>NW_028274818.1:61250000-61553030 GCF_037043125.1 Eumetopias jubatus | reverse complement strand
AAATGGAATCATTTCTCTAATTTCTCTTTCTATAGTTGCATTGTTAGTGTATAAGAAAGCAACTGATTTCTGTGCATTGACTTTGTATCCTGCCACATTGCTGAATTGCTGTATGAGTTCTAGTAATTTGGGGGTGAAGTCTTTTGGGTTTTCCACATAAAGTATCATGTCATCTGCGAAAAGAGAGAGTTTGACTTCTTCTTTGCAATTTGAATATCTTTTATTTCTTTTTGTTGTCTGACTGCTGTAGCTAGGACTTCTAGTACTATGTTGAACAACAGTGGGGAGAGTAGGCATCTTTGACGTGTTCCTGATCTTAAGGGAAAGGCTCTCAACTTTTCCCCATTGAGGATGACATTCGCTGTGGGTTTTTCATAGATGGATTTTATGAACTTGAGGAATGTGCCCTCTATCCCTATACTCTGAAGAGTTTTAATCAGGAATGGATGCTGTATTTTGTCAAATGCTTTTTCTGCATCCATTGAGAGGACCGTATGGTTCTTCTCTCTCCTCCTATCAATGTGTTCTATCACATGGATTGATTTGCAAATGTTGAACCACCCTTGCATCCCGGGGATAAATCCCACTTGGTCGTGATGGATGATCCTTTTAATGTATTGTTGGATCCTATTAGCTAGGATTTTGTTGAGGATTTTGGAATCCATATTCATCAGGGATATCAGTCTGAAATTCTCCTTTTTGATGGGGTCTTTGTCTGGTTTGGGGATGAAGGTAATGCTGGCCTCATAGAATGAGTCTGGAAGCTTTCCTGCTGTTTCTATTTTTTGAAACAGCTTCAGGAGAATAGGTATTATTTCTTTGAATGTTTGGTAGAATTCCCCAGGAAATCCATCAGGCCCTGGACTCTTGTTTTTTGGGAGGTTTTTGATCACTGCTTCAATCTTGTTACTGGTTATTGGCCTATTCAGGTTGTCAGTTTCTTCCTGTTTCAGTCTTGGAGTTTATAGGTTTCCAGGAAGGCATCCATTTCATCCAGATTGCTCAGTTTATTGGCATATAGTTGTTGATAATAATTTCTAACAATTGTTTCTATTTCCTTGGTATTAGTTCTGATCTCTCCCCTTTCATTCTTAATTTTATTAATTTGTATCCTTTCTCTTTTCTTTTGGATAAGTCTGGCCAGAGGTTTATCGATCTTATTAATTCTTTCAAAGAACAAGCTTTTAGTTTCATTAATCTGATCTACTGTGTTTCTGGTTTCTAATTCATCGATCTCTGCTCTAATCTTAATTATTTCTCTTCTAATGCGTGGCTTATGCATTGTTTCTTGCTTTTTATTTAGTTCTTTAAGGTGTAGAGTTAGTTGGTGAATTCGGGATTTTTCTATTTTTTTGAGTGAGGCTTGGATGGCTATGTATTTCCCCCTTAGGACTGCGTTTGCAGTATCCCATAGGTTTTGGACTGATGTGTTTTCATTCTCATTGGTTTCCATGAGTTGTTTAAGTTCTTCTTTGATTTCCTGGTTGACCCAAACATTCTTGAGCAGAGTGGTCTTTACTTCCAAGTGTTTGAATTTCTGCCAAGTTTTTCTTGTGATTGAGTTCCAGTTTTAAAGCATTATGGTCTAAGAATATGCAGGGAATAATCTCAGTCTTTTGGTATCAGTTGAGATCTGATTTGTGACCCAGTATGTGGTCTATTCTGGAGAAAGTTCCATGTGCGCTCTAGAAGAATGAGTATTCCATTGTTTTAGGGTGGAATGTTCTGTATATATCTATGAGGTCCATCTGGTCCAGTGGGTCATTCAAAGCTCTTGTTTCTTTGTTGATTTTCTTCTTAGATAATCTGTCTGTTGCTGAGAGTGGAGTATTGAAGTCTCCTACAATTAACATATTATCAATATGACTCTTTATTTTAGTTAACAGTTGGCTTATGTAGATGGCTGCTCCCATGTTGGGGGTGTGGATATTTACAACTGTTAGATCTTCTTGTTGGATAGACCCTTTAAGAATGATATAGTGTCCTTCTGTGTCTCTAACTACAGTCTTTAGTTAAAATCCAATCTGTCTGATATAAGAATTGCTACCCCAGCTTTCTTTTGAGGTCCACTGGCATGGAAGATAGATCTCCATCCCTTCACTTTCAGTCTGGATGTATCTTTAGGTTCAAAATGAGTCTCTTGTAGACAGTATATGGATGGGTCCTGTCTTTTTATCCAATCTGCAACCCTCTGCCATTTTATCGGAGCATTTAGGCCATTCACGTTGAGAGTGATTATTGAAAGATAGGAATTTATTGTCATCATGTTACCTCGGAAGACCTTGTTTTTATAGATTGTCCCTGTAAATTTCTTTTCTATATCACTCTTGGGGTCTTTCTCCTTTTATAGAACCCCCCTTAATATTTCTTACAGGGACAGCTTAGTGGTCACATATTCTTTCATTTTCTGCCGGTCTTGGAAGCTCTGCATCTCTCCATCCATTCTAAATGACAGTCTTGCCAGAAAAGGATTCTTGGCTGCATGTTCTTCTCATTTAGTACACTGAATATGTCTTGCCAGGCCTTTCTGGCTTGCCAGGTCTCTGTGGATAGGTCTGACGTTATTCTGACTTTCCTCCGTCTGTATGTAAGGAATCTCCTCCTCCTGACTGTCCTTAAGATGGTTTCCTTGGTTCTAAGATTTGCGAGTTTTACTATTACTTGACGGGGTGTTGGCCGGTTTTCCTTGATCTTGGGAGGGGTCCTCTCTGCCTCTAGGACATGAATGTTTGTTTCATTCCCCAGATTAGGGAAGTTCTCAGCTACAATTTGCTCAAATATGTCTTCTAGTCCTCTCTCTCTCTCTCTCTCTCTACCCCCTCAGGGATTCCAATAATTCTGACATTGGAACATTTCATGGTGTCATTTATTTCTCTGATTCTGTTTTCATGGATTCTGAGTCTGTTCTATTCTCTTGATCAATGTGTCTATTTTTATGCCAGTACCATAGTGATTTGGTTTCTACAGATTTATGATATAACTTGAAATATGGAATTTGATATTTCCAGTTTTGCTTTTCTTTTTCAAGATTGTTTTGGCTAATCAATTTTTGATTCCATACAAATTTTAGGATTATTTGTTCTAGTTCTGTGAAAAATGCTGTTGGTATTTTGATAGGGGTTGCATTAAATGTGTAGATTGCTTTGGGTAGTATAGATAACTTTAACAATACTTCTTCTTCCAAGCCATGAGCATGAAACGTCTTTCCCTTTTTTTGTGTTGTCTTCAATTTCTTTCATCAGTGTTTTTTAGTTTTCAGAGTATATAGGTCTTTCACCTCCTTGGTTAAGATTATTCTTAGATGTTTTATTGTTTTTGGTGCATTGTAAATGGGATTGTTTTCTTAATTTCTTTCTGCTGCTTGGTTATTGGTGTATAGAAATGTAACAGATTTCTGTACATTGATTTTGTATCCTGTGGCTTAACTGAATTCATTTATCAACTCTGGTAGTGTTTTGGTGGAGTCTTTAGGTTTTCTGTATATAGTATCTTGTAGTCTGCAAATAGTCATTTTATTTCTTCCTTACCAATTTGGATTACTTTTATTTCTTTATGTTATCTAATTTCTGTGGCTAGGACTTCCAGTACTATGTTGAATAAAAGTGGGGAGAGTGGACATCCTTGACTTGTTCCTGACCCTAGGGGAAAAGCTCTCATTTTTTCACCATTGAGTATGGTGCTGGATGTGGGTTTTTATGTAAAACCTCTATTATGTTGAGGTATGTTTTCTCTGTACCTACTTTGCAGAAGGTTTTTACATGAATTGATGTTGTACTTTATCAAATGCTTTTCCTGCATCTATTGAAATGATCATATGGTTTTTATCCTTTCTCTTATTGATGTGACCTATCTCATTGATTGTTTTGCAAATATTAAACCACCCTTGCATCCTGAGAATTAATCCCACTTGATAATGGTGTATGATTTTTTTAATATATTGTTGGATTGGGTGCGCTAATATTTTTTGAGGATTTTTGCATATATGTTCATCAGGGATATTGGCCTGTAGTTCTCTTTTTTCTGTGGTGTCTATCTGGTTTTGGTATCAGAGTAATATTGGCCTCATAGAATGAATTTGGAAGTTTTGCTTCCTCTTATATTTTTTGGGATAGTTTGAGAAAAATGAACATGAACGCTTCTTTTTTAAAGATTTTATTTATGTATTTATTTATTTATTTATTGAGAGAGAGAGCACACGCATGAGTGGGAGGAGGGGCAGGAGAGGGATGGAAAGAATCTCAAGCAGACTCCACACTGAGCGTGGAACCTGACACAGGGCTTGATCTCACAACCCTGCGATCATGATCTGATCTGAAATCAAGAGTCTGATGCTTAACCAGCTGAGCCAACCCAGGTGCCCCAGGTATTAACTGCTCTTTAAATGTTTGAGAATTTGCCTGTGAAGCTGTCTAGTCCTGGGCTTTTGTTTTTTGGGAGTTTTTTGATTACCGATTCATTTTCATTGCTGGTGATCAGTCTGTTAAAATTTTCTATTACTTCATATAACCTACCTACTTGGTAGGTTATATGTTTCTAGGAATTTATCCATTTCTTCTAAGTTGTCCAATTTGTTGGCCTATAGTTTTTCATAATATTATTACAATTGTTTGTATTTCTGTGGTGTTGGTTATTTCTCCTCTTTCATAATTAATTTTGTTTATTTGGGTCCTCTTTCTCCTTTTTTTTTTAATGAGTCTTGCTAGAGGTTTACCAATTTTGTTGACCTTTCCAAAGAACCAGCTCCTGGTTTAATTGACTGGTTGGTTTTTTGTTTTTTTTTTTTTCGTTTCTATATCATTTATGTCAGCTCTAATGTTGATTATTTTTTTCTTTTGCTGGGTTTGGGTTTTGTTTGTTCTTCTTTCTCTAGTTCCTTAGGTGCAAGGTTAGGTTGTTTATTTGAGATTTTTCTTGCCTCTTAAGGTAGGCCTGTATTGCTATAAACTTCCCTCTTAGAACCACTTCTGTTGCATCTCAAAGATTTTGGAGCATTGTGTTTTCATTTTCATTTGTTTCCATGTAATTTTTAATTTCTTCTTTGATCTTTTGGTTGACTCATGCATTGTTTAACAGCATGTTATTTAACCTCCATGTATTTGTGGCCTTTCTAGATTTTTTTCTTGTGATTGATTTCTAGTTTCATAGCATTGTGGTCGTGGTCAGAAAAGATGCATGGTATTAGTTCAGTCTCTTTGAATTTGTTAAGATTTGTTTTCTGGCCTAATATGTGATCTATTCTGGAAAATGTTCTGTATACACTTGAAAAGAATGTGTATTCTACTGTTTTAGGACAATATATATCTGTTAAATCTGAATATATCTGTTAAATCTGTCTGGTCCACCGTGTCATTCAAAACCACTGTTTCCTAGTTGATTTTCTGTTTGAATGATCTGTCAATGTAAGTGGGGTGTTAAAATCCCCTAATATTTTTGTATTACTATCAATTACTTTCTTTATGATTGTTATTAACTTTTTTATATATTTAGGTGCATAAATATTTACAATTGTTATATCCTCTTGGATTGTTCCTTTTATTGTTATATAGTGTCCTTCTTTGTCTCTTGTTACAGTTTTTGTTTTAAAGTCTATTTTGTCTGGTATAAGTACTGCTGCCCCAGACTTCTTTTGGTATCCATTTGCATGATAAATGTTACTCTACCCCCTCACTTTCAATCTTCAGATGTCTTTCAGTCTGAAATGAGTCTCTTTTAGGCAGCATATGGATGGGTCTTGTTTTTTTATCCACTCTGGCACCTTGTGTCTTTTGTTTGGAGCATTTAGTCCATTTACATTCAAAGTAATAATTGAATGTAAATAATTTATTGGCATTTTGTTACTTGTTTGGGGATGTTTCTATAGATTTTCTCAGATCCTTTCTCCTTTTGCTCTCTTTCTTGGTTTACTGGCTTTCTTTAGTAATATAGATTTCTTGGATTTTTTAGTAACTTGCATTTCCTTCTCTTTATACTTTGCATATCTATTACTGTTTTTTGATTTGTGGCTGCAGATTTTTCCCTTTCAGCACTTTGAATATATCAAACCACTCTCTTCTGGCCTGCAAAGTTTCTACTGAAAAATCTGCTCATATCTTTATGGGGTCTCCCTTGTATGTAACTGTGTTCTTTTCTCTTGATGCTTTTAATTTTTTTTTTCTTTATTGCTACTTTCTGCCATTTTAATTACTATATGTCTTGGTGTGGACCTCCTTGGGTTGAATTTTGGAGGGATCTCTGTGCCTCCTGGATTTGGATACCTGTTTCCTTCTCTAGATTAGGGAAGTTTTCAGCTATTATTTTTTCCAATAAATTTTCTGCCCCCTTATCTCCCTCTTCTTTTCTGAGATTTCTATAATTTGGATGTTATTTCACCTGATGGAGTCACTGAGTTCCTTAAGACTATTCCAATTTGCATAATTGTCTTTGCTCTACTTTTCTCAGCTTGGTTACTTTCCTTTACTCTGTCTGCCAGTTCATTAATTCATTCCTCTTCTTCATCTAGCCTGCTATTTAATTCCTTCAAGTGTATTTTTAATTTCATTTATTGTGTTCTTGGTCTCTGATTGATTCTTTTTTATCTCTGTGGTAAGGGTGTCACTGATGTCCTCCACTCTTTTCTCCAGTCCAGTCACTATCTTTTTGATCATTACTTTAAATTCTCTATCATGCATATTACTTGTATCTGTTTCGCTTAGGTCTCTTGCTGTGGTTTGTTCCCGTTCTTTCATTTGGGACATATTTCTCTGTCTCCTCATTTTCTCTGACTCTCTGTGTCTGTTTCTCTGTGTTAGTAAAGTTAGCTACATCTCTTGCTCTTGATGGTAATGGACTTATGAAGAAGAGTTTCTATAGTGCCCTGCAGTACACTGTCCCCCAACGCCTGGTGCTTCAGGGAGGATCTCCTATGTGTGTTGTGTATGCTCTGCTATTGAGTCTTGGCCTCTTTTTCCTTCAATCCAGTTGTCTGCAGAGGCTCTCTTTACCTATTGTAGGCAGCAAAGTGCGTGGTGGTCTGCTTGCCAAACCAGACCTGCCCCGGCTGCAGCCAGAACTGAGGTCCCACAAAATGTGTAGTTCAGGAGATGTGGTGTTGGCAAGGTTTGCACAGGTCTTCCTGGAGGAGGGGCCTACAGCGCTGGGACTCAGGTGAGTGGGAAGGGTGGATCCACCAAGTGTAGGGGGTCAGGTCTTGGTGCAAGCAAGTTAGGTAAGAAATGTTGGTGTGCACTCGTTCCCATAGGTGGCAGTTGTTTGTGCTGGGGGACAGGAGGGAAATAGTTACTGCCCCACTCCTTTGTTCCTGGAGGGATCTCCCCACCATACATGTCTCTCTGGGCCAAGCTCTGAGATGAGCACATCACTCTCCCTTCCATCTGCTACAGAGTTTTTCAAGCTGCTGCTTCTGTGCTCGTTATGCTGTCTCTTTACAGGGCGGGGGGTGGGGGGGGTGCGACTCCACTTTCTAATGCCTTCAGGGTTCTCCCAGAGCCAACCCTGCCAATTTTTTAACTTCCAGGCTTTAAGTCCTGCAGGTTTTAAGAACTCAGGAAATTTGGTCCCTCTCACTTTCAAAGGTAAATATTACAGAGATTCATCCTCCCCATTCATGGGCTCCCCAGTGTGAAAGTCTGTTTTCTGTCCTTGTCTGCACCATCAGCTCCCTTCCACAGTTTGTTTCCCTCCCAGACCAAGTCTTCACCCTTCCTGCCTTCTTTGATGTGGCCTCTTCTCTGCCTTTAGTTGTGGAGTTTGTTCTGCCAGTCTTTGGGTCGTTTCTTGGATTATTTACATTGATATGGGTGTAATCTAGTTGTATCCATGGGACAAGGTAAGTTTAGGGTCCTCCTACTCCACCATCTTCCCAACCAACCAATATATGCCATCTTAATTTTTTAAAATGACAGGTTTCAAATAGTTATTTATAAGGAAACTTCTGATATTAAAAATCTGCTTAGGTGGAGGAAGCTGGAAAGAGAATTGTAAAAAAAACACAGGAAAAAAAGGAAAGAAAACAAGAAAATCCACAAATTCACAGGTTTTCTTGAATATATCATAGAGGTTTAAATTGCAGGGCAAACAACAAACCTAAAACCTAATAAGGAAGGAGGACAAAGAGAGAGAGGACATAAGCACTTGCTCACCTGACCAAGAGAAAAGGTCCCTATTTTATATGTAAAGTGGTATATTATTTGAAGGTGACTGATTAATTAAAATGTATATTTTAAAGTCTAGGACAACTAAAACCACTAAAAATATTTAAAACAGTGCACAAATAATGAACTCAGCATGGAAATAAAAACGAAATATTGAATGATACTCAATCTGAAAGAAAGAAGAAAAAATTTTAAAGAAACCAAAAATAAGGGGCGCCTGGGTGGCTCAGTCAGTTGGGTATCTGCCTTCAGCTCAGGTCATGATCCCAGGGTCCTCAGCAGGGAGCCTGCTTCTCCCTCTGCCTCCCACTCCCCCAGCTTGTACTCTCTCTCTCTCTGACAAAGAAGTAAATAAAATCTTAAAAAAAAAGAAACCAAAAATAAAAAGACAAGGTCCACCTATATATTGTCTATAAGAAATCCACTTTAAACTTAAATATATAGTAGAATAAAAAGAACAGGATGGAAGAATATTTGCTTTGCTAGCACTAACTGGAAGAGAGTTGAAGTAGGCATAACAATATCAAAGTTGCCTTCAGAAAAGTAATATTACTGGGAATAAAGACAGATATTACAGATAATGGTAAAGGGTCAATTCTTCTAGAAGCCACAATAATCCTGAATGTATATGCTGCTAACAAGAGAGTTTTCAAACATAGAAATAACTAACTAACTAACTAACTGACTGACTAAATAAATAAATAATACCATAAGGAGAAATAAACAAATCCACAAATAAAGTTGAAGACTGCAATATTCACCTTACAATAATTGATTGAACAAGTAGAGAGAAAACCAGTAAGGATATGGAAAACTTAAAAAACACTGTCAATAACTTGACCTAATTGATGCTTCTAGGACACTTCATCCCAAAAGAGTAGAACAGATATCATTTACAAATACACATTGAACATTTATCAGGATATCCCAAATCATCAGAAATAAAACAAACCTTACATCTTTCAAAATTAAAATTATACAAAATATGTTCTCATAATTAAATCTATGAATGAAAAAGTAGAAATCAATAAAAATATCCCATATATTGACTAGTCAAGAGGAAATCACAAGGGAAATTGGGTAATATTTTGAATTGAATGAAAATGAAAATATGACACATCACAATATGTAGATGCTGGTAAAGCAGTGCCTTAAGTTTTATTTGTGTTTATATTTGTGTTATAATTTATAACACAAAATGCTTATGTTAGAAAGATGAATGAAATCAAAGTTGGTTCTTCAAACAAATCAATAAAGTGGATAAACATCTAGCCACACTGGCCAAGAGAAAAGGAGAAAGGACAAATTACAAATATCAGGAATGCAAGTTCACTACAGACTCTACAGACATTAAAAAGATAATAAAGGAATACCATGATTAACTCTATGGACATAATTTTGATGACTTAGATGAAATGGTTAAATTACTTTAAAGACACCAATTACCAAAGCTCAGTCAAAAAGAAAAAGATAATCTTAATGATATTTTCCCTATTAAAGGGGCTGAATATATAGTTAATACTTCCCATGAAGAAAACTCCAGGCCCAGATGGCTTCATTGAATAATTTTACTAAATATTTAAGGAAGGAATAATGACAATTCTTTACAAATTCTTCCAGAATGTAAAAGAGGAGAAAACATCTCCCAACTCATCTCATGAGGCCAGCATTTACCAAATACCAAAAGAAAAACAGACATTTTAAGAAAGGAAGACTACTATCTATTATGAACATAAATTTGAAGTTCTCAACAACATACTAGCAAATCAAATGCAACAATATATAAAAAGATCATCATAACCAAGTAGAGTTTACCCAGGAATGCAAGACTGGTTCAATGTTCAAAAATCTGCCAATGTAACACTATATGTATGCATAATATAATACACAATGTAATACATGATAACTATAAAATGTATACAGATAAGGCCTTTGACAGAATTCAACATCCATTTCTCAGAAAACTTGAAATAAAAAAGAAACTTTGTTAACCTAATAAAGAGTACCTATCTACCCACCCCCCCAAAAATTCCCCAAAAACAAACCCTACAGCTAACATCATACTTAATGCTGAAAGACTAAATGCTTTCCCCCTAAGGTCAGCAACAAGGCAAGGATATCCATTCTCACCAATTTTGATGCATATGGTACTAAAGGTTATGGACAAGGCAGTATGGCAAGGAAAATAAATAACAGATATATAAACTAGAAAGGATGAAATAAAGCTGTCTGTATTTGTAGATGACATGATTATGTAAAAATTCCCAAAGAATCTACAAAATAGTTACAAAAACTGTAAGTTTAGAATACTTGCATAATATAAGGTCAATAAACCAAAATGAACATGTCTATCTATAGAAACATGTTTTCTATATATGATGTTTCTATATATAAAAACAGTGTTCCTATGTAATAGAAAGAACATTAGAAAGTAAAATAAAAAAACATACCATTTACCAAAACCATGAAATATTTAGGTATAAATCTTACAAAATATGTGAAAGAACTTCATGCTAAAAATTACAAAGCACCATTTAAAGAACTAAGAAAAGACCTTAAAAACATACAGCTATACTTATTTATGATTTGAATTATGCAATATTTTTATAATGTCATTTCTCCCCAAACTGATCTATAGATTCAGTGCAATTCCAATCAAAATCCCTGTAAGACTTCTGCAGAAATTGACAAGCTGATTCTTTTTTTAAAAGATTTTATTTATGGGGGGGGAGGAGAGAGAGAGGGACAAGCAGATTCCATGCTGAGCATGGAACCCAACATGGAGCTCAATCTCATGACCCTGAGATCATGACCTGAGCCAAAATCAAGAGTCAGACACTTAACCGACTGTGCCACCCAGGCACCCTGATTCTAAAATTTATTTAGAAATTTTATTTGGTGGTTTCTTATAAATAAATTTCCAAGTAATTAAAATAGCCAAAACAATTTTAAAATACAAGAACAAGTTGGAAGGTTAACACTGCCTAATTTCTGACCTACTAAGTTCTTAGTGTTCTACTAGAGAAAGGATAGACATCTAGATCAATAAAACATAATAGTGCAGGAATAGACCCATACATATATAGCCAATTGATTTTTTTGGAGGGGAGGGGCAGAGGGAGAGGGAGAGAGAATCTTAAGCAGACTTCATGCCCAGCACAGGACTTGATCTCACGACCCTGAGACCGTGACCTGAGCCAAAATCAAGACTCGTATGCTTAACCAACTGAGCCACCCAGGCTCCCCTGGCCAATTGTTAAAAAACAAAGATGCAAGGACCGTTCATTTTCAACAAATGAACCTTGATCCATACTTCACACCTATGCAAAAATTAACACAAAATGGACCATAGATCTAAATAGAAGAGCTAAAACTACAAAATTTCTAGAAGAAAACAGAATAAAATCACTATGACCTTGGGTTAGGCAAAGATTTCTAAGCTAAAATATTTTTTAATTTAAATTTAATTAATTAGCATATAGTGAATTATTAGTTTCAGAGGTAGAGCTCAGTGATTCATCAGTTGCATGTAACACCCAATGCTCATTACATCATGTGCCCTCCTTAATGCCCATCACCCAGTTACCCCATCTCCCCACCCACCACCCTCCAGCAACCCTGAGTTTGTTTCTTATAGTTAAGGGTCTCTTATGGTTTGTCTCCCTCTCTGGTTTCTTCTGAGTTTAAAACGTGATCTATTGGAGGAAAGTTTTTAAATTGAATTTCATCAAAATTAAGAACTTCTGCCCTTTGAAAGACACTGTTAAGAAGATGAAATACAGGCCACAAACTGAGAACAAAAATTTGCAAATCACAAATCTGATAAAGAATTTGTATCCAGAATATATAAGATTCTCAATCTCAGTCAAACTCTCAAAATTCAATATAAAAAGTAACAACCCAGTTTTTTTATGTGCAAAATATGTGAATAAGCACTTCCCATGTGGATGACAAGTCAGGAGATAAATATATTCAATATCATTTGTCATTAAGGAAATGCAAATTAAACTGCAATTTGATACCATTACACAACTATTAGAATAACTAAAATTTTCAAAAAATAAAAAATATTAAAATTAGCCATGTTTCAGCAAGGATAGAGAGCAACTGAGGCTAACATACATTGTTAGTGGGAATACAAAATGGCATAGTCACTTTGGAAAACAATCTGGCAGTTTCTTATTAAGTTAAACCATATGACACAATAATCTCATGCCTAGATATTTACTCAAGTGAAATGAAATCTACATTTGCACGAAAATGTATACGTAAATGTTTACAGCAGCTTTATTTGTAATAACCAATAAATAAAGACAATTGAAATGTTTCTCAACTGGAGACTGGATAAACAAACTGTGGTACATCCCATTCAATGAAGTAGTACTCAGTAATAAAAAGGAACAAATTCTTGCCATTTGCAACAAGGTGGTTGGAACTAGAGGGTGTTATGCTAAGCGAAAATAAGTCAGTCAGGGAAAGACAAATACCATGTGATTTCATTCCTTTGTGGAATTTAAGAAACAAAACCAATGAACATAGAGGAAGAGAAGGAAAAATAAAATAAGACAAAAACAGAGGGAGACAAACCATAAGAGACTCTTAACTCTAGGAAACAAACAGCGTTGCTGGAGGAGAAGTGGGTGGGGAGATGGGGTAACTGGGTGATGGGCATTAAGGGGGGCACTTGATGTAATGAGTACGGGATGTTATATGCAACTGATGACTCACTAAATTCTACCTCTGAAACTAATAATACAGTACATGTTAATTAAATTGAATTTAAATTTTAATTTTTTTTAAAAAGGAACAAACTAGGGTTCTATACAATGACACAATGAATCTGAAATGTGTTCTTCTAAATGAAAGAAGCCAGATTCAAAGGGCTACATATTGTATGATTTGATTTATATGACATTCTTTCAAAAGCAGAAGTATAGAGACAGAAGATCAGTGGTTGCCAAAGGCTGGGGTTTGAAGAGGAGGTGACTGCAAAGGTGGCAGGGGAGTATTTAGGTGGGTGATGGCACTGTTCAGTATCTGAATTGTGGTGGTGGCTGCAGAGTGCTTATCAAAACTCGAAGCTGTATGCTAAAAAGGGTGAATTTTACTATTTGTGAAGCGTACATTAATAAAAATGGAAAATATTTTTTAAACCTGTCCTTTCATAATGGTATTAGCTTCAAACACTGTCACCAAACTCAGTATTAGTTTTGAACATATTAGCTAATTAGTAATAGAGGACAGTCTGATGGTTCTGGATAACATAGCAGAGGATTTTAGAAAAAGCTTCCTATGGGTCCGTGATTCCTGTGGAGAAAACAAAACCAGTACTAGGATAAAATGTGGCTAGCTTTCAACATTCTGTTGTATGTGTGTACTGAGCTTGATTCACCTCAGTGCATATTAATGAGCTGCTGGTATAAATTACACTCCATGATTTTTGTACATAACACTTGCTGTCATTTTAACATAAGAACCATTTAATATATAAGATCATTATTTTTCATGTCATATAGAGAAAAAAATCTTAAGTGTTCTTTTAGTGCTTATAAAATTACCACATTCTATAATTTTTTTAAGTGTATGGCATGTTGTAGAAAAGAAAAAAAATCTGAGGTGCCCAAGTGCTTTAGTCGGTTAAGTGTCCAACTCTTGATTTGGGCTCAGTTCATGATCTCAGGGTTTGAGATCAAGCCCCACATCATGCTCCACACTCAGCAGGGAGTTTGCTTGAGATTCCCTCTGCCACTCCCCCTACTTGCACTTTTTCTCTCTCTCTCTGTCTCTCTCTCATATAAATAAATCTTTTTAAAAAACCTGAAATTAAGGGTGCCTGGGTGGCTCAGTCGTTAAGCATCTGCCTTCAGCTCAGGTCATGATCCCAGGGTCCTGGGATCAAGTCCCACATCAGGCTCCCTGCTTAGTGGGAGGCCTGCTTCTCCCTCTCCCACTCCCCCTGCTTGTGTTTCCTCTCTCGCTGGGTTTCTCTCTGTCAAATAAATAAATAAAAAATCTTAAAAAAAAAAAACCTAAAATTATCTAAGGAGAAATTGAGGCCACCTGTCCTGTAAAAAACAAAGCAGGATTTTTTTTTTTTATAAATGGAGACCTGTACTTTATTCATTATCATCATATTACCTGTATTTGCATAAATACAATTTATCAAAAATAGAAAAAATATTCTGTCCTTTCATTTAAATGTCTAGACATAGAACTAGTTGTATTACCTTTTTATTAATTTCATCTCTAATTTACAAATAGAAAGCTCATTTAGAACCAAAAAGTGAAATCTGTTGAACTATAAAAACAGAATATTATGCAGCCATCAAAAGGAATGAAATCTTGCCATTTCCACCAATGTGGTTGGAACTAGAGGGTGTTATGCTGAGTGAAATAAGTCAATCAGAAAGACATGTATCATATGACCTCACTGATATGAGAAATTCTTAATCTCAGGAAACAAACTGAGGGTTGCTGGAGTGGTGGGGGGTGGGAGGGATGGGGTGGCTGGGTGATAGACATTGGGGAGGGTATGCGCTATGGTGAGTGCTGTGAATTGTGCAAGACTGTTGAATCACAGATCTGTACCTCTGAAACAAATAATACATTATATGTTTAAAAAGAAGAAGAAGAAGAAGATAGCAGGAGGGGAAGAATGAAGGGGAGTAAGTCGGAGGGGGAGACGAACCATGAGAGACTATGGACTCTGAAAAACAAACTGGGGCTTCTAGAGGGGAGGGGGGTGGAGGGATGGGTTAGCCTGGTGATGGGTATTAAAGAGGGCACGTTCTGCGTGGAGCACTGGGTGTTATACGCAAACAATGAATCATGGAGCACTACATCAAAAACTAATGATGTAATGTATGGTGATTAACATAACATAGTAAAAAAAACTGAGTGAAGAGAAACATTTAATGGCAGGAAGAAGAAAAGAAAGTGAACTGTGGGGAAGGAGAACCCACAAATATGAAGCTGGTTCTTTTTTTTTATTGAAGTGTAATTAACATACAATGTTCTATTAGTTTCAGGTGTACAACATATTGATACACCAACTATTTATATTACTTACTGCTCACCACGCTAAGTATAGTCACCATCTGTCACCAAACATTAAGATATTACTAACTATATTTCATATGCTGTACTTTTTGTCTCTGTGACTTATTTATTTTATAACTGGAAGTTTCTACCTCTTAATTCCCCTTGTCTATTTTTCCCATCCCCACAACCACCTCCTCTCTGCAACTACCAGTTTGTTCTTTGTATTAAGAGACTGTATTTTTATTTGTTTGGTTGTCTGTTCATTTGTTGTTAAGAATAGAAATACCAGAGCACCTGAGTGGCAAAGTTGGTTAAGTGTGGGACTCTTGGTTTCGGCTCAGGTCATGATCTCAGGATTGTGAGATCTAGCTGTGAGTCAGGCTCCATGCTTAGCATGGAGCCTGCTAGAGATTCTCTCTTTCCCTCTCCCTCTACCCTCCTACTCCTGCTCACTCTCTCTCTCTCTAAAATAATAAATAAATCTTTTTAAAAAATAGAAATACCATATGATCTAGTAATTTAACTACTGGGTATTTACCCAAGGGAAACAAAAACAAAAATTCAAAAAGACATATGCACCTCTATGTTTATTGCAGCATTATTTACAATAGCCAAAATATGGAAGTAACCCAAATGTCCATTAGTAGATGAATGCATAAAAAAGAGGTGGTATATATATGCATATACATACAATATAATACTACTCAGCCAAAAATAAAAATAAAAACAAAAATGATGAGATCCTGCCATTTGTGACAACATAGATGGACCTAGAGCATATTATGTTAAGTGAAATAAGTCAGACAGAAAGACAAATACCATATGATTTCATGTATACGTGGAAGGTAAATAACAAGCAAAATAAAGAAGCTATTTCTTTTCTTACTTCCCTTCCCTTCTGAGCTCTGTGTTCACGTGGCCTTGGTAAGCAGCACTGAGAATGATAGGACCCAGCCTAACTTAGGAATTCACCTGACCTCCCCACTTCTATCTCTATCACCTGCTCAACTACCTTCAAGAAGGAAGACAGAGAACAGAAAGCTTTCTTAGAAAGAGAAACAAAAAGCTTTTCTATACTCACTTAAGAAAATTGGCAAAGTTATGAGAGGAGAGATTTCCCAGTTGCCAGCAAAAGCAACAATATGGGCTCTTCACTTACTCATCTTATGGAATTCTCAGCTGCATGGTCCATGTTGATCCCTTCTTTCTTGAACCCCCCCTTTTGAAATTTGAGTATAGTTGACACAGAATGTTACATTAGTTTCAGGTGTACAACATACTGATTGGACAAATTTCTACATTATGCCATGTTCACCACAAGTATAGCTACCATCTGTCCTGATGCATGGCTCTTACAATATGATTGACTGTATTCCCTATGGTGTGCCTTTTATTCCTGTTACTTACTCATTCCATAACTGGACACTGTACCTCCTACTCCACCTGCTTTGCCCAAACCCACATCCCTACCCTCTGGCAGCCATCAGTTTGTTCTCTGTATTTATAGATTTGATTCTGATTTTTGTTGGTTTCCTTTTTCATTTGTTTTTTAGGTTCTGCATATACATGAAATCATTTGGTATTTGTCTTTTTCTCTCAGACTTATTTCACTTAGTATAATACCCTTTAAGTCCAGCCATGTTGTCTCAAATGGCACAATCACATCCTTTTCAATGGCTGTGTATATTCCATTGTACATATATGCCACATCTTCCTTATCTATTTGTTTGCTAATGGGCACTAGGGTTGCTTCCATATCTTGACTATTTTAAATAATGCTACAATAAACATACAGGTGCATATATCTTTCTGAATTTGGGTAAAAATTTTGAATTTTTTTTCTGGGTTAATCCCCAGTAGTGGAATTCCTGGATCATGTGGTTAGTTCTATTTTTAATTTTTGGAGGAACCTCCATACTGTGTTCCACGGTGGCTGCACCAATTTACATTCCCACCAACAGTGCACGAGCGTTTCCTTTTTCTCCACATCCTCATCAACACTTCTTACTTCTTCTTGTCTTTTTAATTCTAGCCATTCTCACAGTTTTGAGGTGATATCTCATCATGGTTTTTAATTTTCATTTCCCTGATGATTGGTGATGTTGAGCATCTTTTTGTATATCTGTTGGCCATCTCTATGTCTTCTTTAGAAAAATGTCTATTCAGTCCTCTGCCCGTTTTTTAATCTGACTTTTTTTTTTTGGTGTTGAGCTGTATAAGTTCTTTATATATCTTAGATATTAACCCTTTACCCGATATGTCATTTGCAAATATCTTCTCCCATTCCGTAGGTTGCCTTTTTGTTTTGTAGGTGGTTTTCTTTGCTGTGAAAAGCTTATTTTGATGTAGTCCCAATAGTTTATTTTTGCTTTTGTTTCCTTTGTCTTTTGGAGACATATCTAGAAAAATGTCGCTATAGCTAATGTCAGAGAAATTATTGCCTGTGTTCTCTTCTAGGAGTTTTATGGTTTTGGGTCTCACAATTACATCTTTAATCCATTTTGAGTTTATTTTTATGATGGTGTTAAAAGATGGTCCAGGGTACCTAGGTGGCTCACTCGGTAAAGTGTCTGCCTTCGACTCAGGTCATGATCCCAGAATCCTCAGATCGAGTCCTGCATCAGGCTCCCTACTCAGCAGGGAGCCTACTTCTCCCTCTGCCTCTCTTTGTCTCTCTCTCTCTTTCTCTGTCTTTCATAAATAAATAAATAAAATCTTTAAAGAAAAGATGGTCCAGTTACATTCTTTTGCATGGAGCTGCCCAGTTTTTCCAGCACCATTTATTGAAGACACTGTCTTGGGGCGCCTAGGTGGCTCAGTCAGTTGAGCATCTGCCTTTGGCTTGGGTCATGATCCCAGGGTCCTGGGATCGAGCCCCACGTTGGGCTCTCTTTTCAGCAGGGAGTTTGCTTCTCCCTCTGTCCCTCGCCCAACTTGTGCTCTCTCTCACTTTCTCTCTCTCTCAAATAAACAAATAAAATGTTTAAAAAAAAAAAGAAGACACTGTCTTTTCCCCATGTATATTCTTGCCTATGTGTCTGTTTTTTTGCCAAAACCATGCTGTCTTGGTAATAACAGCTTTGTAATATAGCTTGAAGTCAGACAATGTGATGCCCCCCGCTTTGTTTTTCTTTCTCATCATTCCCTTGGTGATTCAGGGTCTTTTCTAGCTCCATACAAATTTCAGGATTGTTTGTTCCAACTCTTTGAAAAATGCCAATGTTATTTTAAATAGGGATGGCATTGAAAGTGTAAATTGCTCTGGGCAGGATAGACATTTTAACAATGTTTATTCTTCCGATCCATGAGCATGGAATATTTTTCTGTCTTTTTGTGTCTTCCTCAATTTCTTTCGTAAGTGTTCTGTAGTTTCTAGAGTATAGATCTTTACCTCTTTGGTTAGGTTTATTCCTAGATATCTTAGGTTTTTGTTGCTATTGTGAATGGAGTTGATTCCTTAATTTCTCTTTCTATAGTTACATTGTTAGTGTATAGAAGAGCAACTGATTTCTGCACATTGATTTTGTATCCTGCCATATTGCTGAATTGGAAAGCCATCAATTTTTACACACATTTATATCACATGTTTTTCTTGTCTCCAAGTTGAATTTTAAACCTCTAACACAAAATGTAATGGGTCCACTCCTTAAAATACCAGCCTTTCAGGTGGATCCTACGACTCACCAGGTTACCCCCTCAATCTCCTCATTCTTTCGTATGCTCCTGATATTTCTCACCCTCTTTCCTTTGTCTGTGCCCTTTCTTCTGTTGAGCATATCCTCCCAACTCTGCTGTTACAACTATAGAGTTTCAAGATCCTTTAAGATCTTTTTCAGATTTTACCACCTCCATGAAGCTGTTTCATACCCACCTAATTTTTGGGTATCTGCCAGTCAAGCTCTTGCTATTATAATCACAGAGTATTTGGCAAAAGCCTAAGGGTCTTCTTAAAAACCTGCAAATGCACACTATGCTCACTGAACTCCATGGATGGTCCAGAGGTTAAGCAACTCTTCTACTAATCTGATGCAGTATCTCCCTTACTTGAATCCTACAGAATGTTGCTGATATTTTTCTCAAGATGCTTTATCAGATTCTGCCTTGTTTTATAGTTTGTTTTTGTTCTTCTTTCCCAATTGCTACCACCCCTTCACACCCTAGCCTACCTACACACATAACTATCCACCAGAGACCATGACTTGCCCATAATCTGCCTTGCTTATCTACTACATTGCCTTATACATCAGACATGCTTGGTATTTAATTATTGAATTGAATCTCATATTTATAAAGCCTGGATATCAGCCTATGAATTGACTAAGCAGTTGACCATTTCATAATAATTGCATTACTTATAAGATTGGAGAAATTATCACTTTATAATTATACATGGGACATAAAATGCTTGGTTGCCAAACTGTTTTGTGTGCTGTAACTTCCAGGGCATTCAGTTCATTGAATTATTGATGACAGCCATGTCTTTGTAATCCATAAACATGTGGAAAGATTTTAATAATTCAACCTTCATTTTAGGTTCAAAGGAGAAGTTGAAGCTGGCAAACAAAGCTTCTGGTCTTTTATGTATTACTTTATTTATTTCTGCATTCAGTGGTTTTGCTTTCATTTCTTTCCAGCAGGTCATACTTCTTGACCAGTTTTATCTGCCATGGATATTTGGTATCACTGTGGCTCTAATACATTTTAAAGATGCTCACAGCCCAGGTCTGTGGTTGATCAGATCCTACTGCTCTCCCATGTTAGATTTGGTTGCACTTTGTGTGATGGTTCTCAATATCAAAGTTTCTTGCTGTTCAAAGCACACAGGACTGGCTAATAGATAATCCTCAAGACATTTCCACCTGTTAGATTATTGGAAACATTTCTGCCCTGTAAGATTGCCCATCTGGTTCTAAATGAAATACCCCTAAACCCTGTTTTATTGAGGCTGTTTTCAAGTCAAGATTAGTTATATTCAGAGGAAAAATATTATTTGCAGCAAGTTTCTCACTCTCGCACAGCTATCCCAGTACAAGCCCAATGCAGTGGTTTCTGTTTTATAGTTTTGACCAGCCAGTTACTGAGCAACTGTTGGATTGCATCCCATCTCTTAGGAAGGGGTTGTTGCACTCCAGGTCCTTTAAAAGGTGACTTCCCATGAGCTGAAAGATTGATTACAGCTAAATACCTGCAAATAAATTGATGTCATCAGTGTGAAATTGTTACTTGATAAGGTTCACAGATTTCAAATTTTGCTCTATTTTTGGATATTGACATTTCCTAGAACATCCCATCTCAAAAGAGAGATGTTGGTTGGATATATAATGAAAAAAAAAAAAGCACCAAATTGTCAAAAGCATGACACCACAGCATCAACAGAGTGGTGCTTTGGGTATTTTGTTGGAGTTAGGGTCTAGGAACTATCTGAAGAATCAGAAGAGGATTTGTTTCATCTCAATTGTATTTTCATAGCACAGCCCATGCTTTCTTTTTGAGGTTAGGATATCAGTGCATTAAACAATGTTGGACACCCATTCAAAACACTACGATGGGGAGAGTGCGCTAAGTGCTGAGATGAAAAATACAGTATATCTGTGAGCAACACAGATAAGTCATGAGTACCTCATAACATGGCACACAAAGCAATGGTGCCTTACAGACAGTTTCTTTGACATCAGCTGTAGCAATATTTTTCTAGACATGTCTCCAAAGACAAAGGAAACAAAAGCAAAAATAAACTATTGGGACTACATCAAAATAAGCTTTTCACAGCAAAGAAAACCACCTACAAAACAAAAAGGCAACCTACGGAATGGGAGAAGATATTTGCAAATGACATATCGGGTAAAGGGTTAATATCTAAGATATATAAAGAACTTATACAGCTCAACACCAAAAAAAAAAAGTCAGATTAAAAAACGGGCAGAGGACTGAATAGACATTTTTCTAAAGAAGACATAGAGATGGCCAACAGATATACAAAAAGATGCTCAACATCACCAATCATCAGGGAAATGAAAATTAAAAACCACGATGAAATATCACCTCAAAACTGTGAGAATGGCTAGAATTAAAAAGACAAGAAGAAGTAAGAAGTGTTGATGAGGATGTGGAGAAAAAGGAAACGCTCGTGCACTGTTGGTGGGAATGTAAATTGGTGCAGCCACCGTGGAACACAGTATGGAGGTTCCTCCAAAAATTAAAAATAGAACTAACCACATGATCCAGGAATTCCACTACTGGGGATTAACCCAGAAAAAAAATTCAAAATTTTTACCCAAATTCAGAAAGATATATGCACCTGTATGTTTATTGTAGCATTACTTAAAATAGTCAAGATATGAAAGCAACCCTAGTGCCCATTAGCAAACAAATAGATAAGGAAGATGTGGCATATATGTACAATGGAATATACACAGCCATTGAAAAGGATGTGATCGTGCCATTTGAGACAACATGGCTGGACCTAAAGGGTATTATACTAAGTGAAATAAGTCTGAGAGAAAAAGACAAATACCAAATGATTTCATGTATATGCAGAACCTAAAAAACAAAACAAATGAGAAAGGAAACCAACAAAAATCAGAATCAGACCTATAAATACAGAAAACAAACTGATGGTTGCAGGGTGAAGGGATGGGCAAAGCGGTAAAGTGGAGAGGGAGATACAGGTTTCCAGTTATGGAATGAATAAGTCATGGGACTAGAAGACACAGCAGAGGGAATATAGTCAATGGTATTGTAATAGCGATGTACAGAGACAGACGGCAGCTACTTTTGCAGTGAGCATAGTATAACATATAGAGGTGTTGAACTACTATATTGTACACCTGAGAGTAATATAACATTGTGTATCAATTGTACTCAAAACAAATTAATAAGAATAGATGTAAAAGAAATAAGGAAAGAAATAATACCTCTTTAAAATTCTGGCTGGATATTTCCCTAATAAAAGGCAGGATGGATGTTGTTTGGAGCACCAATATCTGATTCAAACCCATGGACATGGCCAAAGGAGAATGAAGTTGAGATCATAATAGATGTGGCAGTTTGTTCTTGGAGTTGTAAGAATCCAATAAATAACATCCTTCTCTTACCCTTCTGAGCTCCGAGCCATTTTTAACAACCCCACCAGGAATCAGACAGATGGTAATCAAACTATGAGCTTCATCACTGATGAAACCAGAATGGAAAATACATTTTGAATGTGTGGCCAAAACTGGGCTTCCTACTACTTTCCGCAGAATTGAACTTGCTCAAGTTAAAGGCATATCTGCCCCTGTGCATGCCCATGGAGGACAGGAGCAAAACATCCAGAGCTCAGGCTGCTCTGAATGAGAGGAAGAGCCTGGCGTGTCCTTTCCCGTTTCCCTGGGAGGTCACTCTTTCTCCCTTGGGAGGAGTGAGTGAGTGAGTGAGCAAGATGTAGAAAGAAGGTGGAAGTTACCCTTCCCAATACTTCAAAAGGGTAGAAGAGCTTACTCTTTGACCGAAGCCTTAGGCCAAGGTAGGAACCCCGGGAGAGGAAGAAGATGGCTCTCGATGTCATGATGGATGCAAGGAAGACCAGGTTATGATATGGAGCCCATTGGATTCAGTGGTGATTTTGTATTTTGGACAGTCTCATGAGCTATTTTTATGTCAGTGGCCCATCTAATGTGAAACAAAAATAACTTTGCACCTCCAGCATCTGTCCTTTAATAATCTTACCGCACCTCCCTGAGTTTCTTGCTTTATAAGCATACAATACTGATAAGCTGAAAAATGGAAAATATGTAGATGGGCAAGTATCCTGCTTGCAAAAAGGAAGGGAGGAAAGGAAATCTGTTTGAGCCAGGCAACAGAGAGCATGGCAAGTACATTCATGATTCCCATAGGTGTGGTGCAGCAGGTCACTGGATGGCCAAGAACCTTCTCCTGAAGAGTGTAGGTGTGGCAGAAATGTGCATATAATTCCTTCTGATGATATGGTTGGATGTAATGACAATAACAATAATGATGATGATAACAGTAATTGCAAGCATTTGTTATTCTACAGACCTGTCCTAAGTAGATTGTATATATTTGTTTAATCATCTCAACAGCCCTATGGGTATTATTATTACCCCCACTTTACAGAGAGATTAAGGAACTTGTCAGTTTCAGGCACAAAAGGAACTTGGCCAAAGTCACAGTGGAGAAGGCAGCAGAACTAGAATTCAAGCCTGAGTCCATGCTTTACCCACAGAGGCAGATAAACTCCTGGGTGGCCAGCAATTGCAGTCAGGATTGTAGGCTAGCCCAGTGGTGGCCCAGCCCAGAGGAGAAGCACTGTCTCCTTTCACCATTCTGAGATGTTTCTTGGTGGACACAGAGGAGATGAGAACCAGTGAGCTGGGAGTATAAATGTAACATCTCTCCTTAAAAGGCTAGGTATCTCCGGCCCTTATTGTCTCCGGTAGGGTGACGTGAGTGAAGGGAACTCAGTACTGCTCATGACAGCATCACTGAGGAGAAGGGTAGCGAGCCCATGCTCTGAATTACAAAGGAATGAATCAAGAGGAGTGGAATGGACTGAGGTCAAAACTTTTCTCTGGGACAAAAGGAAGATCCATTTTTTCTGAAAATTTTCAGAGCCTTTCTGTACTTCAGAGTCTCAAAGAAGACTCTAAAGACTAAATTAGTTTTATGAATTAGAATCTACAAATGAACCCCCCTAAATTCTATCCACTTGCCTCTGTGTCCCACTATCAGATGACTTGGCTTCAAAGAAGAGTAGCATGAATTTATAATTTTGTATTTTCTTTCAGAAAACTTTTTCTCTACCTTTCTGGTTTCCTTAGTTATTTCATCTTTGCATGAATACAAAGAAGCTAAGTGGGTAATATTCACATTACTGTTAATATCCTGGTACCTAAGTGGGGTGGGTGTTTATTTTGCAAACCTGGAAGGCAGACATAGTCACCCAGGTCTGGCCCAACATTTTGTCAAGAATCGAGCCTTGGAGGGGGTTGGAAAGGGGATCCAATGTAGTGAGTTGAAACTGATGATCTCAGCTTCCTTAATGCTCATTATTAACAAGAGAAGACAGAAAGTAAGCATGGCCGGTGCTATGGCAACTCTCTGAAATCATTTTCAACTCTCTAGAAGATGCAGGGTGAAATTCAAGGACTCAAAAATAACTGAGCTATGATCCCGATGCGTTTCATCCCGTTCCCCTCTCGGCCCTACTCTTTCAGGACTCCTTCCGTTAACATTCTCTGGTCACCGAAGGTTTTATCTATTTATTTCCCTTTGACAAGATAAAGCCAAGCAACTGATGTGTGAATTCCTTATAGCCAGCAGTCAAAGATGCCAGGTGAATAAGTGGTACTTTGGAGAGTTGTGAGATACTTATTAAAAATAAAAAAATGAAGCATTGGTTTGTGTGAAAAGGAGGGAGGGAGCCAGCAAGCACCAGCCCTCTTCATCCAGCAGACAGACCCTGTGTGGTAAATTCACAGCCTTATTGGGCAAAGGAGTCCAGGACCAGAAATCACAGGGCATTCATTATTTTGTAATCTTGCGAGTCGGTCCCCTTTGGGGGCCTCAGTTTCCTCACTTTTGAAATAAGGTTGAACCAGGTGCTCTCTAAGGTTCTTACACTCTGCTGTCTCTTCAATTAGTCTTGTTCTTTGTGGCCATCATTATTATTCCCGCTTGGTAACAAAGAAAATAAGACATCAAGAAGTGAAGTGGTGTAGACCCCCAGCTGCCAGAAAGGAGAGGCCAGAGAGCACACGTCTGAGTGGGAGGCTGCCTTTGAGATGCTAAGATTAAATTTTTATTTTCTATCCCTGGGAACAAAAATTTCACCTTGAGGGCAGAAACAAAATCAAGTTAGAGCTCCTACTAATTAAATTTCCCTCAGTAACTCAGATAAACCAGAAGCCAACAGGATGCATATAGCTGCTCACAGGGCAGCTTCCTTTGTCTTCATCAGGAGAATTAAAGAAATGCTTGTTCACATTCCTATGAAATCATGAAAACAGCAAACTGGACATCTGTAAATGATAAATTGAGCTGTGGCTAAGCTAACTTTTATTAATTATTCTGAATTACAGTGAGGAACGATGCTAATGCCTCTCCCTTCCCGTTCTGCTGACAGAAGCATCCATCAGAGGCTGCTCTGGCTTCTGCAGCAGAAGCAACCCCAGCCCATCTCCCTCTGCCGCCACTCAGGCCCTAAGCAGAAAGGGGTTGGTTTTTTACTCACCGCATTTCCTTTCATAACTGCCTTCCACTGATTTTGAGAAAATAAAGAAAAATGTTTTTCTGGTGTAATTGCACATTTCCCCTATTCCTTATTTTGTTTAGAAACTAAGACTACTAATATATACAGAACTTTCAGGGCAAAACAAAACAAACAAACAAACAGAAGACACACATGAAGACCCAGGCTGGAGTCTTATGGGTACTCTGTGTTGTGAATAATTCTTCCCAAAGATGAAATATTAAACTAGCCTCTGAGTATCTATGATACTCAGCTTCCCAGCTCAACAGCTGCGTTTGGGCAAGTCCTTCTCTCCTTTGCTGTATCCTTCCCTGTAAGATGAGTTGTTGTGAGGTTTAAACAAACACAGGCTTGTAGAGCATCTAGAACAGTGCATGGGACACAGTAAGCTCTGGGAGAATTAGTACTGTTGCTCTTATTTCTCCCTGAGTGGTAGGATGGTAGCATAACCCCACACTCCAAAAATTGTCAGGTTAACATCCTAGTACAAGGGACAGATGGAACCACTGATAGAACTTGAGCTTTAAGTGAAGTCGCTACACTTACTCCATGTTGCTTGAGGCCCCAAGCCTCCTTAGCCTCATGGGCTGGTCACTAACACGGTGGCCATTTTGTGGAAAAAACAATTTGTCTTTTGTTGAGAATAATTCTCTTCCAAAGAATCATTAGCTGATAAATCTCCAGCTTTTTCAAGATTATTTCATTCAAGCAGTTGGACCATTCGATTAACTATCAACCATGTGATTGAACTAAAAAGTCGGGGTGGCCCCATCAGGGCATGTGGCAGGCATGTGACCGGTGTGTGGCCAGTGTGGTTATGCTGAGCTGAGCAGCCCACCAGCACGCAGAGAAAGAACTGATGCCTGGTAGGTAAAGTTTGTCTTACTAGTATGACAACATGAAGAGAACCTCAGCCAATCAATCAATGAATCAGTCATTTTAGCTTTTTATTCCTTTCATGATCTAGATGTGGAAACTTCAGAAACCCAAATCTGTGTTATTTTTTCCATGGCCATCATTTTAAGATTTGTTCACACACCTGTCCTGGATTTTTGCTTTAGCTGAAAAATCTGCAAAATGAAAGCCAGTGTCTTTTATTCAGTCTTCAGTCGACACCAGCCTGAACCAAATATATATAATTAGAAATGGGTTTGAGTCATCATAAGGTTGAGAGGACGATACTCAGAGGAAGTGTAATTCCTTTTATATCTCTAGAGGGCCAGGCTTGGCTTCTTCCATCGCCTTCAGATTCTGAAGCTGTAATGTAGTCACAGAGCAGATTGATGTCAGGAGTTGCAGAGAAAAGCTCACAATAAAACAGCTTACACAACAGAGGAAAAGGAACACTACATCTTTGTTTAGAATAGAGTCATTAGCAATACTAGTAGCTGGAGAACATATAGATAGAGTGCACAGAGAGACAGTGCCCACTTGTGTCCTTCTGATGATGAATGGTACATAAGAAGAGTCCTGGGTATATTAAATGCTGAGAGTATTCGTAAACATGCTTTAATTCATCTAATCATACCTAAAGGGACAAACATCACTCATAATTAAGATGCCATTAAATAAGAATTTTTATTTTTATACTTACAGTTTTAAGTATAATTAACACACAGTGTTATATTAGTTTCAGTTGTACAATATAAAGATTCAACAATATATATGTTACTCCATGCTCATCGTGGTAAGTGTAGTTAGCATCTATCACCAAACACCGTTTTTACAGTCTTATTGACCATATTTCCTATGCTGTACTTTTCATCTCTGTTACTTATTTCTTTTGTAACTGGGAGTTTGTACCTCTTAATCTCCCTTATCTTTTTCACCCATCCCCCTATCCACCTCCCTTCTGAGAACCACCAGTTTGTTCTCTGTATTTAAGAGTCTGGTTTTTTGTTTGTCTCTTTTTTTTTCTTTGTTCATTTGTTTTGTTTCTTAAATTCCACATATGAATTAAATCACATGGTATTTGTCTTTCTCTATCTGACTTAATTCACTTGGCATTAAACTAGGTCCATCCATGTTGTTGCAAATAGTCAGATCTCATTCTTTTTTATGGATGAGTAATATTCCATTTTATATATATACCACATCTTCTTTATCTATTTATCTATCAGTGGACACTTGGGTTGCTTCTGTATCTTGGTATTATAGTTAATGCTGCAGTAAACATAGGGGTGCACATATCTTTTTGAATTTGTGTTTTCATTTTCTTTGTGCCCAGTAATGGAATTACAGGATCATATGGTATTTCTATTTTTAACTTTTGGAGGAAATTCCATACTGTTGTCCACAGCAGCTGCACCAATTTACGTTTCCACCAACAGTGCACAAATGTTCCTTTTTCTCCACATCCTTGTCAATACTTATTATTTCTTGTGGTTTTGATTTTAGGCATTCTGACAAGTATAAGGTGTTATTTTGTGCTTTTGATTTGCATTTCCCTGATGACTAGTGATACTGAGTATCATTCCATGTGTCTGTTTCTCATTTGTATGTCTTCTTTGGAAAAACATCTGTTCAGATCCTCTGCCCATTTTTAATTGGATTACTTGTTTCTTTGGGGTTGAGTTTTCTAAGTTCATTATGGATCTTGGATATTGACTCCATACTGGATATATCATTTGCAAGTATCTTCTCTCATTCAGTAGATTATCTTTTTGTATTTTTTTTATGGTTTCCTTTGTTGTGCAAAAGGTTTTTATTTTAAAGAAGTCCAAATAGTTTATTTTTGCTTTTGTTTCCCTTGCCTTAAGGACACAGAAAAATATTTCTACATCTGATGTCGAAGAAATTACTGCCTATGTTTTCTTCTAGGAGCTTTATGGTTTCAGGTCCCACATTTAGGTCATGAAAGAAATTGAAGAGGACACAAATAAATGGGAAGGTATTTCATGATCATGGATTGGAAGAACCAATATTGTTAAAATGTCCATACTACCCAAAGCAATCTGCAGATTTAATGCAATCCCTATCAAAATACAAACAGCATTTTTCACAGGACAAGAACAAATAATACTAAAATTTGTATGGAACCATAAGACCCTGAATAGAAAAAGCAATCTTGAAAAGAAGAGCAAATCTGGAGGTATCACAATCCCAAATTTTAAGATATACTACAAAGCTACAGTAATCAAAACAATATGGTACTGGCACAAAAATAGACACATGGAATAGAGAGCCCAGAAAGTAACCTGTGATTATATGGGCAATTAGTCTATGACAAAGGAAGCAAGAATATACAATGGAGAAAAGACAGTCTCTTCAATAAATGATGCTGGAAAAACTGGACAGCTACATGCAAAAGAATGAAACTGGACCACTTTCTTTCACCATACACAAAAATAAAGTAAAAAATGGATTGAACACTTAAATGTGAAACCAATTTTTCCAATTAGGTTTTAAAACCTAATTCTTTAATTAGGTTTTGGTGAACTAATTCTTTAAAGAATTAGTTCGCCAGATTCCAATTAAAATGTGTAATAGTATACCTTCCAAAACATGGTATATAATACATGCAGAGACCAGAAGACAGAGCAACACTGAAGATGTCTCAGGAGCTTTAGTTGGCCTTAGGTTCTAATGGGCGAAGCTCCTTCCCAAAGTGCAATCCTTCTTTATGCCTTTTCGTAAGAGCCATCAGTGACTTCATTCATTCCTGGCCGCTAAATACCTCTTGCTCTGCTACCTGGGCAGCTTGCTGTTTTAACTGGAGCAATATTGAATACCTAACACATCCCTCCATAGTATGACTTAGAATAGAAAAACAACAGTCAGCACATACTGAGTACTGGTCCCTGTGCTCTGCTACACCAAACTGTCTGTCCTTAACAATCCTATGAGGTCGTCATGGGAATAAGGTGGTGGCATTGCCCTCCAGCCAAAGACCAGCCAACTGAAGTTGAACAAGTTGCTTGTTAAAAGGGAGAGCACACACTGTGGCAAAACATGGGGTGTCTCAATAAGCAGGTCTTGAGACTTACGGGATTAGGGCTTAGGTGATTTGGGGGAAGATTTTAGGAAGCAGGGTTTTGCTCAGGAGTGAATGCTGTCAGGAAGTAGGGGTAATTTTATGATTGGGTATCTTCATAAAACTTACCTATATGAGAGAGGGAATCCAGTGAGGCTAAAACTGTAGCTGGTAAAGAAGCAACAGTCATTCATATGGGGGCATCTTTGGTCATTTTTATGGTTTGGGCGGTGCTCATGTTTTTGTCTGTGTCTAGACATGATCACGGAGTGGTCCTGTTTTTGTTCTGATGTTAGTGCACTAGAAATGGCTTGTGTTTAACAGGAGAACACCAAGGCACAGCTGTGAGTGCCAGGCCACTCCTGAAAACATGAAGGCCAAGCTGGAAGTCATGTGCCAGCTTCCAGATGTCAAGAGCTGCTTTTGTCTTTCTCGGGGGCATAAAGAAGTTGATGAGCTAGTCCAAAGTCCTACAGCTCATGAGTTAAAGAACCATAATGTTCATGCTGTATCTGGTCCCTAAGCCCAAACATTTGACAAAGATTTGCTTTCATTTGGCTTTCATGAAACATCTGTTTTTAGCTTCCTGGATTTCCCAGGGGAATCCAGCCAATTTTCCTGTCATATTCTGTGGAAAATTGGATTATGTCTTGAAAACAACATTGTCCATTGACTTCAGCAAGAATCCAAGCCTGGTATGACACTCAGTTTCAGTTACAGCCTCTTGCCCTCCACCTTTCATGCCTCAGTCCAGCATCAGATTGTGTTCAGGTATTTACATTTACATTTAGAAACACCTCTAGTTGGTGATCTTCAGCCTCTAGCTCCAGACACCCATTTGATAGAAGTATCCTGAGGTTAACAGAGCAAGTGAAGCCCTCTTTAAATAAAGTATTCTTTTTGAATGGAAGAAAGTGCTAGGGACATCCCCCACCTAAGGACATAGGGGTACAGACAGCCTAAGGCAGGAGATGCAATGGAAAGAAACAGATTAAGGAGTTCAAACAAACTGGGTCATACGTGAGCTCTGCTACATATTAGAAAAGTATTTTACTTATTTCACTTAGCATAATACCCTCCAGGTCTCAAATGACACAATCTCATCCCTTTTTATGGCTGTGTACTATTCCATTACACACACACACACACACACACACACACATAATCACATCTTCCTTATCCATTCATCTATCGGACACAGGTTGCTTGCATATCTGAGCTATTGTAAATAATGCTGCAACAAACAGCATATACCTTTTCAAATTAATGTTTTAATTATCTTTGGGTAAGTACCAAATAGTGGAATTATTGGGTCATATGGTAGTTGTATTCTTAAGTTTTGTAGGAACCTCTATATTGTTTTCCACAGTAGCAGCACCAATTTACATTCCCACCGATAGTGCATGAGGGTTCCTTTTGCCCCTCATCCTCACCAACATTTGTCATTTCTTATCTTTTTTTTTAATTTTAGCCATTCTGACAGGTGTAAGGTGATACCATCTTGTGCTTTTGGTTTGCATTTTCCTGATGAATAGTGATGTTGAGCATCTCTTCATGTGTCTGTTGGCCATCTGTATATCTTCTTTGGAAAAATGTCTATACAGGTCCTCTGTCCATTTTTTAATTGGATTGTTTGGGGGTTTTGGTGTTGAGTTGTATAAGTTCTTTATATGTTTTGGATACCAAACCCTCATAGGATATATCATTTGCAAGTATCTTCTCCCATTCAGTAGGTTATCTTTTTGTTTTGTAGACAGTTTCTTTGACTGTGCAAATGCTTTTTATCTTGATGAGGTCCCAATAGTTTATTTTTTGCATTTGTTTCTGTTGCCTTAAGAGACAGAGACATGTTTCTATAACCAATGCCAGAGAGATTACTGCCTGTGTTCTCCTCTAGGAGTCTTGTGGTTTCAGGTCTCACATTTAGGTTTTTCATACATTTTGAGTTTTTTTGTGTGTATGGTGAAAGAAAATGGTCCAGTTTCATTCTTTTGCATATAGCTGCCCAGCTTTCCCAGCACCATTTAGTGGGAAGAGACTGTCTTTTCCCCATTGTATATTCTTGCCTCCTCTATCATGAGTTAATTGACCACAGAAGTATGGATTTATTTCTGGGTGCTCTATTCTGTTCCATTGATCTATGTGTCTGTTTTTGTGCCAGTACCATACTGTTTTTGATTACCACAGCTTTGTAGTATATCTTGAAGTCTGGATTGTGATACCTCCAGCTTTGTTCTTCTATTTCAAGATTGCTTTGGTTATTCAGGATCTTTTGTGTTCCATGCAAATTTTGGTATTATTTGTTCCTGTTCTGTGAAAAATGATGTTTGCATTTTCATAGGGATTGTATTGAATCTGTAGATTGCTTTGGGTAGTATGAACATTTTAGCAATATTAATTCGTCCAGTCTATGAGCATGGAATGTCTTTCCATTTATTTGTGTCATCTTCAATTTCTTTCATCAGTGTTTTATAGTTTTCAGAGTACAGATCTTTCACCTCCTAGGTTAAGTTTATCCCTAGGTATTTTATTCTTTTTGGTGCACTTGTAAATGGTGTTGTTTTCTTAATTTCTTTTTCTGCTACTTTCTTATTAGTCTTATTAGTGTGTAGAAATGCTGGGTATTAATTTTGCATTCTTCAACTTTACTGAATTCATTTATTAGTTCTATTAGTTTTGGGTGGAGTCTAGGGTTTTCTATGTATAGTATCATGTCATCTTCAAATAATGAAGTTTAACTCTTGTTTACCAATATAGATGCCTTTTATTTATTTTTCTTATCTAAGTACCATAGCTAGGACTTCTAGTGCTATGTTGGATAAAAGTGGCAAGAGTGGATATCCTTGTCTTGTTCCTGACCTTAGGGGAAAAGCTCTCAGTTTTTCACCATTGAGTTTGATATTAGCTATGGGTTTTTCATAGATGGCCTTTATTATGTGGAAGTATGTTTCCTGTATATCCACTTTGTCGAGATCTAGTTGGTAATTTAAACATTAGATAAGTCCTTTTTAAAAAAATTTATTGAAAATGATAAAATTCCCTGGAAACCCATTGACCAGAGCCTTTAATTTTTACTCTCAAGCTGCCTCCCCCATGGGTTGACTACTAGGGGCCATTGGCTTCAAAGGTCTGGGCACTGAGTTCCACAGACTCAGGTAATGTAGAGGAGGTCCAAGGAAGGTCACTGTTCCCTCCACCAGGCCTTCCTTCATGTACAGGATGGACACTTTACAAACATCCTGCATGTCCAGATTTGAGACTTCAGTGGAGAAGTCCACATAAAGCTGGTACAACCACTCTAATTTGTCACTGCCTTGGCCCAAACCTGTAGTCATTCTCCTGCCCCTGTAGAGAGGCTTCACCAGCCATTTACGTTACCCCATGGTCTCACCTTAATGGACTCCTTTTCCCTGTGGTATCCTGCTTTAGCTATATCCAGTGGCACCTCCTTATTTCATTATCACCCATTCTTTCCAGCTACTATGCTCTGCTTCTGCCACCCCCAACATCATCTGATGAAGGCTTAAGTTCAAGACCAGCAAGGGCTGACCTTGAGAAGCAAGTGAAATTGTTGTATTTCATACATTTGAAATAGCCATTCTGTTGTGACCATTCTGGCAACAACTACCCACCACAAATGGCGGTGTCCTCACATTTGTGACTAAAGTGTCTGGAATCTGTTGGTGGTTAAAGTAAAATTGTTCACATATAAAGAATTTTGCCACCTCTCTTCTTTGATTCAAACACATTTGTGACCCTTTCAAGCAAGAGTATAGCAGAAGTATCTTTCTCAGGAGGAGCAGAAGAGATCTGGGTCTTGGTATAGCTGAAGCTAACACTATTTGAGCCAGGCATTTAGATAAATGTTGTACATGCATTTTGTTCCATCTATTCTTCATAGCAATCCCCTGATGTATACCCATTTACAGATGAGGTTCAGTGCAAAGCTCATGGTGGAGTTAGTCTGTCTTCAGAGCTCGTTCTAGAAGATGACCTGCTGTGTCCTGATTAAGTCATATCGAGAGGCTTCTCTCTCATTCATTGGCAGAAAAAGGCTATCAGCATTACCATCCTGGCACCCTTCTAGATGTCAAATTTCACATTAATGCTTACCCAGATTAGTCATGTCATATGATATTAAAGAGTGGCTTTCTTTCTTCACAATTATGAGAAGCTTGCAATAGTGTTGTGACTGCATTTAATATCATTCTACATATTAGGAGAGAGGCAGTGGAGAATGACGGGGTGGGAGGAAAATGGCTTTGTTCCCCAATAACTATTGTTAGCTTTGATCTACCCCCAACTGCAGCAAAGAGGACATAACCTCCACCTGAAAACTAGGGGACATCTATTCCTAAGTAAACATGTGGACAGGGAAGCATGACATTCTTATTCAACCTTTGATTGGAGGTCTCCAAACATACATGTTTGCCATGTGTGAGCAAATAACCTAAAAACACTAAAGGTCTGATGTGGAAAAACTAAAGGACACCAACAAGATCCAAGCATAGTTAAAGTGAATAATGGTCGATGTGTTTGCTTTTTGGTGACAAAAATCAAATGGTTCTCTGGATTTCTACTTTCAGTGGTATTCTATCTCTTACTCCATTGGGGCTTGTATAGTGTGGACTCTTTTAAGGCAGTCCACATTCAAAAGATAAGCTCATCTTGGTCTCTGCGCCCCAGTGCCGGTAGGTGCAGGAAGCACATCTAGAGGACAATTAGCCACTGACCAATGTAAGGCCTGCCACTGATACTGATCATGGAGCACCATGCTTGTGAAAATCTTGCGACTGGGTCTCTGGGCGTGGCCATCTCTAGGTTTTCTGCTCGCTTGGCACCAGAAGAGATTCATGTTAAATTCATGTACTCAGGTTCAGAGGGCATGAGGCTGACCTAGAGCTAGGGCTCCTGAATTCAGAAGGGAACTCGTTTTTGTCTCTGACGACCATTTACTCATTTCAAAGGCCAGATAATTCATTCAATAAACATTTTCTAAGCAAGTACCATAATCCAGCACTGGAAAAAAAGAACCTGATATAGTGTCTTCAGAGACTATGGAGTCACTTAAGGGAAACAGACAGACACATTTTTTTAAATTATGATATATGCCACATCAGAAATAGGCACCAGGTATAGTACTAGACAAAGCAGGAAACGGGTTGGCGAGAGAAGGCATCACAGAATTAATAGCAATAGGTACCATGGATTGTATTCTAGTCATGTGCTTAGTGGGGTATTAACATAGTGGTTAGGCATACAGGCTTCTGAGTTAGACCCAAGCCGTAGAACTGAGCACGATTCCAGGCAGTTTGGCTTCAGAACCCGTGATCTAAACCATTCCCCGAAGCTGCCCTTCCTTTATATTGCTGCATGATTTAAGGATTCATATGAAAAAACATTTTAAGAAAATGAATCTGGAGAGCTGATATGAAAAATGGAGGTGGAGGAGTCTGGGTGGCTCAGTCTGTTAAACATCTGCCTTCAGCTCAAGTCATGATCCCAGGGTCCTGGGATTGAAACCCCCATAGGGCTCCAGGCTCAGTGGGGAGTTTGCTTCTCCCTCTGCCCTTCTCCCTGCTCATGCTTGCGCTTGCTCTCTCTCTCTCTCTCTGAAATAAATAAAATCTAAAAAAAGAAAAATGGAGGTGAATATGGAAAAGATCCCAAATGCAAAATTGCAAGCCGAAGTTCTCCTTAAATATTGAAGCACTTTCTACTGCATCACTTCTATATCCCATGCTGTGACTAGATCTATACACTTCTGAATAACAGCTGCAAGAGAAGAAGTCACCACGACTGCATTCTTGTGCATCTTTTTCCTCTGAAAATAGCACCATCAGTTGTACACCCATCAATGCTTTCTATTTTAATTCCACAGATGAAAGAGCTCGGTGTCATCTTCTACAACTGCAGCTGCCTGGTCCTGGACTTACAGAGGATATTCGCTCTGTACAGCTCATTAAAATTCAAGAACAGAGTGCCTCAGACCTGGTCCAAGAGGCTCTATGGCGTCTACGACAATGAGAAGAAACTGCAGCTTCAGTTGAACGAAACCAAATCTCAAGCCTTTGTGTCGGTGAGTCCTTGCCTTCTTGCTCCTCCTTCCTCCCAAGTTGGAATGTTTGAGTGTGATCTGGTGCTGGGCAAACCTGAATTCTAAAGATCAGTTCTGTCCCATCTCTTGAAGAGGTAAGATACGCCCACTCTTAGGCCTAACCATATGCTGTCCCCAGTGATGAGAACAGTAATGAACGTTAATACTCATTCCAACCCCTGATACTTTGCATTGCCTGTTTTGATCGCCATGGTCCTCTGTTAAGGTAGACCCAGCTTTGTGAGCCTGTCACACACGGAGGTATTGAGGCTTATCTTCCAGCACAAAGACCCTCAGATGGCAGGTGACAAGAGAAGCACCAGCTCCCAGGTCTCCTGACACTGGATCCTATTTTCAGTGCCCTACCTCAGTGATTCTCAGGCTTGTTTTTTAGCAATGGAATCCTCCTTTGATGAAACAAATCTGAGGGAACCCCAGTGTGCAAAAACAGATAAAAGGAAAGCCGTTTGTACCTCACTGAGGCTGAGGGCAGGGCACAACCTCAAGCCCCTGTCTACACTGAAAACCATCGCCCGTCACCCCGCATCCACCCCCCTGCCACACCACAGCTGTCCCACAGTGTCACTGGGAATGGGTAATGTGAATATCTGTGCCTATGGCCCTGGTCCCCACACTTTAATTAAGAACTGGCTGGGGAGCCTGTTTAAAATGCAGATTTAGAGCCCCCCACCCTTATGCAGGATCTGAGCCACAGGATTGGGGTGAGACCTTAGAATTCTAAATTGATCCTGGTGCTCAGATAAACTTCTTAAAACCGTGCTCCCAATTCAACATGCCGATCCTCCACTGACAACAGTGCTTTTATACCAGCAACTTTTATATTTTATTATGTTATGTTAATCACCATACATTACATCATTAGTTTTTGATGCAGTGTTCCATGATTCATTGTTTGCGTTTAACACCCAGTGCACCGTGCAGAATATGCCTTCTTTAATACCCATCACCAGGCTAACCCAACCCCCCAATCCCCAAAACTCTAGAACCCTCAGTTTGTTTCTCAGAGTCCATAGTCTCTCATGGTTCGTCTCCGGCAACTTTTATATTGCCGAAGAGCTTCTCACTGAAAAGGAAGTTCTCTCCTTTTTGCCAATTAAAATGAAAGCACAATCTGAAAATTTAAACATGTAGCAATTGAGACAAAAGAGGATGTTTTTTGTCTTAAGGTGTTTGTCTTAACAAATTCATATAAATGTGAATAGCAGAACACAGCCTGAAAGATTTTCTTCAAACCAAGCTAAAAAAAAAATCTTTTTTTTCTTTAATATTCAGGAGGTCCACAATGCAGCAGCAAGTGGCATATTGTATAGGGCATTTTACGAGCAAAATTATTTCATGTATTCAATTTCATTTCCTCTCAAGACAACCCTATAAGACAAGAAGGCCAGCTATTATTCTGAATTTGTAGTGAGTAGCCATAAGAAATTTGCCAAACAGGGTTCTAGAGGGGAGGAGAGTAGGGGGATGGATTAGCCTGGTGATGGGTATTAAGGAGGGCATGTACTGCATGGAGCACTGGGTGTTATACGAAAACAATGGATCATGGAACACTACATCAAAAACAAATGATGTATTGTATGGTGACTAACATAACATAATAAAATTTAAAAAATAAATTAATTTAAAAAAGAAAGAAATTTGCCAAGGAACCCTTAATCCAGAAGGTAACAGGATGACATGACAACCCAAGGACACTTACTCAACCAGCTCCAGTAAAACAGATTGAAAGCAGCAAGGAATAGATGAATTATCAGCAGATTTCAGACAATTGCCGAATTTTGAATTTATGGTTTGAAACGTAGAGATAGATGAACGTGGGTTTTGTGTACATTTACATTCTGACTCTTAAAAAGCTGGGGGAGTCCCTTTTGTTGATCCCAAAATTAACATACCTACCCCAGAGAGAAGGCCAGTCCTTTAATAAAATCTACTAAAACATAGGCCTTTGTTGTATTCTAGAGCAGATTTACAAATTTCTTTTTATTAAACGATTTGCCACAAAATAAGTAGAGTTTGGAACATGCCTCCAGGTATAGTCTTTTAAACTATACAATGCCTCTGCTTTCTAAATTATTTATTATACTATTTTAACCTATTATTTTATTTTCTACTTCCTATTAATATCAAGCCTACCTTTGAATTTCAATTTAACGGATATTAATTGAACACCATTTTTGCAGAGGTATAAAATCTTGCAGGTATAAAATAAAGTCAGACCCCCTGCCGTTGGAATTGGTTATCATTTGCCCAGAGCTCCTTGATCTCATCCCTGTTGTAGCATTTATCACATTCTCAGACCTCTTTGTTTATTGATCATCTCTCCCACTATTTAAAAGGCTCCAAAGGCCATATACTGGACCATCTTCATCATTGGTATTCCCAGCATGTTACTCACAGCTCCCTAAAAGCAGCAATAAATGTGGGATTGGTTTTATTAGTAGTGATTTTAATAAGAAGTTCTAGGATGCATATAATTTTCTGAGTAATACATGCCAAACAAATGTCAAGACAAATTTATTTAAATTCAAAGTATTTTTTGTATTAAAATATCTTAAAATAGTATATTTTTATAATCTCACAGTCCCAAGTTAAATTAACACATGCACGCAAAAATATTATTGAATACCTTAAGAATTACCATTCCCCAAATTAGATTTTGGATGATTAATAACTTAGCATGGTTAAATATAAATTTTAAGTTATGATATAAACATGGATTATTTCTAGTTTTCTCATGGAATGCAAAGAGATGCTTGGTGAGATTTAACTCTGTGATCTCTAATTACTTGGGGCCACATAGTTTCGATTTTCTTACCTTTCCCATGAAATCAGAAACAGGAACCATAGTTCGCTGAGTTTTTGTCTTATCTTGTAGATTTCTTTTTAGAGCCCTGGAGATTATAAATTTGCTTTCCAAGATCAGTACTAGTTGGTTCAAGGTCTGTTCTTTTTTTTTTTTTTTTTTTGAAGATTTTATTTATTTATTTGAGAGAGCTAGCAAGAGAGAGCATGAGCAGGGGGCAGAGGGAGAAGCAGGCTCCCCACTGAGCAGGGAGCCCTACTTGGGACTCTATCCCAGGACCCTGGGATCATGACCTGAGCCAAAGTCAGGTGCTTAACCGACGGAGCTACCCAGGTGCCCCTCAAGGTCTGTTCTTACTGATCTGGCTGCTAGGCAGATCTCATTTCTCATTACTGTGTCCTTCACCCATCCAGTCATGTGTATTAAGATGCATTTAGTGAGTGAGTGCAGATATTAAGTAGATTGTGGTGCTGTTACAGTCCCCTACGCATTGTTAATTACATTTTAATAGCTTTATTGAGAAAGACTTTACATTCCATGAAATTCATCCTTCCAAAGTATATGATTCAGTGGGTTTTAGTGTAGTCAGAGCTGTGCAATTATCCCCACCATCTAATTTAGAATATTGTCATCACCACAAAGAAAACACCACACCCATTAGGGGCCACTCTCCATATTCCCCTTCCCCCAGCCCCTGGCAACCCCTCATCTCCTGTCTGTCTCTTAGGGTTCTCTTTTCTCTAGCATTTCATATAAATGGAATAAGACAGTATGTAGTCTTTTTTTTAAGATTTATTTATTTGTTTGAGAGAGAGAGTGAGCACAGGAGGGAGCAGAGGGAGAGAGAGAATCTCAAACAGACTCCCCACTGAGCAAGGAGCCTGACGTGGGGCTCGATCTCATGACCCTGAGATCATGACCTGAGCCAAAATCAAGAGTCAGATGCTTAACCGACTGAGCCACCCAGGCGCCCCAACAGTATGTCATCTTTTGTAATTGACTCCTTTCACTTAGTATAATGTTCTCAGAGTCCGTTAATGTTACAGCATGGATCAGTACGTCATTCCTTTTTTATAGTCAAATGATATTCCATTGTATGGATACATCACATTTGGTTTATTCGTCCATCAGTTGATGAACATTTGGGTGTTTCTATCTTCTGGCTCCTGTGAAGAATGCTGCTTTGAACCTTCACATACAAGGTTTTATTTGAACACCTGTTTCCAGTGCTTTGGGGTGTATACTCAGGAGCGGCAGGCACTGTTGGGTGATATGATAACCCTGTGCTGAACATTTTGAGAGACTGACAAACTGTTCCCCAAACTGGCTGTCTCATTTTACAGTTCCACCAGCAATAAATGACAGCTCCAGTTTCTCCATATCTTTGCCAAAATGCTTGTTATTTTCTATTTTATTTCACCCCTCCTGACGGGTGTGTGGGTGTGAAATGGTATGTTACTGTGGTTTTTATTTGTATATTTTAATGTGTTCATTGGCCATTTGTTTATCTTTTTTTGCGACATGTCTATTCAATCCTTTGCCCACTTTTCAAATGAGCTTACTTGGATTTTTATTATTGAGTTGTAAGTGTTCCTATACATTCCGCATATAAGTCTTTTATCAGATATACAATTTGCAAATATTTTCTCCCATTCCGTGGGCCAGCTTTTTGTGTTTAATATATTTTAACTTATATATTCTTGGGATGAAGTATGGCCTTTTTACAAACCAGGGAACTGTTGTGAAATAAATCAGAAGCCTCCTAAGGCAAGTATTTAATGAATATACAAAACAAGATTTGTGCATGTATAAGGCACTGATTGATCTAAGAGAGAAACATACTGCCTAGAAGCAGGTGCAGGAGATCCCTTGAGTGGTGAAAGGTTATCACAGAGCCGAAACAAAGAGAAGGATCTGTTTTCCTGCTCTTTCCCATAATAAAGGAGTGCACAGTGCAAGGCTCAGAAAATTAATTCAGGACCAATAAGAAGGAAACTGAACAGCCTTCTCTCTAATTAAACTATTGGAACTAGTTAATTTCCTCTACCTGATCAGTAGATCATTCTTTGTGGTGTTGTTCATTCACTTACACCTTAAGGAGATGTTTTGAAACCATTAGTATATCCAGATACTATTTTCAAAGATAGCAGACTCTAAACACACCATCAAGCACCATCATGCCCCCGGGGCTGGGGGACTGACACAACTAGTCCTGCATTTCCCTAATAAACACACGGAGCACCTGCCATGCTCTAGGCGTCGGGTTCGGCGATGGGACCATAGGAAACAATGCGACCTGGCAAGTGCAAATAAAGAGCCATTCCCATGGATGGAAATACCTATCGTGAACCAAGTCCACTGGGGGTGGAGATTGGGGGAGTCACTCAGACCTGTGACGCTGATTAATTTAAGAAGCACTCTCATGCTTGGTCCACGGATACTGATCTATAACATGTGCTAGGAGTGGCATGGAGATAACGAGGTGCTGGAGATACACAACCCAACAGTGCACAAGCTAGTACCGAAGAGCCCAGACAGTTGAAGGCAACAGCATGCAACAGGTGCTCGAATGAAGCGCCATGAAGCAAGCATCTTATTTGGGCCACTGACATGTGCCAAGTGGCTAGACTAGAGCTGGAGCATGGCAGGCACTTAGTAGTATTTGCTGAACGAATGAGAGCAAGCACAGAAGAGAGGCTCTGAGCCCAGACAATGTGAGAGGTGTGTTCTGTTATTAACTGCCCCCTTTAGGGTATGAGGCTCAGCAAGCAGAAGGGTCACAGCTGAGACGCTATAGGCTCTAAATGCTGGAGCCTGGCCTGGATTACCGAGAGGCACAATGTCCAGACTTGCAGGATAAGAGCAAATGTGAAGAGACTGATGACTCTATGCCTCAATTTGTTCCTCCCTGAAACCAAACTAGTTTTGGGAACACACAAGGAAGTCCAGGAAACTCCTGAAACAAAAACGTGGGCATTGGACCACGTGTCAGGGCTGGCTGAGGGTCTCGTCTGGAGCTAATATTTAAAGCAGACCCAACAGGCTGAGCTGAAATTAAGTAATTTCAATACTGAATGTATTGATGGAAATAGAAAAATGAGTGAATACAACCCCTAAAATCCAGCAAGTGCAAGTAATTATCCATTCAATAGGCTAAATAATATCACAGACAAATCATATTATGGGAGAAGGGAGAAGGAGCCTCTGCGTGGGGAAATAAAGAGGTTTCGCAGAGGGGCTCGTCCTTGAGCTGGAACTTAGAGAAAGCATAGGACTCTGATGGGCAAGAATAGGGAAACATGGGCCAGAAATGCCGGCAGGAGCAAACGCACAGGGCAGACAGATGGGAGCAAGGCCATTACTTCTTCCCTTTGGGGCATGGAGGGCATGGTGGCCAGTCCAGCAGGGAGGCAGAGAAGCTGTAGATACAGAGCACAGAGGGCCATACATACATCCCCCCCCCCGATGAGTTCAGGCTGAATTCCCAGACACCAGGAATGCTGGCTGACGTGTGTGTGTGTGTGTGTGTGTGTGTTTACATCATGGTGACAAGGAAATGATGTGTAAAAACACCAGCAAGAGCACTAGGGTCTGGATGAGAGGAACGGCAGTCAGGAAGGAGAGGGAGACCCAGGAGATGCTATAGAAGCAGGAGCACCTGTCCCGGGGACAGGTGGAGTATCTGAGATGTGTGTGCTGGGGAAAGGGTGTAGGACAGCACTGGGTTTCATCTGTTTTATTTTTTATTACTTTTGTGTGGGTTTTGTTGTTGTTGTTCGTTTGTTTCTGTTCTTTTATGTTTTTTCATGAGGGATTTTTGTTTGTTTGTTTTGTTTTTTTGGTATTAGTCTTTTTAAAAGACTTGGAAGCTCATCATTCCAAAAGAAAAACAATTTAACTGATCAAAAACTCAATCTGATAGTCAGCTGCCGAGGTGACTTTCTGAGCAGGGATGCCTGGAGGGTGTGTGGCCTTGACCAGGCTCCTTTCCGGCCCCCCTGCTCCACAACCATCTCGGTTGGGCATCCAGAACAACCGCTTAGTCTTCCCTCTGTCTAAGCCGGGATGGGGATGCCCAGCAGGACAGTGCAGGGAGTTCCTGAGCTTTGGATGAGGGACCCAATACTGCCATGGCAGGCAGTTCCAGAAACCATGTATTCAGACTTTCGGTATAAAGCACCCCTCTGATTATGGGTGCCCCTCCACTTGCCACCGTGTTGTGCCCCTCAGGGGAAGATGACATTTTCATGGCCGTATCACCTTTCTAATGAAATGACTTTTTGAGTAAATTGGTTGCAGTATGTGTATTATATATATTATACAGCAATGCCTGAGAAAATTAGCAGCTCTGCATGACAGGGCATTCGCCAGAGTCCCCTAAGTTTAGAGCTACAGTGCTCCTCCCAAAATCAGAGGTGTGGGTATTGAAAGCAAGAATTCCCTCCCAAAGCAGACGTAAAGGGACATCCTGGAGACCCATCCTGCCACACCTTCATCTGAACAGGCCTCAGCTATGCTAGGATCACATACATAACTTGTCTGATCTCATCAAGAACTGGAAAGGTGGTTTGCAAAACTTTACTTGCAGGCCAAGATCCATTAAAACACCTTAAAAAAAAAAAAGGCAACAAAAAAGAAAAAGCCCCAGCTGACAAAAATTAATCCTCTGAAAGTTTGGTTTTTGTGTTTTCACAGAATTCTCCCAAACTCTTTTGCCCTAAAAACAGAAGCTTCGATATCGATGCTATCTACAGTGTGATAGATGATGCCAAACAGTACGTATACATCGCTGTCACGGACTACCTGCCTATCTCCAGCACAAGCACCAAAAGGTCAGTGAGTGCATAAAGGCGTCTTAGAACCCAGCCTCCAGGGCCAGACACAAACGGGGGACCACGAGAAACCAGCCTGGGCCCTGAGATGCTCTCAGTTCACCTCAGGTCGCTCACCATTCAGAACTCCTCGGTGTGCATTTGCACCTTACCCATGATGCATGGGTCCGTTTGAAGGACTTAGGGTCTCACCCTGCAAAAGTTCCTCAGTGCTTCCCCTTAATAGGCACGGGAATGACTTTAGAATGAAGATCGGGGTGTTGTCAACTGGAAAGTTATTTGAAAAATAAAATAAATTAAATAATAAAAATTATTCAGAAAAAAAATATGTCTTGAAAATTATTAGTTTGCAGGTGTCCCTGAAGTACATACTGACGCTGAGCAGGCCTGGCAAGATTTTCCGTGGGGAAGATGTCATTTTGTTGTATTCATGCCAGTCTTCATTAAATGCTAAACTTTCATATGCTTTCAACCTCAAGAAGAAGGAAACTCAGAATGTGTATGTTCTCAGTCAATCCATTCCTCTGTATGAGGAAGAAAGCATTTTAAAAATGAAGGGATTTTTCAATAATTCATCACTGTTTGGGGCAAAAAAACCTTGAAATAAATGTAGGGGCAGAATGTATGCCCCTCAATAGTTACACGCATAAATGCATGGCTCTGCCCCAAATGTTTCCTGCTTTTGCTTTCTTGCTGGGAATGCAGAGATTTGGGTGCTTGTGTTTTGAATAACTCATTTAATCCAGGAAAAGTTTTCAAAGTGCACTTTCTGGGAGTACAACCTGAGACCTTTTTAATTTGGAAAATTACAATTTCAAAATAACCATTTACTGAGGTTAAATGATTAAGCGTGCTCTCTCTTGCTTGAATATTTTTCATGTTGCCAACCCCACATATGCATAATGTGCAGCTTCCTTATGCAAATGGCTGTAGGATTGCAAAAGCATGTTTCTCCCAGAAAGTGGTCTCCCATAATGACAGTCAAAAAGCATTTTAAGCTGCAGGAGACACTATTAAAATACTTTTACTTTAAAATATGGTACATCCCTTGAATATTCATAGGTTTTTACCCATATACTTTTACATGTTTTCTATCTCTCCTTTTTATTTTCCTCCGTTTATTGTGTATTTTGTTTGAGATTTCATTTTAGATGTCAACCTTACTTGGGGAAGATTTTTAAACATAATAGATAGGTTTTGCCTGATTTTTCCATTATTGAGAAGGAGAATAAGGTCAAGTTTATGGACTTATGTTAGTATGAGATGATGATTTCTTAGGATTGACAAAACCTTCATTCCATGAAGTCCCAGGAACAAAATTAAGCTCCTTTGTGGCCAGGGGGGTGGGAATTAACATGGAGAATCTAAAGTATCTTGGAAATGCAAAAGTTAGAGAAAACTAAAAGAATGATAAAGAACAGAAAACTCACCTGAAATTTTGCATTTGGGTTATTAATCTCCCATTTCAGTTGTTAATGAAAGAACAGTTCTTTTATTGTACTTACAATATGCCAGAGCTGACACTGCTGTCAAGCATTCTAATGAAAAGTCATCAGAGACAGAAGAAATAGTTCAAACATCCAGGTTATAATTAAATTCTTAAGAATGAAAAAAAAATGGAAAACCCCTGAGAAAAGACACTGAAGTTTGTATCAGCTGAGGAAGTCTATTTGGTTTGCTTTTTGTTTGTTTTGGTGCGTTTTATTGCTGTGAGTGGGGGCACAACTTCATAATTTGTGCCGAAATATAACAACATAGCGACATATAGCCACAGTTTTTCTTTTTTTCATAGTCTTACCAAATGAAAACAACAGACTGTTTTTTTTATTTTTTATTGTCATGTTAATCACCATACATTACATCATTAGTTTTTGATGTAGTGTTCCATGATTCATTGTTTGTGCATAACACCCAGTGCTCCACGCAGAATGTGCCCTCTTTAATACCAGTCACCAGGCTAACCCATCCTCCCACCCCCCTCCCCTCTAGAACCCTCAGTTTGTTTTTCAGAGTCCATCGTCTCTCATGGTTCATCTCCCCCTCTGACTTACTCCCCTTCATTCTTCCCCTCCTGCTATCTTCTTCTTTTTTTTTCCCTTAACATATATTGCATTATTTGTTTCAGAAGTACAGATCAACAACAGACTGTTTTAAGCATTTAATTGCCCCACTCATAAATCTGAAAGTATGACAATTAAAATCTCAGCTGTAACCGGATTAGCTTTTGCCTTACTTTAAAGTAAATATTCTAATCACCTTTAACTATTTTTTTATCAAGCGTAAGTGGGTTTTATATATTTCCTAATTGTAAACATGCCAATGACATGTCTCTGTCCATTATTCATTTGTGGCAAAACATTCTTTTCTGGTAATGTAAAAAAATAATAAAGCAAGCTAGGTCTTTCAGGTTTGAAAGACAACTTCTGAATAACATTACCTCTAACCAGTCTGTAAGAAAATTTTTTTCTATTTTATTTGTACATATTAAACTTCCTTTTCATTAACTAAAAGAAAAGAATGAAAAAAAAATTTATGAAAAAAAATTAAAAGTCAGCCTGGCTACTATCTTTTACATTGTCCTGGAGAAATTTTTCAGGAGTGAATTCAACTTGAATAAGCAAATAGACTTTATCAAATATCAGTGTGTTAATATGCTACAGACTTAACTTTTAGTCTACACACTGCTAAACATCCAAATGAAAGGAAAAATTCACATGCTCCCAAAATAGAAATGGTTGGTAACATGTAAAATATATATATATTCATCATCATTTAGCAGCAATGTTAGAAGTAACTTCTACTTTTCAGAGAAGTAGAAAGTGAACAGAACAATGATACATGGCTAAATAGATCCTGCAGTAAAAAATCAGAGGCCCTATTTCAGTTCTTCTTGTGTTAACAATCAAGTGCTGTTTCTTTAAGCAATTCACTTATTTATTTGGTTCATAGTTTGGGCTTGTTCATTATTTATTTCCTCAGTCACATGAAATACATCTTTCAGAAGGAAATCAGTAAAAGGGTGAAGGAACAGTAAAAATGTAGGCTGGCAGCCAAGAATACTCTCTGGCAAAGTTACTTTTCAGATGTGAAAAAGAAATAAAGACTCCCAGAAAAACAAAAGCTGAGGGAGTTCACCCCCACTAGACCTGCCTTACAAGAAATGTTGAAAGGAGCTCTTTAAGCTGAAACAAAGAAACAAACAAACAAACAAAAATGGAAGCACACAAAATTCTGATTAAGGTGATAAACAAGCCCTGGGAATTAGAATATTGTAACTCTTTATTAGAATATTGTAACTCTTTTAACTCTTTTTTGGAATAGTATATTAAACTCTTAACTATATCCTAAATATTAAAGGAAAGGAGCATTAAAATAACTGACTTCTACAACTTGGTGATGAAATCATAGCCTACAAAGAGGTGATTTGTGATATCAGAAATATAAGAGGAGAGGAGTAAAAGGATGATAAGTGAAGAAAAGTAAAGGCTATCAGCAGAGAAAAGACTGGTTTTTTTTCTATGAGATGCTTTATGTAAACCCCATGGTAACTACATGGCAAAAATCTAGAGCAGAGACATAAACATAAACGGGGGGAGAACGAGCAAATCATCCTGGAAAACCACCAACTGGCAAAAGTTAACGGAAACAAAGAAAAAGAAACATGGAAAGACAAAATAACCAGAAGGCAGAAGATAAAAAGGCCAGTAGTAAGTGCTTACATGTTAGCAATCACCCTCAGCGAAAATGGATTGAACTCACCGATCAAAAGGCACACAGTGGCTGGATGGATAAAAAAGCAAATATGCTGCCTACGGGACTCACTTTAGCTCTAGAGACACATACAGGTTCAAAGTGAAGGAATGCAAAATGATATTCCAAGCAAACAGAAATGAAAAGAAGGCAAGCGTAACCGTACTTATATCAGACAGAATAGACTTCAAGCCAAAAGGGTCACAAGAGACAAAGAAGGTCATTATATAATGACAAAAGGGCCACTATATCAAGAAGATACATTGCTGTATACACAAATATACATGCTTGCTACCAACACTGGAACTTCAAAACATATTAAGCAATTAGGGAGAAATAGACAATAATACAGTAATTGTAGGGGACTCTAATAGCCCATCATCAGCAATGGATAAATCACCCAGACAGAAGGTCAACAAGAAATTGTTGCTGTTGAACCTGGCTTTAGAACAAATGGACTTAGCAGGCATATACAGAACATTATACCCAACAGCAGCAGAATACACATTCTTCTCAAGTGCACTTGGAACATTCTCCAGGATAAATCACATGTTAGGCCACAAAAACAAATCTTAGCAAATTTAAGAAAGTTGAAATCATACCAACTATCTTCTCTGACCACAATCGTATGAAATTAGAAATCAACAAGAGGAAAGTAAAAAGATCTACAAATATGTGAAACTAAACACACTTCTAAACAACTTTTGGATCAAAGAAGAAATCAAAAGGGAAATAAAAAATTGTCTTGAAAACACAACATATCAAATGTTATGGGATGCATAAAAGCAGATCCAAGGAGGAAGTTTATAACTATAAACACATATACTGAGAAATGAGAAAGATCTTAAATAACCTAACTTTATACCTCAAGGAACTAAAAAAAGAAAAACAAAGTAAGCCTGAAGTTAGCAAAAGGAAGGAAATAAGTATCAGAGCAGAAATAAATGAAATAGAGACCAAAAAATCAATAGAAAGGATCAACAAAACCAAGAGCTGCTTCTTTGAAAAGAGAAACAAAATTTAAGCCTTTAGCTAGACTACCTAGACTAACTACAGAAAAAAAAAGAGAAGGCTCAAAGAAATAAATTAAACATGAAAGAGGAGATATTACAACTGGTACTACAGAAATACCTAGAATTATAAGACTACTATGAACAATTATACGTCAAGAAATTACATAAACTAAAAGAAATGACTACATTTCTAGAAACACACAACCTATCAAGACTGAAATAGGAAGAAGTAGAAAATCTGAACAGACCAAGTATGAGTAGAGATTGAATCAGTAATCAAAAAACCTCAGGACCAGATGGCTTCCAAATGTTTAAAGAAGAATTAACACCAATCCTCCCCCAAACTTATTCAAAATATCGAGAAGGAGAAATACTTTCAAACTCATTCTGTAAGGCCAGCATTACTTTGCTACCAAAATCAGATAAGGAGACCACAAGAAAGAAAACTATAGACCAATATCCCTGATGAATATAGAGGCAAATATTCTCAAGAAAATATTAGCAGACCGAATTCAGGAACACATTAAAAGGATTATACACGATGACCAAGTGGGATTTTTTATCCCTGGGATACAAGGATATTTCAACATATGCAAGTCAACAAATGCAAATACATTGCATCAGTAAAATGATAGATAAATATCACATGATCATCTCAATACACAAAGAAAAACCATTTGACAAAATACAACACCCTTTCATGATAATTAAAAAAAAAAAAACCTTTAACACGGGTACAGAAGGACTATAACTCAGCATGATAAAGGCCATATATGACAAACCAACTGCTAACATTATACTCACTGGAAAGAAATTAAAAACATTTCCCCCAAGATCAGGAAGAAAGCAAGGATGCACTCTTATTCAATACAGTCTTGGAAGCCCTAGCCAGAGCAATCAGGCAAGGAAAAAAAGGCATACACCTTGGGAAGGAAGAAGTAAAATTGTCATTATTTGCTGGTGATATGATCTTATATATAGAAAATCCTAAAATTTCAGTAAAAAAACTGTTGGAATTAATCAACAATTTCAGTAAAGTGTCAAGATACAAAATCAGTTGCATTCCTTTACACTCATGATGAAGCCTCTGAAAAAGAAGGAAAACCATCACATTCACAATAGCATCAAAAACAAGATACTTAGGAATAAATTTAACCAAGGAAGTGAAAGATCTGTACAATGAAAACTACGAAGCTTCACTGAAAGAAATTGAATACACAAATAAATGGAAAGGCATCCTGTGTTCATGAATTAGAAGAATTAATATTGTCAAAATGGCTATACTACTGAAAGTGATCTACAGATTCAATGCAATCCCCATCAAAATACCAAAAACATTCTTCACAGAAATAAAAGAAATAACCTTAAAATTTGTATGGAACCACAAAAGACCCCAAACAGCCTAAACAATCCTGAGAAAAAGAACAAAGTTCAAGGCATCACACTTCCTGATTTCCAACTATATGACAAAGCCATAGTAATAAAAACAATACAAGAATAGACGACACCAACCAATGGAACAAAATAGAGAGCCCAGAAGTAAACCCTGGCCTATATAGTCGACTAATATTCAACACGGGCACCAGGAACACTCAATGGGGAAAGGACAATCTCTTCAACAAATGGTGCTGGGAAACTGGAGAAAAACATGCAGAAAAATGAAGTTGGACGACTATCACACGACTCACAAAAATTAACTCAAAATAAATCAGAGACTTAAAGATAAGACCTGATATCATAAAACTCGTAGAAGAAAAGATAGGGAAAAAGCTCATCAATAATGGTCTTGCTAATAATTTTTTTGACATGACACCAAAAGAACAAACAACAATAACAGAAAATTAACAAATGGGACTATATCAAACTCAAAAGGTTTTGCACAACAAAGGAAACAATTAACAAAATAAAAAGCCTACAGAATGGGGAAAAATTTTTGCAAACCATATATTGGATAAAGAGTTAATATCCAAATCTGTAAGGAACTCAGTCAACTCAATAACAACAACAAAAAGCAAATAATATGATTAAAAATGGGCAAAAGAACTAAACAGACATTTCTCCAAAGAGGACATCAATATGGTCAACAGACACATGGAAAGATGCTCAGTATCACTAATCATCAGGAAAGGCAAATCAAAACCATGATGAGATATCACCTCACACCTGTTAGAATGGCTGTCATCAAGAAGTCAAGAGACAACAGATGCTGATGAGGATGTAGTTAAAAGGGAACCCTTATACACAGTTGGAAGAAAGATAAATTGATTCAACCACTATGGAAAACAATATGGAGGTTCCCCCAAAATTAAAATAAGTCTACCATGCGATCCAGCAGTTCCACTTCTGGGTATGTAATCAAAGGAAACGAAAACAGAATTCTGATGAGATATATGTACTCCAACGTTTATTGCAGCACTGTTCACAATAGCAGGGATATGGAAACAGCACAAATGCCTATCAGTTGTGGTGAATTGATGAAATTGATGAAAAGATGTGGTGCATATACACAATGGAATATTACTCAGCCACGAGAAAGGAGAATATCTTCCTATTTGCACCAACATGGACGGACCTTGAGTACATTATGCTAAGCGAGACAAGTCAGACAGAAAAAGACAAGTACTGTATGATATCACGTCTATGTGGAATCTAGAAAAGTTAAACCCGTAGAAAACAGACAGTAAAATGGTGGTTACCAATGGCTGGGGGGTGAGGGATAAGAGTGATAGTGTTTAAGACTGGAAACTTGTAATGAGTAGTAAATAGGTCATAGAGAGCTAATGTGCTATAAATATTATACCGTAATTATGTAATGTGGTGACTATCAGTACATTGGCAATCATATTACAATATAAGAATGTACCAAAGTAACATGCTGTATAGCTTATTAAATTTACACAATGTTACACATCAAACTTATTGAATAAGAAAAAAGTAGACTGATTAGTCTGTGGACTATTAATATTTTTCACTTATGTTTTCATTCAACAGACATTTATTGGGCACTCTGCAGGAGTGATTAAAGTCTGAACAGTGTAGTGTCCCAGGAACACCATCCAATAGGGCAAATGGACACAGAATCTGTTATAATAACACAGTGCGGGGAATGGAACAATAGATATATACACATAATATTGTAGGTCCTCGGTGAAAGAGCATCTGTGGCAGTTTCAAGCCGAGGCTTACTGGAGGATATGCTACCTGATTACATTTTAAAATATGCAGGAGTTAATCAAACAAAGGATAAGAAAGGGAGTTTTCCAGGTAGAAGGGACAGCAGAAGTAAAAAAAAAAAAAAAAAATCACCTGGCACATGCCAGGATCTGTAACAAGTTCACTGCTGGAACACAGGTGGTGAGAGATCAAATTGGAGGGAAGGCAGGCACCAGGGACAGGAGGACCTGACTGTGAGGGAGTCTTATGACTTTGGGGAGCCTCCACTACGTTTCAGTCAAAGGAGATATGCTTTCAGACAGATCGCTTTGGTGGTCATGGAAGACATACTTGACAGGGACAAGACTGGAGGCCAAGAAACAAATTTGGAGCTGTTACAGTGGCCCAGTCAGGGATAATGACAGATCGGAAGGATAGAATAAAGGATATATATTCCAAGAATATCTTTGAAGCACATGGTGAAAAGGAGAGCAGGCACAAGAATGATAACCAGGTTTTTGCTTTGGGTGATTAGATGATGAACGTCATACAAAGTAGAGGAGTCTATACAAAGTAGAAGGAAATACCAGATTTGTGAATTTGAGGTTCTTGTAAAGGTCCAGATGGGTAAAGATCTTACAAAGATATCCAGAATGAAGTCTGAAGATGTGAATTTGGAGCTTTTCAGACTCTAGAGGATGGTTGAGATTAAGTACATAGATGAAGCCACCACGGAGATGGCCTGTGGAGTGAGGAGAACGGGGGATGGTGATGGAATCTTAAGGGAGCATGGACCATACAACAGATAAAGAAACACTGCGAGAGATAAGGGACAAACCATCAAACCACAGGGTTCTAGAAGCCAATGGAATCCATTTTCAAGAAGAAAAGAACCATCAACAGAGCCACATGTGACTTAAACTAACAGTAAAGTAAGAATTGAATGATGTCCATTAGATTTGGCAGTTGGGACATCACTGTAGACTTGGAGATTTGCACAAAAATGGTGGGCTGGAGGCCAGGGGGCAGTAGGCTGAGGAGTGAATGGGGGTGATGAAGTAAAGTCAGAGGTTCTAGATTATACTGTCAAGAAGTTATGTTCAAAAAAGTAGAAACAAACCCATAAAGACAGAGAGCAAACTGATGGGCGCCAGAGGGGAGGGGCAGGAGGATGGGCAAAATGGGTGAAGGGGAGAGGGAGGTACAGGCTTCCAGCTGTGGAATGAGTAAATCACAGGGATGAATGGCACAGCACAGAGAATATCCCTGATGATCGGGTGACGGTGTTGTGTGGTGACAGATGGCAGCTGTGTGCTGAGCACAGCGTTAACATATAGAGATGTTGAATCACTGTGTTGTAGACCTGAGACTAATGTAACATTGTGTGTCAGCTACACTCAAAGATGAGAGATAGATAGATGATAGATAGATAGATAGATAGATAGATAGATAGATAGATGATAGATAGATAGATAGATAGATAGATAGATAGATAGATAGATAGATGATAGATAGATAGATAGATAGATAGATAGATAGATAGATAGATAGTTTAGTTCAAAAGGGAAAAGAGATTGTGCACCAGCCATGGAGCGATGCAGTCAGGGGAGGATTCTCTGAGCGAGATTTACATTTTATTATCAAACTAAGAGGAAGGGAGAGAGGGGGAAGTTGAAACGCTCTTTGGGAAGGAGTGACCAATGAAACACAGTTAGAGGGTCAGGGGAACGGCCCAGGGGGAAGGGTGGTCCAGGTCTAACCCTGAGCTGGTTGCCTTATCCTCTGAGCTAGGGGAAAAGGGAGAAGGATGTGGGAGGCTCTCGAGGGTAGAAAGTTGAGGAAGACCATGACGGAGAAGCTCTATTTTGTGCATGGAGGAAGAAACAAGTTTCTCTGGAGTGAGGTCCAGCTTAGAGTAATTACAGAAAGGTCCCAGAGGAGGAACTGCCCGAGGCAAGGACAGGGGTGGTGGATGGCGGCGAGGGCCTCAGCTCACAGGGCTGAGCTAACTTTGTTCAGCAGTCCTTGGTTTTGTGGCCATAGAAGTAGACCAAGGGATGTGTGGCTCTGACCCAAGAGCTAGAGAAAGGGGCAGGGCAGGTGTTCTTCAGGTGATCACTGAGGTTGGGCTGGGTCGGAAAGGTGACCCGGAGCTGATGGAGCAGGAGAGTGAGGGGGTCATGTGGCTGAGCCCATGTAGGGCAAGAGCACGCTCAGTGGGGATTTCATAGAGTGCAGGACGCTGCAGGACCGCAGGCTGGTCCATATAAAGAGGAGAACTTTGGAGGTGCACCGATTACAAAACCAGCAGGCTAAGGTTTTGAATAAAACTCTATCAGTCCAAACTGAGTTGGCCTGGAATTAGGGAAAGATTTGAACCAGTGAACAAACAGAAGGTCTACACATGTTGGGGCTGAGGGGAGATAGAGAGATTTGGGGGTTGTCTTTAAGACAGAAATGTTTGTTGTTTTTTTCTTTTTAAATGAGAAATCAGGACAGTTCTGGAAGTGACATTGTGTGTGTTTTGGGGGGGCTGACCCCACCTCCTAAACCAAGTGGGTAAATTGTGGTAGAAAATAACATGGCAGGACTTTCGGAGAAGCTATGGCCTCAGGAAGAGTCAGGATTTAGTTAAGGCAAAAGGCTACAGATTCAGGGAAAATGCTGAGCCTCCAGGAGACACTGTTGGCCTGGTGGAGAAGTCCAAGGGCCAGAGTAGCTGGGGGCTTGGTCAGGAAAGAGGAAGACAGCCTGGAAATGAGAGTATGAGGAAGTTTGGATAATCAGAGCAGAAGCTCATTTGGGTAGCAGTTTCCAAAGAAGAGGGGTTCTCACAGTCTTTGGGGGCTGATAGGGTGCTCAAGGCTCTGAACAGGAATTCTGTTGGAAAGTTGACTCTCAGTGCACATGTGAGCTGAGGTGGTGCAGGAGTGGTGAGGATAGCAGGTGGTGGAGGTCAATCTGTCCACATCCTCTGAGACCCCAGTGGTAGGAGAATTCTCAGGCAGGGTCAGGACCCAAGAAAGCATCCTCTGTAGGTGCCCAATCCAGGAGATCTGCACGTTTTCAACATATCCTATCAGGTTGTGTCTTTATTACAGAACAAAGTAATGATTGGGTTAATATAAATGTTCTTTGCAATCTAGTAAATTTCTTTCCCCAAACTAACTTATTTTCTTTATTTTTATCCACATGGATATTATTCCTACAGGACTTACTGGCCAGACTTGGATGGGAAAATAAGAGAAGCATTAGTTTTGCGAAGCGTTAAAGTTCGACTCCTTATAAGCTTCTGGAAGGAAACTGACCCCCTTACATTTAACTTTATTTCATCTCTTAAAGCTATTTGCACTGAAATAGCCAACTGCAGTTTGAAAGTTGTAAGTATGATATTGACTTCAGTATTATTAAATAAAAAGGACTGATTCCCTCCCCACATCTGTGAAAGCTGTAAGCACACGCATTCGTGTAAACTGCCAATTAAGAACCAGGATAACAGTCTCTGATAGTGAGAAAATATTTCAAAAGTAGGATAAGTATTTTTTTCAAGACAAACACATGAGAAAAGGAGCCTGGAACCCACGTTTGCTGGCACCCTCCTGGCCTTGCCCTATTTTCTTCACACACTGCCTATTGGGCCCTCTCTGCTTTGTTTGAACTGCCTCGTTCACCTGCCGTTCCTGTTTCTCAGTCTGTGACCAGCAGTGGCACTGCTCCTCCACAGCCTCCTCCATCCCCCGAGGCCCCCCAGCCTGAGCTCCTGTTCTTGCTCCAGTCCTTGGGGCCACATGCTAATCCACATGCTTTGAGGGAGACAAGATTGGGAATGGGTTTTACTCTCAGTGTGGTAATGCCTTAGCTCATCTTTGACTCTCAGGTCCTCACATGTGATGCCCTCTTCCTCCCCTCTGGGCCTCTGTATAATGCTGTTCCCTCTGCCTACAGCACTCTCCTCCCCTGTGCCTTATCTGACTAATGCCCGCTAGTCCTTTAGGGCTCACTTTTTCCAACCTCCACTGCAGTCATTCAGCAAATGTACCCTGAGACCCTACTCTGTGCTAGGCACCCTTCTGGGGGATGGATCTGTGCTCCATGCAGTATTTAGGGACCAGGATGACAGGGGTGCCACCATCCACTCTGACACATAGCTTCCAAGATAGTCCCAACCCTCAGCAGCCCAGGGCCAATCAGGAGAGAGAGAGAATGGAGGACTGCCCAGGAAGCATTTATGGGGGGGGGGGCCTGGAGGTGGTGAACATCCCTTTATTTAGCCTTTATTCCGCTGCTCAGAAGTCACTCACCTGGCCACACTGAATGGCAGGGGTGGCATGTTCCCCAAAAGTCAAAGGGACAGGTTCGTGGATCATCAGTCTGCAATTCTGGGCACCCACACAAAGAACCCTCATCCCCCACGAGTACTGCACAGTGCAAAGTTCAGGACCTCCCAGAGATGTGCAGTTCTGGACCTCATAGTTCAATAAACAGAAACTAAAAACAAAACAGCAATTTCCCACAAAACCCAAAACCCAGGTTGAAGTTACCTCCTCCCCATATAACAGGGACAGAAGAAGGCCAGTGAATGTATGTACCAGTAGCCACAGCCAAAGGTTTTGTTGTACATAGTTCCCAAACTTGACCAATATGCTTCCTTGCCCATATACTTCTGCCTCGGCCTCCCTCTCCCTCCCTCCCTCCCCCTCTCTCCCTCTTTCCCTCCCTTCCCCTCCCCTTCTCCCTCTCGCTCCTCTTTCTTATTAATGGTGGTTTCATTCAGGTTATCAGACTTGGGTGGGAAGATTATACCAATTATGATTAATCCAGTTATCGGATCTTTGCTGCAGGATTGAGTCTTAACTGGCCTCAGTCACTTAAAGCATTTTTCAAACTAATTTTATACTCCTGGGCTCCTGGCACAATCAGTTTTTCTAACCCTTTGAAATACCAAATTTCTAGTGTATCTGCTCTCTTTCAAATCGGCTTGCAAGCCAGCAAATCCGTCTCTGAGCTTATTTGTCTCCTCTGATAACTTCCTAAAAGCACTAATAACAACCAACATATACTACCAACAATTTGTTTTCCCCTCCCTTGCCCTGTAGCCATAGTTTTTCTTTTTTTGGGGGGGTGGTGCTTGGTCTTCCTTCCAAATTAATGCAAGTTATGGTTTTACCAAGTATTTTGCCACTGCTTGGGTCTCCATTCTTTCCATCCTGCAATACCAATTTCCTTGTTGCCTGCTGCCCATTGGATAAACCATTGCTACATCTTTTATTAAGTTTTATTGTTGCTATTATGGCACCATCTCACTTCACTTTGCCTAGATGTAGTAAGTGCTTAATATTTTTTTAAAAAAATGAAGGAATTTCTTATATTCGTGAGTATAGACAGTTGGACAGGCACTGCGTTAAATACTTTGTATGTACTACTTAATATTCACAACTACACTATGAAGCAGGAACTTTTATATTGTAAAGACATAGAAAATGAAGCCTAAAGGGATTAAATAATTTCTCTCCAGGACACTAGTTAATAGAGGAGAAAGATTCAAATACAAGCCTTTCTTTCTTTCTTTCTTTCTCTTTCTTTCTTTCTTTCTTTCTTTCTTTCTTTCTTTCTTTCTTTCTTTCTTTCTTTCTTCTTTCTTTCTTCCTTTCTTTCTTTTTCTTTCTTTCTCTTTCTTTCTTTCTTTTCTTTCTTTCTTTCTCTTTCTTTCTTTCTTTTTCTTTCCTCGTGTGTGTGTAGGAGAACTGAATTGAACAGATTTTATTCAACTTTTTAGGATGAGGAAAGCAAATGATATAAAATAAGTCATAAGAAATGATCTCTTGTACTATCTCAGACTACTTTCAGTGTTTTACAAAATGCTCACACAGCAAATATGAAAAGCTTTAACATAGTCTTACAACTTTAGCTGCAACAAATGCAACATTACCAAACATACAAATGTTTTCTGTGCCAATCTTAAAGGTAGAATTGCTGAATTACTAATTTTTACAATGTTATTCATATTTATTTTTATTCATATGTTTTTAATGAAACCATTGCCAACATACATTATTAATGTAAAAATAAAGTTAAGGAAAATACAAGTCTTTCTAATTCCACAGTCTGAGCTCTTAGACATCATACTGCATGGTCTCTGCATGCAGAACAGATAATTGAAGTTACAAAGTTCTTTTTTTGGTCTTTCCTATCTATATTGAAAAACGTCATATATTACATCTGCTCAAAGACTTAAGAAGCTACACATCTGACTTATATATCTGTGGGATCAACAAAAATATCAGATAAAATGTTTTTTAACTCATTCATACCATTAAATACTTCTTTAAGTTGAAGTTATCAATCATATAAAGACATAAAATTCTAGGGTTTACTGTAGATTTCAAAAAATTATGCTTCTCACATAGATTTCATTTTAATCTCCCCAACATTCTGATAATATTGATGTAAAATAGAAATTTTTATCTCCATTTAACTGGTTTTTATAAACTGAGTAGCCATGCACATGTCTGAGTTCACAAATCAGTATTAGAAATAGAAACAGGTCTGTGAAACCTACAGCTAACATTTTACTCAATGATAAAAGGTTGAAAGCTTTTCCTTTAAGATCAGAAACAAGACAAGGGTTCCATCTCTTACCTTTCCTATCCAACATAGTACTGGAAGTCCTAGCCAGAGCAATCAGGCAAGAAAAAGAAATAAAAAGTATCAGAATTGAAAAGGAAGTGGCAAAATTGTCTCTATTTGCAGGTGACATGATTTTATATATAGAAAATCCTAAAGACTCAACCCCAAAAATGTTGGATTTAATCAATGAATTCAGTAAAGATGCAGGATACAAAATTAAAATACAAAAATCACTGTTCACATTAACAGTGAAATTTCTGAAAAAAAATAAAGAAATGGATCACATTTATACTGGCATCAAAACAATAAAATTCTTAGGAATAAATTTGACTAAGGAGATAAACGGTCTCTATGCTGAAAACTATAAGACATTGATAAAAGAAATCAAAGATGATGCAAAAAAATGGAAAGGTATCCCACATTCATGGATTAGAAAAATTAACATTGTTAAAATATCAATACAACCAAAATCCATCTATAGATTCAATGCAATCCTATCAAGATTCCAATTGCATTTTTATAGAAGCAGAAAAAACACTCATATAATTTATGTGGAACTGCAAAAGACCCTGAATACCTGAAGAAATCTTGAGAAAGAAGAACAAAGAAGGAAGTATCACACTTCCTGATTTCAAGCTATACTATAAAGCTATGGTCATCAAATATGGTACTGGCATAAAAACAGACAAATAGACCAATGGAATAGAACCGAGAGCTCAGAAATAAACCCAAGCATATACAGCCAACTAATATTTCACAAGGGAGCCAAGAATACTCAGTGGAGAAAAAATAATCTCGTCAATAAATAGTGCTGGGATACCTGGATATTCACATGTAAAAGAATGAAACTGGACCCATATCATACACCACTCACAAAAATTAACACAAAATGGATTAAAGACTTAAATGTGAGACCTGAAACCATGAAACTCCTAGAAGAAAACACATGAACGAAGTTTCTTAACGTGGACTGGGGTAATAACTTTTTGGATGTGACACCTAAAATACAAGCAACAAAATCAAAAAGAAACAGTGAAAAGACCACCTATGGAAGGGGGAAAATATTTGCAAAGCATATATCTGATAAGGGCTTAATATCCAAAATACATCAAAAACTCATACAACTGAATAGCAAATAACCCAATTAAAAAATGGACAAAGGACCTGAAGAGACATTTCTCCAAAGAAGATATACAAAAGACGAAGAGGTACATGAAAAGATGCTCAACATTGCTAGTCATTAGGGAAATCAAATCGAAACCACTATGAGATACCATAGCATGCATGTTAGGACAGCCATCATCAAAAAAACAAAGATAACAAATGCTGGTGAGGATGTGGAGAAAAGGGATCCTGTGTGCACCATTGGTGGGAAAGTAGATTGGTGCAGCCACTATGGAAAATAGTATGGAGAATCCTCAAAAAAATTAAAAATAGAACTACAATATGATTCAGCAATTCTATTTATGGGAATATAACCAAAGGAAACTAAAACACTAACTCAAAAAGGTATCTGCACCTTCATGTTCATAGCAGCAATACTCACAGTAGCCAAGACATAGAAACAACCTAAATGCCCATTAATGGATGAAGGGATAAAGAAGTTGTGGTATATCTATACAATGGAATATTGTTTGGCCATAAAAATCAGATAATACCTTTTTGACAACATGGACGGACTTTTGAAGGCATTATTCTAAGTGAAATAAGTCAGAGAAAGACAAGTACTGTGTGATAGCAGTTGTATGTGGAATATAAAATTTAAAAAAAAATAAAAAGTCATAGAGAAAGAGATCGGACTTGTGGTTACCAGAGGTGGAGGGTAGGGTAGGGGAGATGGGAAATTGGAGGAAGGTGGTCAAAGGGTACAAAATTCCAGTTACAAGATAAGTACTAGGGATTTAACATACACCATGATGACTGCAGCTAACACTGCTACATGGTATATAGGACAGTTGTTAAGAAAATAAATCCTAAGAGTTCTCATCACAAGGATAAATTTTTGTCTTTATTCTTTTCTTCTTTCTTATCTTTTTATTGTATCTATATAAGAAGATAGATGTTAGCTGAATGTATTGTGGTCATGTCACGATATGTGTAAATCAAACCATGATGCAGTACAACTTAAATTTATACAATGATAGATGTTAATTACTCCTCAATAAAATGGAAAGAAGAAACAGGTCTATGATTACTACTATGGATCTATTTTCCACACCAGATTTACAAGTGAATGTGATAACCAGGAGTTGGATTCGGGCACCAACCTCAGTTTAGAATCAGACATCAGGGATTAGAGGAAACACTGGTATGGTCCCAGAAAGCCAGGCAGAGACCCAGGAGAATAGAGTCAGTTTGTGTTCAGTACCTTTCCATGGGCAAGAGAATCCTGGGGCTTGTTTTCAGCTCAGGGATGGCATTTTCCAGATAACTGAAGTAGCATATAGGACAGCATGGAAAATCAAGTGAAGCATTGTATTCCCGGTGCCTAGCAGGATGCTGGCACAAAGCATTCAAAACATATGTGTTGAATGGATGGATAGATGGGTAGATGGATGGATAAAATCAAAAAAAGTTGCTGACGAAGCGTGTTCAGGAAGGATCTGTGAACCAGTGAGTGGAGGGAGCAGGGAGCATGGTAGATATGGAGTCATTTTAGCCATTTTCCCTAAAGAGGGTATGCTGGAGAAGGGTGAAGAATCTGCCAGGTGAGGTCATTCACTCAGAGTTCAGTATGCTTGCAGATAGAGGAGCACCACTGTCAGACCTAGCAAGTTTAGCAGTGTTCTAAAATACAGGTTTGATTATGATTTAGATATGACAAAACCAACAGATCAGGAAATGGTGGCCATTGGAAAGGCAAATTTGTTTTATTCACAGATCTCAAGAGAAAGAGCCATGAGGGGATGCCCCAGGGTCATCCGGAGGCAGGAGTGAGGGAAGCATGGACAAGAACTTTTGTTTTGGTTTACAGGGCTGGAGAAGAGACAAGGCAGAGTAAGCCCACTTAGGACTGGCAAGTTTGAATGATTTTGGTGGGCTCTAGTGCCCAGGGGCTGTCCCTAGTTGCCTGGTACCTGGCCCTGGGGTGATTACAGCAAGTGGATAGTGGCCCAGTGTGAGCCCATAAAGGAGATAATTCAGGGTATGGGCCATGGTTGAAGTATGAGAAGTGCACTCACAGGCAAGTTGTTTGCTATCTCCAGAAATTAGCCAGCCCTCAAAAGGGCAGTCCCTCCAGGCTCAGCAGGGCTTAGATGTCAAAGTGTCAGAACACAGAAAATAAGAAGACATGACTAATACAAACAGAAGCAGAGGAGAGAATGTCTGGAGCCTACCACACATTGTGCCTTTGCTCCCACCTCTTCTCGAAGGCACTATCAGTTGAAATCTCCATTGTGAAATATTGTGCTCTCATTTAAGACTTGCAAAAAATTATAAGGAAAGTAGAATCCATCCTTTTATTCTCTACTTACTCAGCTCCATCTTTTCCAACACTCATGGTCACATTGTTTGAATAGACCAAACATTAATAGTTCACCGTTGGACATTTCATGAAGTAGAGACTCTGGTCCTCACTGAAGCCAGGCCATGCATTTCTAAGCGTCAACATAAGCCTCAGTGGGAACGCAGCCTGTGGCCCCAACATCTAGTACACAGGTGGGTGAGGAGCTTTTTCAAGGCAGGTGGTCATTGGAACATTCCATGAGGCATCTCTTCTGGAGCCTGGGATCCCTGATAAAGCAGAAGTCCTGGTTGCAAGGCAGGGAATCTCTCTTCAGAGGAGTGGGCACCCACAGCCCTGGCTTGGGGGCAGGGTTTGTGTCCATGAAGGGACACCTGGGAAAGAGACTGCACTCACAAAGTTGGCCCTGTCAGCTGGGCTTTTATTTTTCAATGAATTCATAAATCCCTTTTGGACAGTCTTTGCTGTCACCTACAGCACATTAGGTGTCTTGTGGTATGTCAGTGAATACAGTGTGATTCCTGCTGCCATTTTCGTCTCCCAGATAAAGCTTTTCCTTCTTGAGGGCCATCTTCAACTTTCTAGAGCAGAAGAGTCTCTGTAGAGTACCAAGCAATAATGCCATCCCCAACATAAATTAGGATGTATATTTTATTCTTTTTCACATCCATCTTGATTCCACAATAATATTTTCCTCAAAAGGAGGAGGTGGAGTGTGTGGACATGTGTTGTAACAGAATGTCCGAGCAGGGTGACTGTTGTTACCAGGTGGCAGGCAGGGTTGGGGAAATACCACAGGACTTCCCACATACATAACTATGACTTAAGAGCATCCACAGGTCATCAAGTCTGTGTGAAGAATCCACAAAATGTGGCCATCTGTGAACCCTCCAAATGACACAGATTTTGCAGGAGACAGGAACTGTGGAGAAGGGGGATCGAGGCAGCATTGCCCAGCATCATGGTAATATGGCCCCGCGTAATACCTTCCTCCGTTATGTGCAATGGACCGTTCTCGGCTGATAAGATTTTGGTGAGCGTGCCATTGATCTCAAGGGGTCTTGCAAAAAATCGGAATAGAATTTTCAGGGCTGTTAGGGACCTTGGTGATCACACTTAGTTTATCACTCCTTTCCTACCCTGGGGTGAAGGGGAAGATGAGCCCTCACTATTTCCCCAAGGCAAACTTGAACAGTTTTAAAACTGTATGACGTCTCCATTTCTAGATAACATCTCATTTTTCTCTCTGCCTCTTCTTCCTTTCAAACGTGCATGATCCCACAGCCCTAAGACATTCATTCCAGAAAGATTCCACGCAGTTCTGGATATGTTCAGCCTTTTCCAGTGTGAAGGAGACTCGAGAGCTCACCTTTCATGCTGTGTCATCCTGTGAGCTCCGTCACAGTTCAGGCCTCATCTGAGCAGTTACGAATTCCAGCAGATTCTGCAAACATCAGCCCACCTACCTCCACTGTCAGCCCCCTCTCTTAGCCCCCCATAGCCCCAGGCCTGAGGTGCTTTGGGGGTCACATTAAAGTTGAAATTCAGGATTGACAGTTTGAAGTGGTGATTTTTTTGACTTCTTATTAAAAGAGCTTGTAGACCTAGGTTTTTCCCCTTGGCAAAATCTCTTTTGACCTTTGTAAATCCCCAGCTGAATCAGCTAGTCATTGACATGGGCCTGCTGCTTTTTATAATGTATGCAACACAGAGGAATATTCATTCAGGTCATTGGCGTGCATGACAGAAAGCACCCTGAGGCAGACCTCAAATGCCAGCGTACCCCGATGAATAAGACAATGGGAATTTAAAAACCTTCTGGCCCTCACCTTGTTGAAAGAATGAATTTTGTGTTCATTTTGCAGCTCAGAGTGTTCATTATAGACCTAGTCGAACATGCTGATTTTCCCTCTTGTTGCCCATACAAGATTTGAGGACAAAAATACTTCATCTATATGAAGTAACAAGATTGTGGCTTTAATAATCCAATATAAGGCCAACTGTGGATATTTGGATAAGAAACCCTTTTGTGCTCTTGAACAAAACCAAAAACGTTCCTTATACACCTGCTTCCTTAATCTGTTTATTTTTGTGTCTTACAGAAATTTTTCGATCTGGAAAGAGAGAATGTGTGTGCTACAAAAGAACAAAAGGATCACACCTTTCCTAAATTAAATCGCAACAAGTACATGGTGACAGACGGCGCGGCTTATATTGGTAGGTGTCAGGGCTGTCAGGCTCCTTAGGGGATCCTGCAGGTCAATGGCGTTCCCACCATGGTCTTCTGTACCCCCCGGGGCCCTGGAGGAAACAGGAGGGGGAGGGCAAACAGCCCCTTGAACAGAACCTCTCCTCTAGGGCTTGGTTCAAGTATGAGGATGCCATAGAAGATGTTTTTAATAAGTGTTTTCAGAAATTCTTTGGTCCACTTGCCTCCTGTTATGGGTGAGGAGGTGAATGGCTCATGAAAGGCAAGTCCCAGGGGCGTCTGGGTGGCTCAGTCGGTTAAGCGTCTGCCTTCAGCTCAGGTCATGGTCTCAGGGTCCTGGGATCGAACCCCGCATCGGGCTCGCTGCTCAGCAGGAGTCTGCTTCTCCCTCTGCCCCTTGCTCTGCTCGTGCTCTCTCTCTCAAATAAATAAATAGAATTTTTAAAAAAATGAGTCCTGAGAATTGAACCCTTCCCACCCACTGTACCCCAGCCAGTCTGTCCTGAGTCACAGGAGGCAGACATGATGACAGCCCAGCACCAAAATGAGTACTGCCTGGACAACGATCCCACCTCTGCCATTTTGAAAATGTCTGCCCTCGGAGAATTTACTCCTGCTCTCTAAACCTCAATATCCCCATCTGTACAATGGGGCTAACAAGTTTCTACTTCGTTGGGGGAAATTTAAGTAATATATGCAGGGCACCTTGTACAATTAAAACCCCTGGCATACAGATAATACCTGATTCATGTTAGCTGTTATTTTTAAGGTAGTAATAACTACTGGTGGAATTACTTACTAATGTGTCAGCTCTGTGCGCCTTTCCTACAGTGTGCATGAGTCCAGGGTAATCCTTTAACTGGTACCATCAACAGCAGAGCAGAAATTATTATCCGTAAAAGAAGGGACATAAATCACAGAACAGCAGTCTGTCTATTACATTGTACAGATGACGTGGCAGGCTCAAAGCAGAAAAGAAAAATGTGTGTGTGAAATGAAGGAGTATGGAATATGGGGTTCCCCCCCCCCAGTTCAGTGAGTGAGTATAGAGTATGCCTTTTTTTCTTTGTAAAGCACTTCATCTCATTTGATTTTCTAAGCAATGTTGCCAATAGGGAGGGTGGCTTTTATCGCCTGCAGTTTAGAAATAAGGAAACACGGACCATAATTGGGGAAATGACTTAAACATGCAGATGAGAAGAGGAAGAGTGAGCCCTAGAATCCAAGGTACCCAGAACCTCCCCCCTCAACCCTACCACCTGGAACCAGAAGACACTGCCATCAGCCACTCAAGAGTTAGCTACTCTGTCCCAGCTCCGTGGAAAGTTGTTCTTTTTCCATTTTGAGTAGTTATGTGTCACATTAGGAGAATAGTATATTGGAATTTTTTAAAATGTGTATTACTCAAGTTGTTTTAGAATATGAGAATACTATTTTATTCATACTGTACCTCCTGGTGGCTTAGGATGTAAGAATTTGGATGTTCTCATGTTCATTTGCTTACGGAGGATAGAATGAAAGTAGCTTCTCTTTAAGTACGTGTCAAAAACAAACTCAAAATCATTTCATCAAAACTGGGAACTTTGGGCTCAATAATTGGGAAATACAGGGACAGATCAGGTTTCAGGCCCAGTTGGATTTAGGAACTCAGATCTGGATATTTTACCTGTGGTGTTTACTCAAAGCAAAGTGCCATGTGTACATGGAGCAGTTATATGGTGCCTATATCCAAAAGTTCTTTTAACGAATTAAATAAGTGTTTTGGAGTCACAAAAACCTCTGTTGGAATTCAAGCACTGACCCTATAAGCTGGAAGATGATGGAAAGTCATGTGATCTCTCTGAGCCTCTGTGTGCCTCTGTTTTCTTATCTGTAAAATAGGGATAAAAGTATCCACCCTTTGGTGGTGGTAGGAGGATTAAATGAGATAATATAGGAAAAGCTCCAAACATTGGCTCCCATCTGTCTCAATCCTTAGTAAATATGGATTCCTGGCTCTCTCTCCTCTTCTTCCCGTATAATACATTTTAAAAATAGACTTTTTTTTTTAAAGCAGTTAGGTTCATAGCAAAACTGAAGGGAAAATACAGAATTCTCATATCCCTCTGCCCCCTCACACACGGACACACAACCTGCCCCATTATCAGCCCCCCAAAGTGGTACATTTGCTACAATTCGTGAACCTACGCTGATATTGATATATATTAGGGATTCACTCTTGATGTTACATTCTATGGGTCCTGACAATGTATACACCATTATGGTATCATAGTCATTTCACTGCCCTGCCAATCCTCTGTGCTCCTTCCCTCCCAGCCAACTCCAGGCAACCCACTGATCTTTTTACTGTCTCCATCGTTTGGGCTTTTTCAAGATATCACATAGTTGGAATCATATAGTGTCTATCCTTTTCAGATTGGCTTCTTTCACTTAGCGATATGCATTTAACCTTCCTCTGTATCTTTGGATGGCTTGATAGCTCATTTCTTTTTAGCACTGAACAATATTCCACAGTCTGGATGGACCATGGTTTGTTCATCCATTCACCTTCAGGACATCTTGGTTGCTTCCAAGTTTTGGCAATTATGAATAAAGCTGCTATAAACATCCACATTCAGGTTTTTGTGTGGACTTATTTTCAACCCCCCTCGGGTAATAGCAAGGAGTGTGATTGCCCAATCTAATGGTAAGACTATGTTGAGTTTTGTGAGAAACTGCCAAACTGTCTTCCAAAGTAGCTCTATCATTTTGAATTCCCACAGCCGACTGAGAGTTCCTGTTGCTCCACATCATCGCCAGCATGTGGTGTTGTCAGTGTTCCAGATTTTGGCCATTCTGATAAGCGTGTAGTGGTATTGCATCATTGTTTTAATCTGCATTTCCCTGATAATATGATATGGAGCATCTCTTTATATGCTTATTTGCCATCTGAGTGTCTTGTTGGGTGAGGTGTCTTTGGCCCATTTTTTTCATCAGGCTTTTCATTTTCTTATTGTTGAGTTTTAAGAGTTCTTCGTGTATTTTGGATAACAGTCTTTTATCAGATGTGTCTTTTGCAAATATTTTCTCCCAGCCTGTGGCTTATCTCTTCATTCTCTTGACAGTGTCTTTCACAGAGAAAACATTTTAAATTGTAATGAAGTCCAGCTTATCAGTGATTTCTTTCCTGGATTGTACCTTTGGTGTTGTGTCTAAAAAGTCATCACCAAACCCAAGTTCATATAGATTTTCTTATTTGTCACTTTCTAGGAGTTTTATAGTTTTGCATTTTACATTTTTCTGTGATCCATCTAGAGTTAATTTTTGTTAAAGGTGTAGGATCTGTGTCTAGATGCTCTTTTCTGCAGGTGGATGTCGTTACTCCAGCACCATTGTTGAGAAGACTAGTTTTGCCCCTTCACATTGCCTTTGCTTCTCTGTAAGGATCAGTTGACTATATTTACAAGGGCCTATTTCTGGCTCTCTGTTATAATGCATTTTTAAATGAGTTCATTTTACACACAGCATTTCTGGCAAAACATTAATTCCCTAGAGCGAGGCATAGTTCTTGTATAAAAATATTTAAAGAGCATCCAGAGGGAAAATTCATTGATAATTTAAATGATTATCAGCATGTTCTGGAAATCTCTTAAGTCATCAGTCAGACACCAGCTGAGAATGCTGAATTAAGAAAAATCCACACTAGACCTTGCATGGAATTATAGCTCATTAAATCTTCACAAGACTTAACAGAAGATTCCCCAAACAGTATCATCTCTCTAATTTTGAATTCTCTGGAGTATATTTGAATCTGGCTTGGCACATTTGTCCAGAAGATGATTCGAATTGTTTGAGGGCTGACAAGGGGGTGGTACGTTAATTGAAGGCACTGAGAAGACTCACTGAGGTACATATACCTTCCCAGTGAGCTTGTCTACACCATGCCATGGTTCCTGGGGAGGGCCCTGTAGTTCTCCTGCCCACTGGGCCAACACATGCATTTGGGAAGCTGAGATGGCAGTCTCAGCACTGGGTGGAACAGTGTCCTTGTTGAGAAAACATTGAAGCAGGTACATGACTCTGAAGTTGAGCCAAACCTTGAGGAAGTGAAAAGTGGGAAAACATGATCACACTGGTGGAGGATTGCCTCTGCGGGCCTGAGAAAGCTGCCTAGTGTTGGAATTCTGGAGAAGAACCTAATTAAAACTTTGGAGAATCAAAGGTGCAGGATCTTGGCTCCATCCATTGTACTGAAGGGAAAAGCTGAATCTCCCAAAATAAGGCTCCAAAATCTTGTCACTTCTCTCCCCTTATCTTTCCGTCTCCTGATGCTGCCCCCAAAGCATATTTCCATCTCTGTGTCCTTCAGAGAGTGTGGTCCCCAGAGGAGAGTAGTTCAGTGTGGCCCGGTGCTCCAGCCCTGGTGGCTGATGCTGAAGTCTGCAGGGTGGGGAGGAGGGGGAAATGCACAGTGGGTACCATGCAGGCCTTTAGATTGTAGGTGACATGGAACAGAAGTTGAGTGTGGGCTGTGGGGTCAGACCTGGCTTTGAAACTCAGCTCTAATTTTTTTTCACTCCAGTCTTGGACAAATTACCTAACCTTTCTGTGACTTAATTTCCCCATCAGTACAATGGAGTAAGTATTATCACCTCATAGGATTGCAGTGAATATTGAATGAGATAATGTAATGAGATAATGAATTCACTCCCTGTCACTCAGCTGTGGGGACAAGACTTTAGTGTCTTCTCCACAAGTCCTCGAAAGGCATGCAAGAGCACAAGAGTCTTCTGTTTATGGGATGACTCAAAGATGCTGCCTGCCAGCGGGTTCCAAATAACTCTTAACCTGCAGTTTCTACTGATCCCCAGTTTAAGATGTTCAAGCCTGTATTTACCTGGCGCTGAGCATTGCACAAAGCCACTGCCTCTGAGCATGGCCATGTGTCTGAGAGCACGTGGTCAGAAACACAGCACTGGCAGAGACTCTAACGCAGTATCCTGAACCTTTGGTGGACGGGTCCCTCATTTATAGCGGTAAAATTCATCCAACGTTATGTCTGCCATGAAACCATCAGGGGTTAACAGGGTGATGTTTGGGGAGTGGCGGAAGACAGTAGGAGATAGAGGACAGAGAGAGAGAAGAGTTTGTTCTCTAGTGCTGATAATATTTGATTTAGGGACCCAGTATTAGGCCCTGAGGAATAAACTCAAGGAGTATAATGAGAGACAAGGAAACCACTTCCGCTATTCCAGGAAGTGCCAGATGGAAAGGGGAGTTGATATGTGGGGGGACTCCAGAGAGTGGAGGACGGCCCACAGGAGGAGCGCTATGAAGGAACAGGTATCAGCTCTCTGTAGATATCTGTTCCTACACAAATGGCTGCAGGGCCTTGGGCCAAGGAGGCTCAGTGTCGTATTCAGCAAATATTCCTGCAGTGATGGCTGAAGACCCACTGAGGGCCTGGAAATCAAGCTCTATACTTAACACGCCTTCAGTTTTCTTTATGAAACCAGCTCTGTACTAAAGAGGAGCGCAAAACTGGGAGCTGAGACCAGACCCGGGCTAGTGGTAATTCATGAAATATTTTTTAGTGAGAACACTGCCTCGCTTATGGTATTATAGATAGTCCATGGAGACCTGGGTCCACCAATGATTAAATCTGTTCACCTCTTTGAGCCTCAGGCTTCTCATCTGTGGAGTGGGTGTAAATCCTACCAACTATGAGAGATAATGACAGATACAAATGCCAAGCCTAGTGCTTTGCTCATAGTAGGCACTTAGTAAAGGACAGTTTCTCTCCCCCCCCCACAAAGACCCTTAAATCCCAACTTCATCCCTAACTCTTCCCCACTCATGCTCCAAGATCCTGATCATATTTTTGTCCACATCCCTCTGCGGGTGTGGCTCTCTAACTTCCTAACTGATGTTTCTGTGTATCTCTCATTACTCAACAAAATGCTTTCCTGACTCATGCAGCCAGAGTTGGAAATCTTTTCCCTTGCCCTCATGGCATTGTACACACACATCTCTCTGTGTTATAATCATTGTGTTTCCTTCCTGAATGCCTTGAAGTCAGGAACCGTCATGCTCTGTTTTATATCATGGCCCCAGGTACCCACCTGGTAGACATTAGACACTCAGTAAATGTGCATTAAATGAAGGACAGAAAGATCAAAGAAATGAATGGAGTGGACCCTCTTGAGAAGAAAACTTTGTTCTCCCGCTAGAAACTTCTCCCCGATGGATGCCAAGATAAGAGATTTGTATGGGACTTTGGGGTAGTCTCTCCTTTTATCTTCTCTCAGCTTGAAGATGGACTACATGTGAGTGACATAGATACTATTGGCCCCTTCTGGGACAGATTCCACCTGCTATGGGCTGAACCGTGTCCCCCAAAATTCATATGTTGGAAGTTCTAACTCCCAGTACCTCAGAACATGACCTAATTTGGAGTCAGGGTCCATAGAGAGGTCATCAAGTTAGAATGAGGTCATCGGGGTGAGCCCTGATCCAATTTGACTGGTGCCCTTACAAACAAGGGAAATTTGGACACAGAGACAGACATGCACAGAGGCAAGAGAATGTGAAGAGACACGGGGAGAAGCTGGGCATCTACAGGCCCACGGGAGCAGCCCGGAACAGATTCTTTGTCCCAACCCTGCCAACAGTTGATTTTGGACTTCTAGCCTCCAGAACTGAGACAATAGATTTCTCTTACTTAAGCCACCCAGTCTGTGGGCCTTTGTTACAGCAGCCTTAGCAAACTACTACACTACCCAACACCAAGCTGTGTGCTGGGGAGCCTAGAGCCTACTATCATAGCAACTGCCTTGATTCCTGGACCGACGAGCCAGATCCTGGAACCCGGAAATGATTTACCACCCAAGCAAGGAGAGGTTTATCTATTCAGATGGGAACTGATCCTCCTTCTCTGGCTTCAGCCTTTTTGATGTGCAAGCTTGTAAGCATTGTAATTCGAATCCCTCATTTGTACATATGGATCAGATGTTGTCTCTGTGAGAAGGTAGTAATTGTTCACAGGATTTTTAAGTGTATTCCTATGTATTTTAAATGTTGCTGTATTTAGTGTGTCTTGTGAATGTCAATAAGAAATAACAGTTACCAAAAAAACCCCAGCAGATTCCTTGTTTTGAGTTTCAAGTTGAGCAAAACTGAAGAAAATGCCAAAATAATATGCAAATATTAATATGCCATATGTAAGGCCTCTTGGAAATTTTTTTTTCCTGAGCTGTCAACACAATTCAATCTCCTTGTCATTTTTTTTTTAATAGAATCTGCTCGGTGTTTCATTAAATGGGGAATTAACGCCCCCCCGTAGATCTTAACTCGGCACCCCATTCTCTGCTTTGTTTGTTTGCAGGCAATTTTGACTGGGTAGGGAATGATTTTACCCAGAATGCTGGCACGGGCCTGGTTATCAACCAAGCAGATGTGAGGAACAACAGGAGCATCATCAAGCAGCTGAAGGATGTGTTTGAGAGGGACTGGTACTCACCCTACGCCAGGACCTTGCAGCCGACCAAACAGCCGAACTGCTCCAACCTGTTCAGACTCAAACCCCCCAGCAACCAAACTGCCATGTCCAGCACCAGCTCGAGGGACCCCGCCAGTGCATAACGTGAAGGAAAGAACTGACAGGACAGCTCATCTTTCCTACTTCTATATAAAGGACTTGAGGAGAGAAAAAAAAATTTAATATGTCTTTTTGTAGGGAAAAAGCACACTTCCACAAAAATATTCTCTGACCGCCATGTAATATCTTATCTAACAATATCTTAGCAGCGCGTACACAAAGTTTAGGACTTTTGTATTTGTTACTCCTGACAGAGAATGTCATTTCAGCTTGGAGGTTAGTTTTTACGTTTGCATACGGATTTTAAGACTTCCTAGTTTTAGAACTTTTTCTGCCGACCCACCTGGTCGGTTCTTACAAAGCTTAGCATGAGGTAAATGCTTTCACACTCTTCTGGGAGCTGCTTCTTAGAGAGGTGAGTGAGGCTTTCACCGCAGCCAAGGGACTGCTCAAGCCAAGTATTGACCCCATAAACTGTCTCCAAGACCCGTGCAGTCATCCAAGCATGAACAGCTGACATCTCATGCCAGCCTCTTGAAAACCACTCTTTCACCTCCTTGTTCATTTTCTTCGAATACCGTACCTTTCACTTGGTACCATTTTTTCCTCTTCTCGGAGAATGTTCTTGTTAGCATCAGCGTCCCCTCTGTTCACCTCCATGCTAGTTCCAAGTATGGCGATGTCTTTTGAAAATGTATGAATTCCCTCAGAATGGATGCCAAATGGGAATAGCAGTCTTTAATTTTCACCTTTCAACTGCCTTTTCCCCTCAAATTAATAATTTAAAACCACAGCCAGCAATATGTATCTTTTCTCTCAAGCTCAGAAAAATTAGGTAGCTACCTGCGAATACCCAGCAAGCAATTAGATCTGCATTATGAGAATAAAGTAGTTTTTCACATTTTTTTTAGCTTAGGGTATTATAAAGGAAAGCTCTCTCTGCATCTGTGGATTTTAATTTCTTTAGAATCATTCATTATGCTGTTAAGAGTATGCCAGCAAACCTTTATAGAGCTATTTAATATACCAAATGCTTTTCAGAGAAATGCAATTTAAATACTGTGCTTCACATATTTTACTAAGAAACAAAAATATTGGATTATTGTTCTATAATATCGTCGTGTGTTGCATTTTATATCTATACAATATATAACCCTATATTAATGGAGACCATTGCCACCCTAGAGACAGGCCTGGCCTCTTTAGAGCCCAGAGCAGGTGGCCACCAGGATGCCAGTCTCAAGGTCACTCCTGACCCCCTCGGGCCTGGAACAGAGTCCTGCACTCCTTGGCCTTGGGTTTCTATTGGTAATGTAGGGACAGTCATACTCACCTACCTCGCGTAGATGTTGTCACGGTAGGAAATATTTATAACTTGATTTGAAATCAAAAGAACCTATATAAATGCTAAGCATTGTGATGTATAATCTTTTTCTCGAACTAATCTTTGTGGTACCCTGAAACAATCAATACCGGGTTCTCGCAGAAAGCCTACAAGGGAAAACAGATCCACAGCCTCCAGCTGTAAATGTGGGTGGACACAGGAACTCAGAAACCATGCTGGAGATTGGGATTGTCATCATTTTGATGGAATATTTCGTTGGGTCACTTTGTCATAAGTAACATCCCTACAAAACGAGATGTGCTAGGGATCGTTCTTGAGGACCAGCACGTGTGTGTGTTTTCAGAGCAAGGAAAAGCAATCTTAATTCTTATCTTTTATATCTAGAGACTTGCTTTCTACTATGCCAGGCAGAGTGACAGAAGAAGATCTGAGTCTCATCCAGTGGGTTCCATTGGTGTAGAAGGGCTGTTGTTGGTCAGCTATTGGTCATGTGACATAGCTTCTTTCTTGTTGCTTCCAAGGTAGGTGTTACTGGATGTATGACCCATCGGTGAAGACAGCCGGGAAAGATGGGGAGATTCTTAATGATATTCTTCACCGCCAGTGGCCAGGCCATAAGACTCTAAATATTTACCATATCCCCAGTCCTTATTTGAGTAGGGGAGCTATCCTGCCAATCATCTCGGTAAAGTAAAGGTGGTTTTGGAAATGATTTTAAAAAAGAAAGAAAACAAAAGAACAAGCAGGGTAGGCATGGAGACAAACAAACATCCCAAGTTCAATCCCAGGCAAAGAAGAGCAACCGGGGCTAGGTTCGAAAGGTTCGAAAGGGGATGTGAAGGGGAAAGACTATTGTCTCCTGAAGTGTGTGTCACAGCCGAGGGACAAGTGTTGGCTTGGCATCATGAGGCCCCTTTCACTGTCCCTCGCTGTCGCATGTGATAGAACTGTGTCCTTTATAAAATGATAGTCTTTGCCATTTTGCACTGAGCCCATCAGTAAGGTGGCATCAGGAACTGTGTCCCGGGACTTCGTGTCACCAGGAGACCAGCAGCAGCAGGGCCCTCCCTGGCCCAACGGTCACCTCCTCAGACAGGCCACTGACTTCAGGAGGCAACGCTGGCCTCCAGGCAGCCAGGAAAACAGCCCCTGCACAGAGAGGGTCTCAGGTCTCCTAAGAGAGCATTTAATTCGGCAGAACTTCCTTTTGCATTTGGATGCTTTATCTACCCCTCTAGGAGTGGCCTTCCTCTCTTACTGACTCTGTGTCTGTGCTAAATAGACAAACAACTTCCATCAAACACCCTACAAATTATTTCCCAAGAGGGAAAGAAGGCAAAGCAAAAACACTTTAATTCAAGACAATCTGACCATATCCTTGCCAGGAATTAGGAGCAAGAGGCTAACTGCTAATTTCCATTGTTTTTCTCCATAAATATTCCAGGAGTTATTTCCCAAAGGGGAATATGAAAAGGAATGCAAACACAATTCGAGACCATAGTTCAGATTTCTGTGTCACACACAACCTAGTGCCTTATTTATTCTCAAGCATTGATTTTAAATGGTGATTCACTCTAAGAGTATACTTCTGCTTCCCGTGGGGTCCATTTAGGCCTTCTGATGAGCCTTCCAGTCAAAAACGTGTGCGGGTCAACGGCTTTCATGTAGCCTGCTCTCCTCCCGAGCCACATAGCACTGAGCACCCCCACATCAAGTCATTGACACACACTGTCAAACATCCACACTGTTGGCCTCCTCTGCACTGCCACAGGCCGCCGGCATTCTCTGCTAATTAAATCACAGTTTATCAAACCATCGGAGGGGAAATGCAACGTTATGGATGATATCCATGCTCTGTGAATGCCACACTTTGGGTACCTGAAAATGATAGAAGCGAGGCACACTGAAAATGTCCCCGCTGTCTTTAAAGGACCTCGTAAAGAGATGTTCATGGACTTCCACAGTCTCGTGGAACATAGCATGAAAACTAGCGTCTAAAAGTCAAAGCAGACCCAGTGAAGGAAACAAAAGAGCTGTGGAAAACGGAACAGGAGTGTAGCTCTGGGCTCTTTTTTCTATCCGGGCTGTCTCTGTGCTGTTTGTCTCACCACTGAACTGGTTCTTCGTGAGACGGGTCTGATCACACTGTTGGTTGATCTTACCCTTTGAAAACTGTGTTTTGTTACCGCAGTTCCTGGTTTGTTCAAAGTGCCTCGCTGAACCTGGGACCGACAGAAGCTCATTTCCCACCAGCCTGCAGCTATTCTCAAGTGACTTTGATTCACTCTGAGTTTTCTGTTTGTTTTTAGAAGTTTTATGGAACTAAATTCCAGGGGAAACACAAAATAAAGAGACTCTCAGAATTTCTTGATAAGATCAGACCCAGAGTCCGTCTGTCTCAGGAATTCTATCCCAGAATCTGCCTTTTTTCATATGTGTAATAACTTGTGTGAGTTTCTCTGTCCAGAATTCATTTCATTATCTTTAACATTTAAGGGATGTGAAGAGCTGCCTTCACTTGCAAATGGACAGTTCTCTTCTGCAATGAGAGAATCTTTGCATTTGGTTATTCAGATGCAGTCCCTAATGAACAGCCCCATGTATTGTGGACAAATGTTCGAATCTTTGGATTTCTGTACTTGATGAACTGGTGCACTTTATTATAAGCCTTTTGAAGGGGAGATTCATATAATGTCCATTTGGCCTAAGGTAGGTTGGATAAATGAATCCATATTCAGCATTTTCCCCTTTGCTGTGATTTAGCTTTTTCTTTTTCTTTTTCTTTTATATGCTGATAACCAAATAGCTGTTCATCATAAGCTGTTACCTTATCGATTTAAATTGCCAGAGGCTTTTTAATAGCCCCAAAGTCAACCCCAGTTCATTGCCTGCCTTTCCCATTTGAGAGAATTCCCATCCAGTGGCTTAATTACGAAGATAGTGGTTTTTATGGTGACTAGAAAGGTATTCTTCAGAAGCTTCTAGAAATAGTAAAAACCGAAATTTCTTATTTTTGACCAGCAGCAATCTTGTACTTACAGAGTTCTAAAAAAGGTCACCATTCACTTCTGCTTCTTTTGGCCATTTGCTAAAAAGAAATGGGAGGTTTAATAGGCTATTCCACATTTTCTTCTGTTATGTTCAACTACTAAACTTCTGATTCTGTTACAAAGGATATCTTGGATTTTTAATGTTTCTTTATGTAAATAGGATAAAGTTGTACCTGGACATATCTATACTATTAACCTTGAGATCCCTAAATAAATCGGTGTGATAAAGGGCTGAATTTGGGGGCATCATTAAAATTCTCAAACCTTTCGTATAACCAAATGCTCAATATTTTCGTAAGTAAATATTATATGTTTTTTTTTCATTCTGTGAGATGAGGCATTTAGTTTTCTCCTCAGCTTCCAGATTGTACACTCTGGTCCAGTGACAGAAAAGGAATTTATGGATATAGGCTCAGCTGTCTCACACACTTACCCACCACACTATTCTTTCTAGGCTTCAACCCATAATCAAACACACCTGGTGCCTGCTTAACAGGCCCAAATTGAATCTCAGGTCTGGAGAATTCCTTGAAAGTCATCCAAAGCAACTACTCCAAATGCACAAATTCCCTTCCTATTTGGCCACTCAGAAGTTGAGGACCTACTCAAGCCAACACATCAGGAGTGGTTACTACAGTCCCTTTCACAAGATGCACACAGAGTACCGTCTTACTATATTTGCTAGAGTAACTTGGATTTGAGACAACATCTTACCTCTGAAAGAATGTACATGGTGGGTACCCTTTTTATACAGGTATGAAAGCTGAAAAGGCATACTTTTTTTAAAGCTATCATTTGAGAGTTTAACAAAGGCTTAATAAAGCCAATCTGATGAACCTGCAATAGTCAATTATAATTTGATTTTGTCAGCTGTTTCTGAATCCTGTAATTTCATGTTTTAAAAAGAAATTGGCCTAACAATCTAATGAGAGACAATCATGTGCAAGGAGTCCAATTAAATCAAAGTAAGGGTGAAGATTATTTATGATTTATTTTTATTTCATAGAAAAATTAATAAGGAAAAAATTTCTCCTTTTACAAAATGGGTATCTGGTTATCAAACCCATTCCTTCTGGCCTCAGACATGTTGAAAAAGTGTTAATTCCTTTATGGACTCCACCGTCTTTCATGGGTGAAAGAAATCTTAAGAATGGTTGAGAAATACTGAACTCCTTGTAAGACACAAACATGGACAAACCTGGTTTCTAATTTAGAGTTTCCCTCACATAAGTATACAACAGATCTTGGGAGTATGACCTCAATTTCCAATATTAAAAATACTGAAATTATCTGTGATTTTCCAGTATTATGGAGGAAGAAGATCTTTAAAGACAACTCAGAAAATATGAGCCAACAACATGTGATTCAGAGCTCAATCTACAATTCCACTTCCTTTTGCTTAAAAATGGAGATGATCAACTGCTTTAGAAAGAACATGTTATTAAAGGCAACATTCTCCCCCCAAAAAATGTAGTAAGAGCTGGAAACACCATGGTTTCAGGGAAGTTATGGCATTGATAGAGCACTTTGAAAATCCTCCATAAGAAAGCTTACCTGTCCCCAGCAGTAAAGCTGTGTGTTATTATGCATATTTCCTGGGTGGATCTGTAGTTTTCCTAGAGTCCTGGAGAGACCACATCCATAGCTTCTACATGAGCAGAACCATGTTCCTGTCACATGAACACTCCACACTGGCCACAGCCAACTGCACCATGACTAAAAGAAATTCAGTTATGGGCTGTGGGGTGGCGTAGGAAGAGAGAGGAACACAGCAGTGCTGTTCTTGTTGGATGGCACGTGGCCCCACCATCCAGAGCCCTCCTTTATGAGCCCTCTGAATATGAGATAGAGAAAGGAAATGGGCAGCAGCAAGAGCAGACAAAATAGAGAGGAGCAAAGTCACTTTAATGGTACCACCTTAGAGCAGTAACATACCCAGAGGTGAGATACCCAGAGTTCCTGTTGACTCACCATGTCTGCTTTTTATGTTGCTGTAGTAATGATTGATCCCTGAACAATGAGGCTGGACTCTGTGGTTACTGGTTTGCTTTCTTATCTTTCGTACTTTCTTGTGTATTGATTGATACAAATAAACTCACAATAATTGAGATAACCTGACTGTGCGTCTGTTCCTTGCCATCCAGAGGGGCCTAACACACTTCCGAAAGTTACAGCTATCCCCAGGAGACTATCCTGAGAAAATAAACAGAAGCACTGTAGTAACCATGTCTTGATTAGACGCAGACCCACATTGGTGATCTCCACAGTGAATCACCTGGATCCACTCTGCAAGTGTGAACATCAGATCGTTTGTTGCCAAATATCCTGGACTCATCAAGATAAACTGGAAGCACTGAGGACACAGATGAAAATTCATTTGGGAGATGGCTACTCCATAGACACAGAGACTGTTCAAGCTGGAAGAAAGATGAGGACTCCTAAAGCCCAAATCCATCTTTTTTTTAATTATCTGAGGAAAATGAGGCATACAACATACACTGAGTTAAGTAGAGGCAGATGTGTTATAAATTTAGAAATTGTTTTTAAATACATATTCTGATTGACTTAATAAATGCAAAAATTGCTAATAATATGCTGAATATTTGGAGCAAGTGGGTAGTTTATAGGGATTTATGGAAGATGGAAGTCACACTGTCCCTAAGCAGTCTGACGAGGGAAGACAGGTCTTCATGTCACCATGAGAGGGATCGGAGGGAGTGGGGCAGAGTCAAGGCATACTTAGCCTGGTGTCTCTCCTTACTGAAATTGGGTAGGGATTAGAAATATCAGAAGAAGGTCAAAGGGTTTTGTGTTCTGTTTCACAGGTAACCCCCTTGTAGACGCTCATTCAAAAGTGAAAAGAATGCCATAAAAACTACCATTTATGGGTTGAAAACAAAGTTCTTATTTTGAAGTTTGTCACTCAGCCAGTCAGTTTGTGGTCATGTGTATGAAAAGGATGTGTGAGGTAGATCATTTACGTCTAAGGTCTGCTGACAGTAAAATCTTGCTAATTTAATATTTTCATGTAATTAGGGTAGCCTAATCATGTCATGTCACAGTGCGATGCTTGGTTGTATGTGTCAGTCTGGGTGGGTGATAGTTCCCAGGTATTCAGTAAACATTAACCTAGGAGTTGTTGGGAAGATATTTTGTAGATGTGATTAAAGACAATCATCAGTTTAAGTAAGCGGGATTGTTTTAGATAATCTAACTGGGCCTGATGCAGTCAGGTGGAGGGCCACAGGAGCAGAACTAAAAGCATCCTGACAAGGAAGAAATTCCACCTCTGGACTGTAGCACCAGCTCCTGCCTGGGTTCCTGACTGTCTGCCAGCCCCACAAAGGAGAAGCCAGTCCTTTCCAATAAATCACTCTCTCTCTCTCTCCCCCTTCACCCTAATATGTGTGTCTGTGCACTACTTGTTCTATTTTCATGGTAGAACCCTGACTGATAAACATAGTAATAAGCATCCCAAAATCTTAGTGGCTTAAAACTGCAAGGTTTTTTTTTATTCGTATTTTTCTTTTTTTTTATTAAGTTAAATTAGCCAACATATAGTATAGTGGTCAATGATTCGTTAGTTGATATAACACATTTTTTGAGTATAGTGGACACACAATGTTACATTAGTTTCAGACATAGTGATTTGACAAGTTTATATGTTATGCTATGTTCACCACAAGTGTAACTACCATCTGTCCCTTTACATCTATCACCTTACACCCGTCAGAATGGTTAAAATCAAGAAGACAAGAAAGAACAAGCTTTGGTAAGAATGTGGAGGAAAAAAACCCTTGTGCACTGTTGGTGGGAATGTAAACTGGTGCAGCCACTGTGGAAAATGGTATGGAGGTTCCTCAAAAAATTAAAAATAGAAAAACCATATGACCCAATAATTCCACTATTGGGTATTTGCCCAGGGAAAACAAAAACACTAACTTGAAAAGATATATACACCCCTATGTTTATTGCAACAATATTTACAATAGCCAAGACATGGAAGCAACCCAAGTATTCATCAGTAGATGAATGGATAAGGAAAATGTGGCATATATACATGATGGAATATTATGCAGCCATAAAAAAGGATGAAATCGTGCCATTTGAGACAACATGGATGGACCTAGAGTGTATCATGCTAAGTGAAATAAGTCAGACTGAGAAAGACAAATACCATATGATTCCACAAGGTTTATATTTTGTTCACACTGCATGTACTTCATGGGTCAGTGGGGATAGTCTTCTCATCGTGGCCACTCAGAGATCCAAGCTGACAGAGCCAGTATTGCTGTCACCATGCCAGAGGGGAAGGAGATTGCTGGAGGGTCTTACATCAGCAAGCAATCAAACTCTGGCCAGGAAGTAACACATAACCTTTAGCTCACAATATATCAGCCACAACTAGTCACATGATTCACCCAGCCTAATGCTAAGAAATTCAATCCTATGAGCATTTTTGAAATGGTGGAGAATACAAAATATTTAATGAATGGTATGAATGACTAACATAATTAGAAAAATACAAACTTACCAATGAGCTTTTCATTTACAGTTGAGGACAAATTTATGAAGATAAAAAGTAAAGAATGCTTAAGAATATAAAGAATATGGACTCCCTGCTCAGTGGGGAGTCTGCTTCTCCCTCTGCCTCTGCTCCTCCCCCTGTTTGTGTTCTCTATCTCTCACTTGCTCACTCTCAAATATATAAATAAATAAAATCTTTTTTAAAAAAAAGAATATAAAGAATATAAGAATTCTAGGATCAGAATGATTCTTTAAGAAAGGATGAATGGAAACAATACAGTATACCTTAACCTTTGGTGTTGATAACCACTAAAAAAAAAATCAAAAAACAAACAAACAAACAAAAAACACAGTCTTAAAATTTGAGTGAGAGATGTCACCCAGCTGACTTAATGCTTAGACAAAGGCAAAGATAATCATGGACATAAGGGGCTCAAATTGCTTTCTTTAATGTGGTCGTGTGTTCTAGTTATCTGTTTAGGTGAACTTCATTGTCTGCCAACATCTAAAATAACAGGTAAATAAGAGCACAACTAAAGAAAAGCATGTTCTCAGCTGAACTTTGTGTGTCTGAATTTTCTGACACAAGGAGCCTCAGTCTGTCTTTGAATTTCATGTGCTCATCTCTTGATGTGTGTGTGGTAGCTCCCTTTACTGTGCAAGCTTACTGCTCACTAATCTTTGTCTCATTTTCTTCATGAAATAAAACCATCTATTTTTTAAATATGTGTTTCCCTCCTCTTTTAAACAAATAATGTACTCCTAACATATATTACCAATTTCTTTTAAAATTGTATCTCAGGAAGCAAAGGGTCTTTCAGCAGGATGTCATATATCCCCTAAAAACTTATACTTTACTCCCATTCATCTGGGTTTTAAGAATTAAAAATACAATGAAGTATTTGTTTTATGTGTGAAATAACATGGGAGAACTATTTGATGTAACTAACATTTCTTGAGCACCAATTCTCTGCATTTCTGGGTTTGGTGCTGTGGAACAGAAAACAATGAATGTTCTTCCTCAACAGAGCTTACAATCCAGTATAGAAAGCAAACCCAAGGGAGGCAGGATGGCAGGGACCTCGTTTCATCTGGTCCCTTGAATTTAGCTAGATATCTATCAAATCACTCTGAACACCTATGAATTCAACCTGAGATGTAAGAAAAGAATTGCTCGAATTCTACAAACAGAAAAGCGACCAGTTTTTGCAAGGTGCGAGGTGCAGAGAAGTGAATCAGAAGGGATATATCAGAAGACAAACGGTGTTGGGGGGAGGGGGCCTCTGTAAGCTGGCACCAGAAAGTGATATAGTGGCAGAGCACAAAATTGGAACTTTTAGAAGTCTGCTCCAGTGAGAGACGTTCCTGCCTGAAAGGTGCTCAGGTAACAAAATGGGGCAGAATCCTAGGTGGGACAGTGTGGTCTCAGGATCCCCAGGAAAGAATGGGGGTGCTGAGCCCACAGAGTTCCCAAGCATTGGACCAGGGAAACTGGCTACAGTCAATGAGCCCAGCAGTGGGCTCTCAGCTCGATTTGCCATAAACCATAAACCGCAGCATGATTGGGTGACCACTCTCCACGTGGGGGCCCTGCAACAGGCAGAAATTTGGCAACACTCCTCTTTCCCCTGGGGAGGGGGAACATGGGTGCACACTGCAGGAGTCTGCAGCGTTTGGTGCACACGAAAATGAAGACTGCTTTTCCCTGAGGGTTTACGGAAGAGAGGGGGCTGCGATCTTTCAGCTGTGGGGCTAGAGATTGGATCACAGCCATTTTTATGTTCATCCTCTAAAGCAGTGGGAAAGGCTTCAGGGAACAAAAGCCACATAGAGCAACCCGAAGCAGCTTAGAGTGAGCCTGGCCCCCTGGCGAGGGATGGTGCAACTCTGCCCAGGCAAAGACATCTGAGAATTAGTGCAACAGGCCCCTCCCCCAGGAGACCAGCAAGAACATCAGGTGAATACCAAGTTTACAGAGCACACAGAACTGCAAAAACTCTAGCACTAGGGAAAAATATTATATAAGATTTGAGAATTCAAGGTTTTTTTCTCATGATTCTTCTTTCAGTTTAAAATTTTCATTTTCTTTTTTCTTTTTTTCCTTTTCAACTAGTTTCTTATTTTATCAACTCTGTTTTTAAGTCTTTTTTAACTTTCACTTTTAGATTTACATTTTATAGATATATTCTTCATTTTTTTGCATCCTTTCACTGTATTTAATTTCATTTTTGTATATATATATAAGTTTTGCTTTCTTTACAATTTTGGGATTTACTTCTAACAGACCAAAATACACATAGGACCAAGTGGATTGCCCTGTTCTGTCCACCTGGGAGATTATATTCTCTCCTTTTCCTCTTTTTTCCCTTCTCTTTCTTTTTTTTTTTTTTTTTTTTAGTTTCTGACCTCTTTGGATTTGTCTAGTGTGTATTTCACTGTGTTGTGGTTGATATTTTTTATTTTGTTCTCTCATTCATCCATTCTTCTCTGGGCAAAATGACTAAAAGGAGGAATTCACACCAAAAGAGAGAACCAAAAGTAATATTCTCTGCTATGAATTTAATCTATATGGATATAAGTAAAATGTCAGAGCTGGAATTCAGGATTAAGATTATAAAGTTACTAGCTGGGCTTGAAAAATGCCTGAAAGACACTAGAGAATCTCAGTGCAGAAATAAAATCTAACTGGGCTGAAATTAAAAATGTTCAACTGAGATGCAGTCTAAAATGGATGCTCTAATGCTAGGGTAAATGAGGAAGAAGAGAGAGACAGTGACATAGAAGACAAGATGATGGAAAGGAAGGAAGCTGAGGAAAGGAGAGGAAAAACAACTAGTGGACCATGAGGAGAGGCTTCAAGAAATCAGCAATACCATACAGTGAAACAATATTAGAATTATTGGGGTCCCTGAGGAAGAAGAAAGAGAGAGAGGAACAGAAGGTATATTTGAGCAAATCATAGCTGAGAATTTCTCTAATCTGGAGAAGGAAACAGACATTCAAGTCCAGGAGGTAGAAGGAACCCCCCCAAATCAATAAAAATAGATCAACACCCTGACATATAATAGTGAAGCTAACAAATTTCAGATATAAAGAGAAAATCCTGAAAGCCACTTGAGACAAGAACTCCTTAACCTACAATGGTAGAAACATTAGACTGACAGCAGACCTATCCACAGAGACCTGGCAAGCCAGAAAGGGCTGGCAGGATATATTCAGGGTACTAAATGAGAAAAATATGCAGCCAAGAATACTTTACGCAGCAAGGAGAGATAAAGTGCTTCCTGGACAAACAGAAACTAAAAGAATTTGTGATCACTAAAGCATCCCTGCAAGAAATATTAAGGGGATCCTGTAAGCCAAGACAGAACTTTAAAGTAGCATAGACCAGAAAGAAACAGAGACAATATACAGAAACAGGGACCTCTACTGGTAATACAATGGCACTAAATTCATATCTTTCAATACTTACTCTGAATGTAAATGGGCTAAATGCTCTATTCAAAAGACACAGGGTATCAGACTGAATTAAAAAGCAAGACCCATCCATATGCTGTCTACAAGATACTCATTTTAGACCTAAAGACACCTCCAGGTTGAAAGTGAGGAGGTAGAGAACAATTTATCATGCTAATGGACATCAAAAGAAAGCTAGGGTAGCAATCCTCATATCAGACAAATTAGATTTTAAAGACTGTAGTAAGGGATGAAGAGGAACTATATTGTACTTAAGGGTCTATACAACAAGAAGATCTAACAATTATAAATATTTATGCTCTTAACTTGGGAATATCCAATTATATAAACCAATTAATAACCAAATTAAAGAAACACATTGATAATAATACAATAATGGTAGGGGACCTCAACACCCCACTCAAAGCAATGGACAGATCTTGTAAGCAGAAGATCAACAAGGAAGCAAGGGCTTTGAATGACACACTGGACCAGATGGACTTCACAGATATATACAGAGCATTCCATCCTAAATCAACAGAATACACATTCTTCTTGAGTGCACATGGAACATTCTCCAGAATAGATCACATCCTGGGTCACAAATCAGGTCTCAACCAGTACCAAAAGATTGGGATTATTCCTTGCATATTTTCAGACCACAATGCTTTGAAATGAACTCAATCACAAGAGGAAATTCTCAAACACTTGGAAGTTAAAGAACATCCTACAAAAGAATGAATGGGTCAACCAGGAAATTAAGAATTTTAAAAATCCATGGAAACAAATGAAAATGCAAACACAACTGTTCAAAACCTATGGGATACTACAAAGGCAGTCCTGAGAGGGAAGTACATAGCCATCCAAGCCTGTCTGAAAAAATTAGAAAAATCCCAAATGCACAAGCTAACCTTACACCTAAAGGACCTGGAAAAAGAACAACAAATAAAACCTAAACCAAGGAGGAGAAGAGAAATAATAAAGATTAGAGCAGAAATCAATGAAACAGAAACCAGAAGAACAGAACAGGTCAATGAAACTAGAAGCTGGTTCTTTGAAAGAATTAATAAGATCAATAAACCCCTAGCCAGACTTATCAAAAAGAAAACAGATAGGACCCAAATTAATAAAATCATGAATAAAAGAGGAGAGATCACGACCAACATCAAGGAAATATAAACAATTTTAAGAACATATTATAAGCAACTATATGCCAGCAAATTAGGCAATCTGGAAGAAATGGATGCATTCCTGGAAACTTATAAACTACCAAAACTGAAACAGGAAGAAATAGAAAACCTGAACAGATCCATAACCAGCAAGGAAATTGAATCAGTAATCAAAAATCTCCCAAAAACAAGAGCCCAGGGCCAGATGGCTTCCCAGGGGAATTCTACCAAACATTTAAAGAACTAATACCTATTCTTCTGAAGCTGTTTCAAAAAATAGAAATGGAAGGAAACTTCCAAACTCTTTCTATGAGGCAAGCATTACCTTGATCCCAAAACCAGACAAATATCCCACCAAAAAAGGAGAATACAGATGAATATCCCTGATGAACATGGATGCCAAAATTCTCACCAAGATACTAGCCAATAGGATCCAACAGTACCTTAAAAGGATTATTCACCACAACCAAGTGGGATTTATTCCTGGGCTGCAAGCGTGGTTCAACATTTGCAAATCAATCAATGTGATACAACACATTAATAAAAGAAAGGACAAGAACCATATGATCCTCTCAATTGATGCAGAAAAAGCATTTGATAAAATACAGCATCGTTTCTTGACTAAAACTCTCCACAATGTAGGGATAGAGGGGACATACCTCAATATCATAAAAGCCATCTATGAACAGCCCACAGAGAATATCATTCTCAATGGGGAAAAACTGAGAACTTCTCCCCTAAGACCAGGAACACGACCGGGATGTCCACTCTCACCACATAGTACTAGAAGTCCTAGCCTCAGCAATCAGACGACAAAAAGAAATAAAAGGCATCCAAATTGGCAAAGAAAAAGCCAAACTCTCTCTTCGCAGATGACGTGATACTTTATGTGGAAAACCCAAAAGACTCCACCCCAAAGTTGCTAGAACTCACACAGGAATTCAGCAATGTGGCAGGTTGTAAAATCAATGCACAGAAATCAGTTGCATTTCTACACACTAACAATGAAACAGAAAAAAGAGAAATTAAGGAATCTATCCATTTTACAATTACACCAAAAACCATAAGGTACCTAGGAATAAACCTAACCAAAGAGGTAAAGGATCTGTACTCTAAAAAGTACTGGACACTTATGAAAAAAATTGAGGAAGACACAAAGAAATGGAGAAACATTCCATGCTCAGGGATTGGAAGAATAAATATTATTTAAATGTCTATGCTACCCAGAGCAATGTACACATTCAATGCAATCCCGATCAAAATACCATCAAATTTTTTCACAGAGCTGGAACAAATAAGCCTAAAATTTGTATAAAACCAGAAAAGACCACAAATAGCCAGAGGAATGTTGAAAAAGAAAACCAAAGCTGGTGGCACCACAATGCTGGACTTCAAGTTATATTACAAAGGTATAATCATCAAGACAGTATGGTACTGGTGCAAAAACAGACACATAGATCAATGGAACAGAATAGAGAGCCCAGAAATGGACCCTCAACTCTCTGGTCAACTAATCTTCAACAAAGCAGGAAAGAATATCCAATGGAAAAAGGGCAGGCTCTTCAATAAATGGTGCTATGAAAATTGGACAGCCACATGTAGAATGAAATTGGACCATTTTCTTACACCATACACAAAGATAAACTCAAAGTGGATGAAAGACCTCAATGTGAGACAGGAATCCATCAAAATCCTAGAGGAGAATAGAGGCAGCAACCTCTTCAACCTTGGCCGCAACAACTTCTTGCTAGACACATCTCCAAAGGCAAGGGAAACAAAAGCAAAAGTGAACTATTGGGACTTCATCAAGATAAAAAGTTTCTGCACAGCACAAGAAACAGTCAACAAAACCAAAAGACAACCTACGGAGTGGAAGAAGATATTTGCAAATGACATATCTAATAAGGGGCTGGTATCCAAGAGCTATAAAGAACTTATCAAACTCAACACCCAGAAAACAAAGAATTCAGTCAAGAAATGGGCAGAAAATATGAACAAACATTTCTCCAAAGAAGAAGTGCTCCACATCCCTTGGTATAAGGGAAATACAAATCAAAACCACAATGAGCTACCACCTCACACCAGTCAGAATGGTTAAAATTAACAAGACAGGAAACAACAGATGTTGGTGAGGATGCAGAGAAAGGGGAAACCTCTTAGGCTCTTAGTGGGAATGCAAGCTGGTGCAGCCACTCTGGAAAACAATATAGAGATTCCTCAAAAAGTTGAAAACAGAGCTACCCTATGACCCAGCAATTGCACTACTGGGTAGTTACCCCAAAGATACAAATGTAGTAATCAGAAGGGGCACTTGCATCCCAGTTTTTACAGCAGCAATGTCCACAATAGCCAAACTGTGGAAGGAACCGAGATGTCCATCAACAGATGAATGGACAAAGAAGATGTGGTATGTATATACAATGGAATATTACTCAGCCATCAGAAAGGATGAATACTTAGCATTTACATTGATGTGGATGGAACTGGAGGATATGATGCTGAGTGAAATAAGTCATTCAGAGAAAGACAGTTATCATATGGTTTCACTCATGCGGAATATAAGAAACAGTGCAGAGGATCATAGGGGAAGGGAGAGAAAACTGAATGGGAAGTCATCAGAGAGGGAGAAAAAGCATCAGAGAGTCTTAAGTATAGGAAACAAACTGAGGGTTGCTGGAGGGGAAGTGGGTGGGGGTATGGGGTAATTGGGTGATGGGCACTAAGGAGGGCACATGATGTGATGAGTACTGGGTGTTATACACAACTGATAAGTTACTGAACACTACATCAGTAACTAATGTTGTACTATATTTGTCTAATTGAATCTAAATTTTAAAAAAAGAAAGCAATTCCAAACATGGGACCACTCCAGTTGGAGCAAATAATTCTTTAACATTTGCCTTCCACAGTGCTCTGGCCCATATCATCATTAGAAGTGTAGTTAAAAACACTCCAATCCAGAGAAATATTTCTATTTCCCAGAGTCCCAGTAAAGGATGAACTGGAAACAGCCCAGCCCTGTCAAGGAGGCTTCCAGTGGTCTCTGTCTCTGAAGTCAGATGATTTGGGATTGTTACTACTTCTAGCTTAGCCACCTTAATTTTCAAAACCAATGAAAGATATGAACCTATAGATTAAAAAATTTTATGAACCCCAAACAAGATGAATACAAAGAAAACCACTCCTAGGCACATCATAGTAAAATAGCTAACTACCAACAACAATGAAATTAGATCTTTTAAAAATACATATTACCCAATGTCCATATATGGTGAGCGCTGTGAATTGTGTAAGACTGATGAATCACAGACATGTACCCTGAAACAAATAATACATTATATGTTAATTTTAAAAAAAAACTTGTAAAGGGATTTTAAGTGAATATATTTAAAGAAGATGTGGTCCATATATACAATGGAATATTACTCAGCCATCAGAAAGGATGAATACCCAACTTTTACATCAACATGGAGGGGACTGGAGGAGATTATGCTAAGTGAAATAAGTCAAGCAGAGAAAGTCAATTATCGTATGGTTTCACTTATTTGTGGAACATAAGGAATAGCGTGGAGGACATTAGGAGAAGGAAGGGGGAAATGAAGGGGGGAAAATCGGAGGGGGAGACGAACCATGACTGAGAAACAAACTGAGGGTTTTAAAGGGGAGGGGTTGGGAGGATGTGTTAGCCCAGTGATGGGTATTGAGGGCACATACTGCATGGAGCACTGGGTGTTATACAAAAACAATGAATTGTGGATCACCACATCAAAAACTAATGATGTATTGTATGGTGACTAACATAACATAATAAAATTAAATTAAAAAAATCAAAAAATAAAATGGATAAATGAACATATTCAAGATATTGTAGTTATTAATGGGACTAATTTCATAAGACATCAATTAAAATAAATATTTTCAGCAAAAAAAAAAAATACATGTTACCTTCAAAGAAGTAACAGTATAAATGATGGCTGAGTTCTCACCAAACAACAGAACTCAGCAGACAGTGAAATGAGTAATAACTTTAGAGGGCTGGAATAGCTTCCCCCCTAGAATTCTTTACACAGTAAATATATTCTCAAAGGATGATGATGAAGTCAAATAATTTTCAGGCAAAGAAAACTGAAGGTTCTGTCACCCACCAAAAGAAACACTAAAGGTTCTTCCTCATGCAGAAGGCAGTCAACCCAGATAGAAGCTCTGAGACATGAGAAGAATGAAAATTAACAGAAAAAGTTAATATGTGGGCACATTTAGACAAATTTGAACTGTGTAAATAAACACGTATTTCTTATGGCAACATGAGCTGGTGGGCATGGGGAAGTGAGAAGTAAATGGAGTTCAGTTGTTCTAAAGGGCCTTGTATTGTCCAGGAAAGAATGAAGGCATTTATTTATTTCAGAGTTTAGTAAACCAAGAATGGACATTATAATCTATAGGGTAATCATTAAATGAGTAACAAAATGATATGTAGCCAACAAGCTAGTAAATGGGAGAAAACAGATTAAAAAATAATTCACTAGAAGGCAAGAATAGAGAGACAAAGGAACACAGAAGAGTCCAGACAAATAGAAACCAATGATAAAAAGATAGATTAAACCAAATTTATTCATAATGACTTCAATTTAATTTTTTTCATTCTTTAATCCCCATGCCCTACACTCCCCATCCCCCACTGACCTCCCCTCTGGTAGCCATCAGTTTGTTTTCTATAGTTAAGAGTCTGTTTCTTGTTTGCCCCCCTCTCTTTTTTTTTCTTTGCTCATTTATTTTGTTTCTTAAATTCCACATACGAGTGAAATCATATGGTATTTGCCTTTCTTTGACTTATTTTACTCAGCATTATACTCTCTAGGTGGAGCTAGATGGCAACATTTCATTCTTTTTTATGGCTGAATAATATTCCATTGTGTATGCATACCACTTCTTCTTTATCCATTCATCTATCAATGGACACTTGGGCTGCTCCCATATTTTGGCTATTGTGAATAATACTACTATGAATGTAGGGATGCATGTATCCCTTCAAGTTACTGGTTTTGTATTCTTTGGGTAAATACCCAGTAGTGTGCTTCCTGGTAGTTGTATTTTTAATTTTTTGAGAAACCTCCATACTGTTTTCCACAGTGTCTGCACCAGTTTGCATTCCCACCAACAGTACACGAGGGTTCCCCGTTTTCTGCATCCTTGCCAACACCTGTTGTTTCTTGTGTTGTTGATTTTAGCGATTCTGACAGGTGTGAGGTGATATTTCATTGTGGTTTTGATTTGCATTTCCCTGATGATGAGTGATGTTGAGAATCTTTTCATGTGTTTGTTGGCCAACTGTATGTCTTCTTTGGAAAAATGTCTGTTCATGTCATCTGCCCATTTTTTAATTGGATTATTTGGTTTTTGGGTGTTGTCTTTTATAAATTCTTTATATATTTTGGATACTAACCCTTTATCAGATATGTCATTTGCAAGTATCTTCTCCCACTGAGTATGATTGTTTTCTTCACTGTGCAGAAGCTTTTGATTTTGATGTAGTTCCAATAGTTTATTTTTGCTTTTGTTTCCCTTGCCTCAGGGGAACTATCTAGAAAGAAGTTGTTATGGTCAATGTCAGAGAAATTGTTGCCTGTGTTCTCTTCTAGGATTATTATGATTTCAGGTCTCACATTTAGGTTTTTAATCTATTTTGAATTTATTTTTGCGAATGGTGTAAAACTGTGGTCCAGTTTCATTCTTTTGCAGATAGCTGTCCAGTTTCCCAACACCATCTGTTGAAAAAACTGTCTTTTTCCCATTGGATATTCTTTCCTGCTTTGTGAAAGATTAATTGACCATATAATTGTGGGTTTATTTCTGGTTTTTCTATTCTGTTCCATTGATCTATGTGTCTGTTTTTGTGCCAGCACCATACTGATTTGATTACCATGGCTTTGTAATATAACTTGAAGTCTGGAATTGTGATGCCTCCTGCTTTGCTTTTCTTTTTCAAGATTGCTTTGGCTATCCAAGGTCTTTTGAGATTCCATACAAATTTTAGGATTGTTTGTCCTAGTTCTGTGGAAAATGCTGTGGTATTAGGATAGGGATTACATTAAATGTGTGGATTGCTTTAGGTAATACAGACATTTTCACAATATTTGTTCTTCCAATCCACAAACGTGGAATGTCTTTCCATTTCTTTGTGGCATCTTCAATTTCTTTAATCAGTGTTTTATAGTTTTCAGAGTACAGGTCTTTCACCATCTTGGTTAAGTTTATTCCTAAGTATATTAATATTCTTCTTGCTTCAGTTTTGGTAGGGGATATGTTTCTAGGAATTTATTCTTAGAGGTTGTCTAATTTGTTGGCATGTAGTTTTTCATAATATTCTTTTTTTTTAATTTTGTTATTGTTATGTTAATCACCATATATTACATCATTAGTTTTTGATGCAGTGTTCCATGATTCATTGTTTGTTCATAACACCCAATGCTCCATGCAGAACGTGCCCTCCTCAATACCCATCACCAGGCTAACCCATCCCCCTACCCCCCTCCCCTCTAGAACCCTCAGTTTGTTTTTCGGAGTCCATCATCTCTCATGGTTCGTCTCCCCCTCTGACATACTCCCCTTTTCTTCCTCTCCTGTTATCTTCTTCTTTTTCTTTTTTCTTAAAATATGTTGCGTTATTTGTTTCAGAAGTACAGATCTGTGATTCAACAGTCTTGCACAATTCACAGCGCTCACCGTAGCACATACCCTCCCCAATGTCTATCACCCAACCACCCCATCCCTCCCACCCCCAACCATTCCAGTAACACTCAGTTTGTTCCTGAGATTAAGAATTCCTCATATCAGTGAGGTCATGTGATACATGTCTTTCTCTGATTGACTTATTTCACTCAGCATAACACCCTCCAGTTCCATCCACGTCGTTGCAAATGGCAAGATCTCATTCCCTTTGATGGCTGCATAATATTCCATTGTGTATATATACCACCTCTTCTTTATCCATTCATCTGTCGATGGGCATCTTGGCTCTTTCCACAGTTTGGCTATGGTGGACATTGCTGCTATAAACATTGGGGTACACGTACCCCTTCGGGTCCCTACATTTGTATCTTTGTGGTAAATACCCAGTAGTGCAAGTGCTGGATCGAACGGTAGCTCTAATTTCAACTGTTTGAGGAAACTCCATACTGTTTTCCAGAGTGGTTGCACCAGCTTGCATTCCCAACAACAGTGTAGGAGGGTTCCCCTTTCTCCACATCCCCGCCAACATCTGTCGTTCCCTGACTTGTTAATTTTAGCCATTCTGACGGGTGTGAGGTGGTATCTCATTGAGGTTTTGATTTGGATTTCCCTGATGCCAAGCGACGTTGAGCACTTTTTCATGTGCCTGTTGGCCATTTGGATGTCTTCTTTGGAGAAATGTCTGTTCATGTCTTCTGCCCATTTCTTGATTGGATTATTTGTTCTTTGGGTGTTGAGTTTCATAAGTTCTTTATAAATTTTGGATACTAGCCCTTTATCTGATATGTCATTTGCAAATATTTTCTCCCATTCTGTCGGGTGTCTTTTGGTTTTGTGGACTGTTTCTTTTGCTGTGCAAAAGCTTTTTATCTTGATGAAATCCCAATAGTTCATTTTTGCCCTGGCTTCCCGTGCCTTTGGCGATGTTTCTAGGAAGAAGTTGCTGCGGCTAAGGTCGAAAAGGTTGCTACCTGTGTTCTCCTTTAGGATTTGGATGGACTCCTGTCTCACGTTTAGGTCTTTCAACCATTTGGAGTCTATTTTTGTGTGTGGTGTAAGGAAATGGTCCACTTTCATTCTTCTGCATGTGGCTGTCCAATTTTCCCAACACCATTTGTTGAAGAGACTGTCTTTTTGCCATTGGACATTCTTTCCTGCTTTGTCAAAAATAAGTTGACCATAGAGTTGAGGGTCCATTTCTGGGCTCTCGATTCTGTTCCATTGATCTATGTGTCTGTTTTTGTGCCAGTACCATACAGTCTTTATGATGACAGCTTTGTAATAGAGCTGGAAGTCCGGAATTGGATGCCGCCAGCTTTGCTTTTCTTTTTCAGTATTCCTCTGGCTATTCTGGGTCTCTTCTGGTTCCATACAAATTTTAGGATTATTTGTTCCATTTCTTTGAAAAAAGTGGATGGTATTTTGATGGGGATTGCATTGAATGTGTAGATTGCTCTAGGTAGCATTGACATCTTCACAATGTTGATTCTCCCAATCCATGAGCATGGAACGTTTTTCCATTTCTTTGTGTCTTCTTCAATTTCTTTCATGAGTATTTTATAGTTTTCTGAGTACAGATCCTTTGCCTCTTTGGTTAGATTTATTCCTAGGTATCTAATGGTTTTGGGTGCAATTGTAAATGGGATCGACTCCTTGATTTGTCTCTCTTCTGTCTTGTTGTTGGTGTATAGGAATGCCACTGATTTCTGTGCATTGATTTTATATCCTGCTACTTGACTGAATTCCTGTATGAGTTCTAGCAGTTTTGGGGTGGAGTCTTTTGGGTTTTCCACATACAGTATCATATCATCTGCAAAGAGTGAGAGTTTGACTTCCTCTTTGCCGATTTGGATGCCTTTGATTTCTTTTTGTTGTCTGATTGCTGTGGCTAGGACTTCTAATACTATGTTGAATAGCAGTGGTGAGAGTGGACATCCCTGCCGCGTTCCTGACCTTAGGGGAAAGGCTCTCAGCCTTTCCCCATTGAGAATGATATTCGCTGTAGGTTTTTCATAGATGGCTTTTATGATATTGAGGTATGTACCCTCTATCCCTATACTCTGAAGAGTTTTGATCAAGAAAGGATGCTGTACTTTGTCAAATGCTTTTTCTGCATCTATTGAGAGGATCCTATGATTCTTGTTCTTTCTTTTGTTAATGTATTGTATCACGTTGATTGATTTGCAGATGTTGAACCAGCCTTGCAGCCCAGGAATAAATCCCACTTGGTCGTGGTGAATAATCCTTTTAATGTACTGTTGGATCCTATTGGCTAGTATTTTGGTGAGAATTTTTGCATCCATGTTCATCAAGGATATTGGTCTGTAATTCTCTTTTTTGATGGGGTCTTTGTCTGGTTTTGGGATCAAGGTAATGCTGGCCTCATAAAATGAGTTTGGAAGTTTCCCTTCCATTTCTATTTTTTGGAACAGTTTCAGGAGAATAGGTATTAATTCTTCTTGAAATGTCTGATAGAATTCCCCTGGGAAGCCATCTGGCCCTGGGCTTTTGTTTCTTGGGAGATTTTTGATGACTGTTTCAATTTCCTTAGTGGTTATAGGTCTGTTCAGGTTTTCTATTTCTTCCTGGTTCAATTTTGGCAGTTGATACATCTCTAGGAATGCACCCATTTCTTCCAGGTTATCTAATTTGCTGGCATAGAGTTGCTTATAATATGTTCTTATAATTGTTTGTATTTCTTTGGTGTTGGTTGTGATCTCTCCTCTTTCATTCATGATTTTGTTGATTTGGGTCATTTCTCTTTTCTTTTTGATCAGTCTGGCCAGGGGTTTATCAATCTTGTTAATTCTTTCAAAGAACCAGCTCCTAGTTTCTTTGATCTGTTCTACTGTTCTTTTGGTTTCTAGTTCATTGATTTCTGCTCTGATCTTTATGATTTCTCTTCTCCTCCTGGGTTTAGGCTTTATTTGCTGTTCTTTCTCCAGCTCCTTTAGGTGTAGGGTTAGATTGTGTATTTGAGACCTTTCTTGTTTCTTGAGAAAGGCTTGTATTGCTATATACTTTCCTCTCAGGACTGCCTTTGCTGTATCCCAAAGATTTTGAACAGTTGTGTTTTCATTTTCATTGGTTTCCATGAATTTTTTTAATTCTTCTTTAATTTCTTGGTTGACCCATTCATTCTTTAGTAGGATGCTCTTTAGCCTCCATGTATTTGAGTTCTTTCCGACTTTCCTCTTGTGGTTGAGTTCTAGTTTCAAAGCATTGTGGTCTGAAAATATGCAGGGAATGATCCCAATCTTTTGGTACCGATTGAGACCTGATTTGTGACCTAGGATGTGATCAATTCTGGAGAATGTTCCATGGGCACTAGAGAAGAATGTCTATTCCGTTGCTTTGGGATGGAATGTTCTGAATATGTCTGTGAAGTCCATTTGGTCCAGTGTGTCATTTAAAGTCTTTATTTCCTTGTTGATCTTTTGCTTAGATGATCTGTCCATTTCAGTCAGGGGGGTGTTAAAGTCCCCCACTATTATTGTATTGTTGTCAATGTGTTTCTTTGCTTTTGTTATTAATTGCCTTATATAATTGGCTGCTCCCATGTTCGGGGCATAGATATTTACAATTGTTAGATCTTCTTGTTGGATAGACCCTTTCAGTAGGATATAGTGTCCTTCCTCATCTCTTATTACAGTCTTTGTTTTAAAATCTAGTTTGTCTGATATAAGGATTGCCACCCCAGCTTTCTTTTGGTGTCCATTAGCATGGTAAATGGTTTTCCACCCCCTCACTTTCAATCTGGGGGTGTCTTTGCGTCTAAAATGAGTCTCTTGCAGACAGCATATGGATGGGTCTTGTTTTTTAATCCAATCTGATAGCCTGTCTCTTTTGATTGGGGCATTTAGCCCATTTACATTCAGGGTAACTATTGAAAGGTATGAATTTAGTGCCATTGTATTACCTGTAAGGTGACTGTTAACTGTCTGTTGTCTGTGTTCGTTTCTGCTCTTTGCTGCTTTTAGGTTCTCTCTTTGCTTAGAGGACCCCTCTCAATATTTCTTGGAGCGCTGGTTTCGTGTTTGCAAATTCCTTTAGTTTTTGTTTGTTCTGGAAGCTTTTTATCTCTCCTTCTATTTTCAATGATAGCCTAGCTGGATATAGTATTCTTGGCTGCATATTTTTCTCGTTTAGTGCTCTGAAGATATCTTGCCAGTCCTTTCTGGCCTGCCAGGTCTCTGTGGATAGGTCTGTTGCCAATCTAATGTTTCTACCATTGTAGTTTACATATCTCTTCTCCCGAGCTGCTTTCAGGATTTTCTCTTTGTCTCTGAGACTCGTAAGTTTTACTATTAGATGTCGGGGTGTTGACCTATTATTATTGATTTTGAGAGGGGTTCTCTGTGCCTCCTGGATTTTAATGCCTGTTTCCTTCCTCACATTAGGGACGTTCTCTGCTATAATTTGCTCCAATATACCTTCTGCCCCTCTCTCTCTCTCTTCTTCTTCTTCTGGGATCCCAATTATTCTAATATTGTTTCATCTTATCGTATCACTTATCTCTCGAATTCTGCCCTCGTGATCCTGTAGTTGTTTCTCTCTCTTTTTCTCAGCCTCTTTATTTTCCATCATTTGGTCTTCTATATCACTGATTCTCTCTTCTGCCTCATTTATCCTAGCATTTAGTGCCCCCATTTTTGATTGCACCTCATCAATAGCCTTTTTGATTTCGATTTGGTTAGATTTTAGTTCTTTGATTTCTCCAGAAAGTGTTTCTCTAATAACTTCCACGCTTTTTTCAAGCCCAGCTAGTATCTTTAAAGTCATGATTCTGAACTCTAGGTCCGACATCGTACTAATGTCCGTATTGAGTAGGTCCCTGGCTGACGGTACTACCTCTTGTTCTTTTTGCTGAGGTGATTTCTTTCGTCTTGTCATTTTGTCCAGAGGAGAATAGATGAATGAGAGAACAAAATGCTAACAGGTTTACAACGTCCCCAGCAAATATACTGTATACAAATCAGAAAAGACCTGAAACCAGGGGAAAAGAAAGGGAAAGAAAGAAAATAAATAAAAAAAATAAGAAAAAATAAAAACAAAAACAGAACAATACAAAAAAAAGCAGAATATGATCAAATATGATCAGGCTAGTGCATAGATCAGTGCCACACAGTAGATTTTGGGCGTATTTTGGTCTGTTAGAAAAAAGTGCCTCCTAAAATTTTAAAGGAAGCAAGACATATATGTACAAAATAAGGGTTGATACAATGAAGGGATGGAAGATGACTGTAAAGATGAAAATTATAAAAGATTTTATAAAAGGACTTGGTAAGATAAGTTGTTTGAAAAAAGAAAGAAGATTTAAGAAAAAAAAAAGGAAAAAGGGAGAGAATGTGATCAGGCAGGAGACTAGAACAAAGCCATACACTAGTGATTTAGGGTATCTTTTGATCTGTTAGAAGAAACTGTACCTCAAAATTTTAAAGAGAGAACAACTTATATATATATGCCAAAAATAAGGGTAACTACTATGAAGGGATAAAATATGACTCTAAAAATGAAAAATAAAAAAAATTTTTTTTTAAAAAAAGGGATTGATAAGATGTTGGTTGAAAAAGGGAAAAAGAAAAATAAAAACAAAAACAGTCAACAAAAATTAACTTTGATGAAATAATGAATCATGGTAAAAAAAAAAAAAAAGCCATGAATCTATGTGCAGTATTCCCCTAGCGCTGGAGTTCTCCCATTCTCCTTGATCGATCAACTTGGTCTTGGCTTGCGGGCTGTTTGTGCTGATCTTCTGGGGGAGGGGCCTGTTGCTGTGGTTTCCAAAAGTCTTTGCTGGAGGCAGAATTGCCCCGCCCTTGTCGGTCCGGGCTAAGGAAGCTGCTCCGGTTTGCTCTCAGGAGCTTTTGTTCCCTGCAAGCTCTCGGTACAGCCTTGGAGGACCAGGGCAGAAATGGTGGCCTCCCAATCTCCACCCGGAGGAGCTGAGAACTCGGGTCCCCACTCCTCAGTGCACCCCCAGAGAAAAGCAGTCACTTCCATGTCCCCGGTCTCCGGCCACACTCCGTGCTCACCCGGCCTGTGACCGAGCGTTTGTATCTCTGGCACCCGACCCCGCACGGAGTCTCCAAACCCAGCAGATCCCTGCAGTGCGTTCCCGCACCGCTCCTCCCCGGTAAGGAAGGGGAGTCTCCCCGGATCTGCCGCTTGTTGGGTCCCTGCTGGAGGAGCCGTGCCCCGACTGGGCCGCGGATCACAGTTTATGGCAACCCCGAGCTGAGAGCCCGCGACTCTGCTCCGTCTCTGCAGCCGGCTTCCCCGCTCTGATACCTGGGAGCTCTGGTGCACTCAGGCACCCCCGGTCTTTCTGTGACCCCGAGGGTCCTGAGACCACACTGTCCCGGGAGGATTCCACCCCCCTCTTAGCCACTGGAGCGACGTCCCTCAGCGGAGCCGACTTCTAAAAGGTCCGATTCTGTGCTCCACGGCTCTAGCACTTGCCAGAAGCGGCCGGCGGAGGCCCCTCCCCCGCTGTCTATCCTCCCAAATATCGCCTCAGATTCACTTCTCCGCACGCCCTACCTTCCAGTAAGTGGTTGCTTCTCTGTTCAGAGAGTTGTTGCTACTCTCCTGTTCGATCTCCTGTTGAGTTCGTAGGTGTTCAGAATGGTTTGATCCCTATTCAGCTGAATCCCTGAGACCAGACGAAATCTAGGTCTCCTACTCCTCCGCCATCTTGCTCTGCCTCCTCATAATATTCTCTTATAGTTCCTTGTATTTCTCTGGTGTTGGTTGTTATTTCTCCTCTCTCATTTGTGATTTTATTTATTTGAGTCCTTCCTCTTTTTTCTTGATAAAAGGACTCTGATTCTTAAATGCATCAGAACATGTATGGTTTATTTGAGAACTATTGTGCTGCTAGTGTTCTCTGTTATTATAACTGAAGCATCTTTCACTTTGTTTTCCATAAGTTTCTGAAAGTCTGTGTTGACTATTTACTAAATCCACTGGGACCCTGGAGAACAGTGAATTACAGTCTTATCCATAAACACTAAGGTGAGGAATTCAGCCTGGAAAAAATTTTAACACCACAACATTGTAAAGAGTACATGGGTGACTAAGGTATGAGAAAGGAAAAATGAGCATTTTGAAAAAGAAAATGGGTAAGGACTGTCCAAGCTGCAGAAGAGGCTATGAACTATGGATGCAGGGATGGCTGAGTCAAACCTGATTCATGTTTCCTTCATAAAGGGATGAGCAAATGTTCAACCCAGCTATGCTTGTCTTTAAATAAAAATACATGTTCTATCTGGATTGCTCTTTTTACTCTTTTATAATACTCAAGAAAAAAAAAAGTCCTAAATTTAAAAAAAATCAGCATGTAAGATAGACAGCAGGTTTGGAGGATTGTTTTTACCTAGTGATCATCCTTTCTTCTGCCTGATGTTTTTAAGTAGCTGAACTGAGCAGCTACACAGTGGTGCTCACATAGACATGACTGCACTTAAATGTAAACTTGAATTGACATTTTTGAAAACAAAGATGCAAATAGTAGTGAATGGCTCCATGATTCTAACTCGTAAATCTGGAATATCAATGTCTCATTCCCAAGACATTCACAGGAAAACAGCTTTCTGGGTAAACTATAGATGCAGACTGAGTCTTCAGAGGAGTCAGTAGCTAGGTCATAACATCACCTGCCTTCCTTTACATCCTGAGTAGGGGGCAGAGTGCTGGGCCACCCTCTGAACTGCATGCCAGATAGAACCCTGACCCACCCTCAGTGGCAGTCCCAGCACTCAGCACACAAAGGTTCATAGTGGCACCTAATAAGCAGTTGAATGAATGAATGAATGAAGGAATGATGTGGCTTTGTTGCTTCCGAAACTATTTTCTTCTACGCATGTTAAAGGGACATGCCTCTATATGTGATTTGTTCATAAACAAAGCTGCCTTTGAAGCCATGATGTGTTTGTGTCTAATCCATCTATATTCATTTTCAAGATTCTATTCATTCCTGATCAGCTCAGGTTAGAAACCCCCAAAGCAGTGCTACTCATCCGGCCTTGTTAAACATCAGGACTCACTCTTCCAGATGGTCACTCTTCCCTCTGCTGGGATACGGGCAGTCTCCATAATAGCATGTGCTATCTACAGAATTTCCTGCTTCCTCTGGCTTGGCCTCAGTGAGTGTTGTTGAAATCACTTGGATTTGGGGCCTAGAAAGACCAGCTGGCTGCTATAACTGGGCTGTCACAAAAGCTCAGCTCCAATCTGTCAGGACACCCTGAAGTGACTGGGTTTGAGGATTTGCCCAGGATAACAAAACTCAAGGGACTAATGTATAATAAGCCAGAAAACTAACTAATTTACAGTGAGAAATCCAATGTCCAGCACCAGCCTGTGTGTATTCTTTCCCCAGAGGGAAGACTATCTGGAGAATCTCCTATAATCATAAGCTTGCTTGGTGAGTGTGAAAATCCAAGTCAAGGGACATATGTGGACATAGGGAGAGACACACTTGCCAAGGAATCAGGGCAATCCTGCTAGCTCCCTGAGCATTACCTGCCACTCCTAAATAGTGGTGCAAACACACTGACAAGATTTTGGTTTCTGGGCCTCTCTTTTCATGTCTACTGCCTTCCTTCAGGTAGGACTGCTTTAGTTTAAGACTTGAGCAAGGCTGCTCTTCTGAACTCCGGGCAGTATCAGTGTCCAGAGAGAATAATCCTCCCCCATGCCCACCCCTGTGCACATACGCACACTCATGTGCGCCCTTAACCACACCTCCTCCATCCATTCCACACTGTATTTCCTATCACAGTGATGGGCACCATCATTCAAACCTGATAATCACCTGCACCCAAAATCTGTGAGTTACTATTACCCCCCACCCCTACCTACCATCAGTTAGGCAACTAGCAATTTTAACTCCTTCCCCTACCTTGTTTCCAATCTGCCCTTCCTGTATATCCTCAACCCCCCTGTAGCAACCTTCCTTGCCCATCATCTTATTTCTGGCATAGGAAACAATTATTCCTGTCTCCAGTATTACCTGCAGCCAGCCAGATGAAAGCTCTTCCTAATGTGCCCTCTTGACCACAGACTGATGACTCTTAAGATATTTTGCTGGTGCACCACTTGTTGTGGATAAAGTCTTATTTCCTTAGTTTGCCATGTGAAGAGCTCAGATCTGACCCCTGCCCCTCTCACCTTTGTCCCTGCTCTTCCCATTGGTCTCATGCTGTCCTTCCCTCATCCCAGCTCCAGGTCAGTCCTTGGATTTATGTCCCTTTCTGACACTTCCAGGCTGTTTCCTGGGCTGAAACCCCCATTTTCCTGTGTCTATTCCTACTTGCCTTCATAACCTGTCCCAGGCACCCTCTGCTCTTCCCTGACTTCCTCCTTCCAGGAGGCTGAGCGTGGTGCCCACCAGTCATACCCCTTGGACACCCATCACAGCTTGCATCCCTACAGCTCACTATAGCAGCACGGGTAGTTTCTCATGGATCCCAGCACACTGTGGGGCTTGGAGAACCATGTTGTCCTATTATCCCTCTTTGCCCAGGGCTCAATAATGTTCATGGAGGAAATTAATAAATAAACATGGTGATTACAGTGGAAGGTATTCCAGAACTGTGGTATCAGAAAACTAAGGATTTGAAATTGGTTTGGGACTTCTTAGCTGTGTGATCACAGACATCTCAATATCTCTGAATTTCCATTTCCTCATCTGAAACAAAGGCATCATAAGAGATAGCTCTCAGGGTAATTTTGAGCATTTGCACTGTGTCTGGGCCTCATCAGGTGGTACTGGGTTCACTTTAAGTTGAATTTTGTCCACATTCAGTCTGTGCTCCTGAAAGCTCTTAGGGCACAGCCATGCTGTCCTCAAACCACATCTAAGTCACTGTGATGGAGTGTTTTTTCTTGTCTCCTCCATTGTTACTCATAAGCAATCTCTTGAGTGATTTCTACGGGCAGATAGCTACACATTCTGTGATTGGCTTTACTAGTTTCTTTGTCAACAGATAACTTATTCCCAAGTAATTGCTGGTCACTTCATTTTAGCCTCCAATGTATTAACTAAAAATGTCCTTCACCTCAGAGATTAATTTGATTTCGAACGTCATTTTCACACACACAGAGGTATCTTAATCTCAACCCTTGTAGCAAGTGCTGTGGGCAGGCTTCCTCTGCCCCTCAGGGCCATGTCACTGATAGGGCCCTGGTCTCGTTGGTCACCTCAAACCTCATTCCAAGTGCTTGCAATGTGGGAGCATCATGGCGGGTCCTGCCCTCCTTCCCTCAGGAGGGTCATGGCCACTCCAGAGAATTTTATGTAAGTACTACCTTATTTTCCATCCTGCTCCCTCTTTTTTCTTTCCTCTGCAAGTGGAGTGTATGGGGAACAAGGGGCAGAAAGTCCTTTCTGAAAGAGCCCCCTTTCAGCCCCCTTCTCTTCCTTCTAACTCTTGTCCAACTCCAATAAATCTCAGGAAAACCAGGAATTCTACCTTTCACAAGCCACTTAAATTGGGCCCAGTTAATGTTAGAACCAGTCAACCAGCATTCACAAACATCCTAATCTAGAAGAATTCTACTCCAGAATAGTGACCTAGAGCAGGGTCTCCTCTGGAAAGAGATGAGTATGGAAACACACCATTTCCTCTTTCCCAGAATATCCTCTCTAGTTCCTGTGGTGCACACCCCAAGGCCTGGTTGACTATGAAGACTGGGAATGCAGCATGGCTTAGCACAGAGGATGCTGAGACATATGAGATGCTCAGGAACCAGGGATACTTTTCCCACGTGATAGAGGCTCACTGGAAGATTGTAGAGAGATATTTTAAACATGCAAATGGATTCAAAATAGGGAGGAGAAAAACAAAACAGCTTCATCATATCTAATTCCTAATACTTAATTTTTTAAAAGATTTTATTTATTTGTTTGAGAGAGAGAGAGAGGAAAAGAGAGCATGAGCGGCAGGGAGGGCCAGAGTGGGAGGGAGAAGCAGGCTTCCTGCTGAGCAGGGAGCCTGACAGGGGGCTTGATCCCAGGACTCGGGGATCATGACCTGAGCCAAAGGCAGATGCTTAACCAACTGAGCCACCCAGATGCCCTCTAATACCTATTTTATAATTGGGATTTTCTCCCACACTGAAATATATGATTCAATAATCAAATGCTTTTCTTATATATTTGAAATATTTTGCTATGACAAAGCTTTATACAAATTGCTGAGACAGTACACATAATTTAATATGATTTTGAAATGCTGTATTTTTTTCTTAACTTTGGCTTTTAAAGAAGCTATGTTTTTTACAGTGTGACAAGCCATAACACTATTTTTGTGTCCATGCAGGAACTGGTCCAGTATCTCACACTTTATTTTAATAGCCTACTATATAATATCTGTTAAGATCTATTACTGGATATGTTCCGATGTCAATTTTTTTAGAAATGCGTTTCAAGGAAAAGATTTCTATTTGCTTCTTGGAGAGGGAACAGATTTCCTTATCACAGCAATACTCCTATAATAAAAGTACCTGGACATCTAGCTCTTTCCTCACAGCAGATCCCAGTGGAAATACCTTTCCCAAAGAGCAGGCACAGGAATTAAAGTAACCTAAGCTCCCATAGCAGAAAAACCCAGGCTTTTACTTAGTATAAATTTATTTCTTGACCAACAACAATCAGCCTCTTCTGGGTGCTTGAGACCCTCTCCTTTGTCATGGTAGACAGAACAAGAGAAGCTCACCCTCAGGGGAGGTGGGCTGGACTCAGTGGTGTGACCTCTTCTACCTTAGAAACCTGGACTAACTATATGCCCAGGAAGGGGAGGAAGTGGGTTTTGGTGGACCTGAGCAGACTCTGTTTCTGTGCACAACAGTAATGGCTGAAAATGCACCAATAAATCAAAAGGGGTGAGCTAGATTTGGAAGTGGAAAAACAGTCTTACCCCCACTGTCACAGACTGTCCAGGTTGTCTGTTGGTTGAATTCCAACTCCATGGAATGATGACAGTTGTAATGGGTTGATAGATCATGTGTACTTTTTAAAAATTGCGGTAAAATATGCATAACACGAAACTTGCCATTTTAACCCTTTTTAAGGGTTACAGTTCAGTGGCATTAAGTACATTCACACTTTTGTGCAACTATAGCCACCATCCATCTCCAGAACCTTTCCATCATGCCAAACTGAAACTTTCTAGCCATTAACAATAACTCCACATTCATCCCACCCCATAGCCTCTTCTGTTCTACTTTCTGTTTCTATGAGTTTGACTATTCTAGGTAGCTCACAGAGGTAGAATCATGTAATCTTTGTCCTTTTATGTCTGGCTTCTTTCACTTAGCATAATGTTTTACAGGCACTTTTAAGTAACCCCTTGCTACCTGATCTCTCCTTCCCAGAGGCAGTCAAACTGTGCGGTTAAGGGCACAGTCCCTGGACTGTCAAGTCTGTCCAGGACTTCTGAACCCACTGCCTGGGATTAGGGTCTCTTGTGGACTGAATTGTGCCCCCTTCTAAGTTCGTATATTGAAATCCTAACCAACTCCCATATACACCATGTGACTGTATTGGAGATAGGACCTTTGAGGGGGTGGTTAAGGTTAAATGAGGTCAATAAGAGTGAGACCCTAATCTGATAAAATTGGTGGCCAGAGGTGTTGCTCTCCACCATGTGAGCACAGAGAGAAGGTGGTTGTCTGTAAGCCAGAGAGCTCTCACCAGGAACTAAGCTTTCACCAGCCTTCAAAACAAGGAGAAAATAAATTACTGTTGTTTAAGCCACCCAGTCTTTAGTATTTTATTATGGCAACCTGAGCAAACTAAGTGTCAAACTACACACTGGGGAGAAGAGTCCATACAAGACCATCCTCACTTCTGATACCAACTGCAAGTTTAGGAGGTTCCAAAAACTTCCCACAGGCTCAGTAATTAGCTAGAAGGACTCACAAAACTTACCAACGGTGATTATATTCACATGGTTTATTACAGGGAAAGGATATGAATTAAAATCAACCAAAGGAAGAGACATATGGGCAGAGTTTAGAAGGATTCCAAACATGATGTTTCCATTGTTCTCAGGACATGTTACCCTCCCAGCATTGATGTGTGACAATATGTATGGCATGCTACTGGCCAGGGACTCTCACCTGAGCTTCAGTCTAGAGATTTTCTTGGGGTTTTATTAGCTGTGTGTTAAACCTGGACCAGATATCAATGAGAGGCCACGGGTTCAGCCTCATGTCTCTACAACCGACTATGACTTTCCCCTCAACTCACTTTGTCTCTCCACTAGCATTCCAAATCATTACAGAGATTTGAAAAGGCTGATTTGGATGAATTTTTGCACCTTTACTCCATTCATGCTAGTCCTCAAAAGTTGATTCACTTCCACGGTACCCAAGGAACCAGAGTACTACTGTTATATTGGACAAGTCATGTGGTAAAACCTATGTCACAGAGATTTACAGGTGGACCATTTGACATTATTGTTCCATCTATCATTACTGGTTTGTGCTACATGAGCTCTTATAATTCAAATGGCAAAAACAATGCCTTGTTTCTATAATTCTATCCCGTGCACTTTGCCCTGTGGATCAGTAGCAAATCCCAAATATTGGCACAAGAACTTAAGGATGGAGAACTGCAGTGTTTGCCAGGGGTAGAGGAGGTCACTGTGAGCATACCCATGTGTCTTCTGGCTGCATCTGCCTTCCTTCTGGCCTGTCTAAAGGACTGTAAGCCAGTAGTGTGTCCTCTGTTTCCTATATATGAGTATGCTCATCCAACCAAAGACAGCTGTGACAAAGAATTCCAAGACAGCAAGTAGTCTAGGTGGTAGGACATCATTGATCATCCTTGGCTTTTCTTCTACACTAGCTAACTTCATAGCTGGGCACAAGAGGTTGTGGTTTCGCTTAACCCATATTATCTTTCTGTGAGAAACCAGTAAAGTTGAAACTAGAGGAACAAAACCAGTTACAGCTAGGCATAATTATCTCAGGTAATCCTCCTGCCCCAGGAACTAAGGCGCCTTTCACCTCCCAGAAGAGCCATAGGTCTTCCCTTGCCCCCATCCCCTGGCAAGGAGAATATTCAGAAGCCAAGAGGGAGGAGTTAACACAGATGTGTCTTCCCTAAAATGAACATTTCCAAGACTCTCAGTCATTCTTACTCCTCTATTTCAAGCCTAAATAGTCATTTCTTCACCTGTAAAGCTGACTTATAGGGTATGTTTAGAGAAGAAAAACTCCACTCATCTTATACCATGTGAAGATTATGGACCAATTACTACAAACCAACATTCACAGATACTGAGAACATAAAATGACTCATAGCTAGCCCATGTGAAACACACAGATACTGTACATGCACTTTACGTGAATCATCTCATTTAATTCTTATGACAACACTGTCAGATGAATATTGTCATCATTATTATAAGATGAGGAAATGGGGGCCCAGAGAGTTTAATAAACTTTCAAGGTCACTTAGCTATATTGTGGCAGAATCAGCGTTGAAATTCTGCTCTTTCTGACTCCAAACCTTTGGGTACTTATATATTTTGTGCCTGTTACATATTGTATTGGTGCTTAGCCAGGGTAGTGGTGGCAAGGAATAAAAACTAAAATGCAGTTTCTGTTCTTTTGGACGGATAATCTAGCAAGAGAGACCTATGCAGACACCAGTAAACATAATGAAAGGTGTCCATAAAGATAAACACCCAAAGTGTCTGCCTCAACATTAGCCTTGGAATACTGCAGTGATTCAAATCTAGCTTGTTACTATCATACACAAAAATAAACTCAAAATGGATTAAAGATCTAAATGTGAGACCTGAAATCATAAAAACCCTAGAAGAGAGCTCAGGCAGTAATTTCTCTGACATTAGCTATAGCAACATTTTTCTAGATATGTCTCCTAAGGCAAGGGAAATAAAAGCAGACATAAACCATTGGGACTACAGCAAAATAAAAAGCTTTTGCACAGCAAAGGAAACCATCAACAAAACCAAAAGATAACCTACTGAGTGGGAGAAGATATTTGCAAATGATATATCCAATAAGAATATCAAAAATATATAAAGAACTCATACAACTCCAAAAAAAAAGTCTGATGAGAAAATGAGCAGAGGACCTAAATAGACATTTTTCCAGAGAAGATATACAGATTGCCAACAAACACATGAAAAGATACTCAACATCACTGATCATCAGAGAAATGCAAATCAAACCACAATGAGATATCACCTCATGCCTGTTAGAATGGCTAGAATCAACAACACAAGAAACAACGGGTGTTGTGAGGATGTGGAGAAAAGGAACTCTCGAGCACTGTTAGTGGGAATGTAAATGGGTGCAGCCACTGTGGAAAACAGTATGGGGGTTCCTCCAAAAATTAAAAATAGCAATACTATCTGATAATAATTCCACTATTGGGTATTTACCCAGGGAAAACAAAAACACTAACTCAAAAAGATACATACACTCCTATATTTATTGCACATTATTTACAATAGCCAAGATGTGGAAACAACCCAAGTTTCCATCAACAGATGAATGTATAAAGAAAATGTGTGTGTGTGTGTGTATAGGACTATTACACACCCATAAAGAAGGATGAGTTCATGCCATTTGAGACAACATGGATGGAACTAGAGCGTATTATGTTATGTGAAATAAGTCAGACTGAGAAAGACAAATACCATATTATTCCACTCAGAAATAGAATCTAAAAAACAAACAAAAAGCATAATTAGAACTATAAATACAGAGAACAAACTGATGATTCCTATAGGGGAAGGGGGTGAGAGGTTGGGCAGAATGGGTAAAGGGAAGAGGGAGATACAGGCCTCTAGTCATGGAATGAGTAAGTCACAGAAATAAAAATCATAGCATAAGGGATACAGTCAGTGATATTGTAATAGGGATGTAACAGGACAGATGGTAGCTATACCTGTAGTGAACATGACATAATGTATGGAGTTGTCGAATCACTAATTTGTACACCTGAAACTAATGTAACATTATGTGTTGACTACGCTCAAAAAAGTAAAAAACAAACAGAAAACAAAAGACAACAAAAAATGCCTACAGCCCATTACTCCTGGCCGGTCTGGTGAAATGAAAATAAGAGTCAGACGCAGCATTGCTAATTACCCCGGCTAGGATTGGAGAGGGAACGGGCGAGAGGAGAAAGAGCCTCAGGTAGCAGAGAAGAGATGGTGTTTAAATGGACCTTTGCAAGATATTGACAAATGAGATAGAGAAGAGCATTTTGGAAACAGAATAAACCTAAGACCAATGTCACCTTGGCAAGGATGAGCAATGACCCTAGAAGGATAGCAATGACCCTGTTATATGGGGAGTGGTTGAAGGCAATGGGGTGTTCACCTCAAGGTGAAAAAACCTAGAGGGATCTGATAAATGTCTTTAAATATTTATAGATCTTTTTAGTGGAAAAGATTCAACCTCCATGTCTTTGGAACTAGAATTAATGGGGAGGAGTGACAGACAGATCTTAGCTGAACAGAAGGAAGAACTGCCCAAGGAAATTCAGAATTTAAAAAGCACCAGCCTAAGACATTTTCAGATATTGGTTGGACACAACATGGCAGGGAACCGATAGAAACCTTGTCATAGAAGATCCTTGTTACTCAGTGTGTGGGCTGTAGACCTGGGAACTTGGGAGAAATGCAAAAACTCAGCACTTCCTCCCCAACCCAGGCTACTGAATCAGAATCTACATTTAAACATCCCCAGGTGATCTGTATACCTGTTACAGTTTGAGAAGCATGGCTGTGAATGGATGGTCTTTGGAGTTCCCAAACCTAGGATTTTGTGTATGGTGGGAAATGAAACTAGAAAAGAAGATCAAAATTAAATCAGAAGAATCTTGAATTTAATTCTAAGGAGTAAGGACTATTTTGGGCATCAAAGGAGAGAAACTTCAACTTCCTTTCCAGGAAAAAAAAATGTACCATGATCAGATAAATTTTTTGCCACCTGTGTGTACAGTGAGAGTATGTTACTGGCAAAATAATTATTTGCATTCTTTTCTTTCTTTCTATTTATTGAGATATAATTGACATCCAGCACTATATAAGCTTAAGGTGTACAGCAAAATGACTCAACTTTCACATATTGTGAAATGATGACCACAATAAGTTTAGTCAACATCCAACACCTCACACAGATACAAGAAGAGGAGGAGGAGGAGAAAAGAAAAGAAAAAAAGAAAAGAAAAGAAAAGAAGGTGGGTTTTTCTTCCTGTGATGAGAAACGTCAGGGTTTACTCTCTTAACAACTTTCAAAAATACCATACAGTGGAATTGTGCAAGACTGTTGAATCACAGATCTGTACCTCTGAAACAAATAATATATTATATGTTAAGAAAAAAAAAAGAAGAAGATAGCAGGAGGGGAAGAATGAAGGGGGGGAATTGGAGGGGGAGACGAACCGTGAGAGATGATGGACTCTGAAGAACAAACTGAGGGTTCTAGAGGGGAGGGGGATGGGGGACGGGTTAGCCTGGTGATGGGTATTAAAGAGGGCACGTTCTGCGTGGGGCACTGGGTGTTATGAACAAACAATGAATCATGGAACACTACATCAAAAACTAATGATGTAATGTATGGTGATTAACATAACAATAAAAATTTTTAAAAAAAATACCATACAGCAGTGTTAACTACAGTCTTTTTTGCATTCTTATAAATAGTTTCCAAGACTTTATCTCCCAGATAACCCACCTGTGATGGTCTGGAAAGCCTGATAGTAGGAGGTTCTATTTCTCAAGGACACAGATATTGATTCCTATCTCAACCTTCAAAGTCGTTCCACCGAAGGCTTTCACTACTGTTCGTGGCTGGAAAACTCATGCATATCCTGAAGAACCCACATCCAACTGTCAACACTGAAGTTGGGACTAAAACAGACGAGAACGGAAGAGCATTTGTTGCATTTGTTGCGTTACTTGGCTTATTACCACAGGTGCATATGATACCCATGCCCAACCACTACCATAACAACTTAAAAACAAAAGTCCCAAATCTATAAGCTGCTGGTTAAACAGAAGGAAGTACCCACTATGCTCTTATAGCTTTTTGTTTGACAGTCTACATTACCATCACCAGCAACCCAAATTATTAATAGCTCTTCTGCTGGAAGATTTTTATCTCCACAGCTCAATGGTGTATAACAGCTGTTTACTTATAACAGAATGAATATGAGACAAATGAGGGAAGAGGGCCCAGTTGTCAGATGTGACAAATTCCTACAAGGAATGTCTTTTCCTGGCCATCACCTCTGCCACTTGGGGTCTGCTGCAATAGCACACATGCAGAAAAAGACACCTGTGCTTTGCTTGAAGTCCTCCAGAAGGCTGAGTCTCCTGAGTGCACTTAATATTTGATTTGGGAAAAAGAAGCCTAAAAATACCATTGCAACACATTTTGCATCTTGCGAAGTATTTTTGCATATTAGATCTCAGTTGCTCTCATGGGAATCTATGGTGTATATTTAAAGGCAAGTATTATTATTAGCATTATTAAGACCAGAGATCTGAGAAAGGTCAATTGGAATAATTAGAAGAATAGGGGACTTTTTTATACCACTGTTTGCTCTTGAGTAAATCATATGCAAAAATATTCATTTGTGAAACAACAAAAGAAAAATCTTATAATTTATTTCTCCACAAAACATTCCCACGATATGAAGTATAAGAATAATTGCTACTCTCCATTAAGCATGTGTCTGTGTTGGACACTGCATGTGCAATATTGCTAATTATTACCTGCAAAGGAGGCATTATGACCCCATTTAGAGAGAAAGAAAGTAAGCTTCAGAGCTGTGCCCAGGCTTACAATTGTCAGTGCTGGATTCGATTCCAGCTTTTACTTCGGAGACCATGTTTTGTCCCTTCAGACCCAGCTCCTCCCCGTGAGTCCCCTCTGCACCAGGAGAACCTGGCATTGCAGGAACAACATCTGTCCCAAATGCTGTCACATCTCCACTCCAGGTGTCAGAGAGATGGCACTCTTCCCACCCTCCGTTCTCAGGGAGTTCATCCTTTGCATAGAACTGTCAGATCTTGTTTTCTTGTCAAGCCACAAACAGCTGGTATGGAAATCATTTCTTTCTAAACTGCAAAACAGGCTCCCAATGTGGAATTCAAGTTGAGTCCTGAGGTTATACTGCATTGATTTTTTCTCTCCTAATAAGCATCCACCCCACCCACTCACTGAACTCTTGGCTGCATCAATATTCATTACATTATTTAGAGAAAAAAAATTAGAGAAGAAACAACTTATGATGTCTCGCCTAATCACTAACAAAGATGGATGAAAGGAAGGCCGATATAATAGGGCTGGCACACAAATGTTTAAATGCACTTGGCTTCTATCCTTGGAGTCTTTGCCCTGCAAATGACGCTATAGGTCTGTGTGATGCATCCTGTGAGTCAGCAAAGGAACCCCATGCTGGGTGAAATACAGATTCTGAACTCTGCCAATACTGATCAATGCTGTCCTTGAAAATCCATTATTCAGGAAGTGGGAACTGAGAAGACCTTCCTCCCTACTGCCCCCATGACTATCCCTCAAAAACTTAAAGCAGAGCCTGTACGATTGGTGAGCTTTTTGTGAATTTTAGGTGGCATATCCAGAAAACCCCAAATGTCAAACCAAAGAGCTTATGAAGCCAAGCATTACTCCACTGTAGGAAGGAAGTCACACAGCACACTGTGGTTATAAAGGGAAGGAGCCCATCAAATTGTTGAAATTAAGCCACAGTATTGAAGAAGTCTTGTAATTGTGAATGGAGGCACTGAAACCAGACCAGCATCATGTTACAGAGGAAAGAGGAGAGCCCAGGAGCCCAGGACTCTCCTTGGAAGCTGGCCTCGGCCTTGCTGCTTTATCAGCAAGGTGCCACAGGGCAAGTCATTCCTGTTGAGCCCCAGATACTTCATTTGCAGAGAGGGACGAATGCCTGAATCGCTTCTGCTTTGACTTCTTGTGAAAATAAAATAAGGGGATACACGTGAAAACCCTACACAAATATTATTTACCATATAACTGAAGAAAGGCACCCATTTTCATATAAGGCCCAGGACAGTTGAAGAGTCGCCTTCTCCATACAGGTGGTAGATGTGATTTTTACTTTTTTTCATTCCTTCAGGTGGATGTGTCCAGAGAATCTACTGATGCTAAGCCAGCAGAGGCAAATATTTAGTCTCTTTCAAAATTATGCATTGGGATGAACAACATATTAGATTAACACTTGGAGCCAGAATTTCTCTTAGGGAGGGAACCATTTGTGTTTAGGAAAATACCTTCATAGGCAGCCCAGAGGTTAAAGGTGAAACTCTGAGGACACACATGAGCAGGAGTCAAGGCAACAGAAGACAGCGCTCAGCCCCCATGGCTTGGATAGAAGTGGGAATTTGCCAGGAAGAATGAGCTCTGAGTAGAGAGAAGGGTTGAACCACATGCAGAAATTGGCAAGACCCACCCTCTCAGTGATGACTGAGGGGTCTTCAGAGAGGAGGAGCTAACACTGCGTTTTCGGTTGTGTGTGCTGCTGATATAAATCTCTCTGCTGCCCCCAGTTTTCAGTAAATAATCCACACTCATCCATGAATGTGCTGACACAGTCAAATTCAGCCCCAGCAGAAGTCTAAAGCCAGAGGCAGCATGAGGATACAGGCCCCATGGGAGTCCCCAGGAGCCTTGGGGAGCACTGTGGGGGCTGCACCCCTTGGGCAATGCAAAGTGACTGCAGCAGACCTCAGAGTAATCACAGCCTCCTCTGTTCAGCTGCTCCCTTGGGAAGACTGCCAAAGGCACCGAACAAAATCAAGTTAACACCGGAGCCAGAAAAAGAGTGGACCCCAAATAAGGCTCAGTACAAAGTAGCTACATACTTTCAACACCAGGTAGGAGCAGCGCTGCAGGCTTCTCAAACCTTCCTACTCTCCCAGAGCTCACCCTGTCTCCTCATCTCGCTCTAGCTGAGGCCAGCCCCCCTGCCTGTGCTCCGCACTCTGTCCCCTCCTGCCTCCCCTGTGCCTTTCTCCACCATCTTCATCCTCTTCCTGTCCACCTGCTCCCCCCTCAGCAAGGCAGCACACACAGGTTGGTCCCACTTTCCTTCACTTCACAACCAGTTTTCCAAACACGCAATTTGACTTTCACATGCTCCACTCCCCGCCCGCAATGTGGCTTTCCAATCTTAGCCACTCCACTGACAGGGCAGGCGCTCCTTTCATTAAACATCTCCCGTTTTAAGGCTTTATCTTACTTAAATTACTGATGGCATTTGACACAAGCCACCACTCATTTTCATTTGAAACTCCATCCTTAGGGCGCCTGGCTGGTGCAGTCAGTTGAGCATGAAACTCTTAATTTCGGGGTTGTAAGTTTGAGCCCCAGGTTGGGTGTGGAGATTAAACAAAAAATTAATTAAAACTTTAAAAAAGAAAGGAAGAAGAACTCTCTTCTCTGGGTTTTCCTTGGTTTCCACCACACTACAAGCTCCTAGACTTCATCTTAACTCTGTGGCTGCTCCACGTCTGGCTTCTTTGCAAGCTGAATTTACGCTAAGATGTTGGTGCCTCTTGGTGTTCTTACTTAGGCTCTCTCCACTTCACCCACTCTTTCTAGGCCATTTTATTTTATTTTATTAAAGATTTTATGTATTTATTTATTTATTTATTTATTTGTCAGAAAGAGAGAAAGAGAGAGCACAAGTGGGCGGGGGGTGTGGCAGGCAGAGGGAGAAGCAGACTACCTGTCGAGTAGGGAGCCTGATGTGGGACTTAATCCCAGGACCCTGGGATCATGATCTGAGCCAAAGGCAGATGCTTAACTGACTGAGCCACCCAGGCATCCCTCTAGGCAATTTTATATGCTCCCCTGGTGTCTGCAATATTCCCAGATCCTCATATCCCACTTCCTACTGAACACTAACACTTGGATGTTTCATCTTCTCCTCAAACCTCCAAAAGTGAATTCCCCTCCCTCAGAGCATGCTCCCTCCCTAGCTCCACCCTGTTGTTGAGGCCAGAAATGTGCACTTCTTTCTCAGCCCCTTGGTCTTTCTTCTCCCTCAAGCTGTCAATCAATCACCAGGTCTTACCAATTCAACTTCCTCAGTATTCTCTGATCTGCTCACTTCTCTTTTTCCTTATGTCCACAACCATATTCATGCCCCCAGCATCCCTCACCAAGATCATTCCAGCAACTTTTTAATTGGTCTCCTGCCCCAAGTCTTGCCCCTTCAGGTTAATCGCTTAATTCTCCATACTATAGCCAGAATGATCTTCTCTATTTTACTTCTCTGCTAAAACCTTCGGTGGCACCATACACCCGTCTGGGGATAAATTTTAAACTAGCTAACATGGCTCTGAAAGCCATTCAAGATCTGCCCTCTAAAATTTCCCCTGTTTCTTTGCTCCCCACCCCATTCCCTTCCCATAAGATATGTCTTGTTCCTTCCTATTTCTCCATTACAAACCTCTCGATTCACCAGGTTCAAGATCTGCCATGTAGTAGGTGTGCAGTTTATAGTTGTTGAATTAAGTCTAATCATGTGACATTCTTGTAAAACCCCTTCCTGCTCAGCCAGGCAAATAGAGTGTAGTGCTGCTACAATAAAATACACAGACTGGGTGGCACCAGAAATCCAAAGTCAAGGTGTTGGCATGCTAAGTTCCTTCTGGAGGCTCTGAGGGAAAATCCCTTCCATTCCTCTCCCCCAGTTTTTGGAGGCTGTCAGCAATCCTAGGTGCTCCTTCCCTTGTGGATGCATCCCCCGACTTCTTCCTCTGTCTTCACGTTGTTTCCCCCAACCTGTATCTCTCTGTCTCAGATCTCCTGTCCTTTCTCTCATAAAGACACCTGTCATTGATTTAGGACCTTCCTAATCCAGGATGACCTCATCTCAAGATCCATACTTAATTACACCTGCAAAGGCCTTTATTCCAAATAAGGCCCCACTCTGAGGTTCTGAATGGACATACATTTTGGGGGACACCACTCAACTCATTAGAGGAAGATTTGGGGAAAATGTTTTATGGCCAGGTACAGGTCCTGCGTGAGTCTTCTGTATATAAACTGCCTTCACTCAAGGGGCACCTGGGTGGCTCATCAGTTAAGCTTCCAACTCTTGGTTTCAGCTCCCACATGGGGTTACATGCTCAGCACACGGTCGGCTTGGGATTCTCTCTGTCCCTCTCCCTCTGCCCTACTCCCTGCTCATACTCTCTAAATAAATAAATAAATAAATAAATAAATAAATAAATAAATAAATCTTTAAAAAAATTTAAAATAAACTGCCTTCACTCAGTACTTCTGATTTTCTAAAAACCTTAAAAATCTTCACCAATTTATCAGAAATTAAACCTTTATTTTTAAATTTTGCACTTATTTTATTATTAGTACAGTTTCAAATATGTTCTTGTATGTTAACCATTTTATTCCCTCATTTGTGAAGAAGCTTTTAATGTGTTTGCATTTCTATGAAGTCATAGTATCTTTTTTCTTTAAACTTTTTTATTGTTATGTTAATCACCATTATTACATCATTAGTTTTTGATGTAGTGTTCCATGATTCATTGTTTGTGCATAACACCCAGTGCTCCACGCAGAACGTGCCCTCTTTAATACCCATCACCAGGCTAACATCCCCCACCCCCCTCCACTTTAGACCCCTCAGTTTGTTTTTCAGAGTCCATCATCTCTCATGGTTCGTCTCCCCCTCCGATTTTCCCCCCTTCATTCTTCCCCTCCTGCTATCTTCTTCTTCTTCTTCTTTTTTTAACATATAATGTATTATTTGTTTCAGAGGTACGGATCTGTGATTCAACAGTCTTGCACAATTCACAGCACTCACCATAGCACATACCCTCCCCAGTGTCTATCACTCAGCCTCCCCATCCCCCCCACCCCCCCACCACTCCAGCAACCCTCAGTTTGTTCCTGAGATTAAGAATTCCTCATATCAGTGAGGTCCTATGATACATGTCTTTCTCTGATTGACTTATTTCATTCAGCATAACACCCTCCAGTTCCATCCACATTGTTGCAAATGGCAAGATCTCATTCCTTTTGATGGCTGCATAATATTCCATTGTGTGTGTGTGTGTGTGTGTGTGTGTGTGTGTGTGTGTGTGTATACCACATCTTTTTTTTTCAAATTCTTTTTTTTAAATTTTTTTATTGTTATATTACTCACCATATATTACATCATTTGTTTTTGATGTAGTGTTCCATGATTCATTGTTTGTTCATAACACCCAGTGCTCCGTGCAGAATGTGCCCTCTTTAATACCCATCACCAAGCTAACCCATCCCCCTACCCCCCTCCCCTCTAGAACCCTCAGTTTGTTTTTCAGATTCCATCATCCTTCATTATACCACATCTTCTTTATCCATTCATCTCTCAACGGACATCTTGGCTCTTTCCACAGTTTGGCTATTGTGGACATTGCTGCTATAAACATCGGGGTGCACGTACCCCTTCGGATCCCTACATTTGTATCTTTGCAGTAAATACCCAGTAGTGCAATTGCTGGGTCATATGATAGCTCTATTTTCAACTTTTTGAGAAACCTTCATACTGTTTTCCAGAGTGGCTGCACCAGCTTGCATTCCCACCAACAGTGTAGGAGGGTTCCCCTTTCTCCACATCCCCACCAACATCTGTCTTTCCTGAATTGTTAATTCTAGCCATTCTGACTGGTGTGAGGTGGTATCTCATTGAGGTTTTGATTTGGATTTCCCTGATGCTGGGCAATGTTGAGCACTTTTTCATGTGTCTGTTGGCCATTTGGATGTATTCTTTGGAAAAATGTCTGTTCATGTCTTCTGCCCATTTCTTGATTGGCTCATTTGTTCTTTGGGTGTTGAGTTTCATAAGTTCTTTATAGATTTTGGATACTAGCCCTTTAACTGATATGTCATTTGCAAATATCTTCTCCCATTCTGTCGGTTGTCTTTTGGTTTTGTGGACTGTTTCTTTTGCTGTGCAAAAGCTTTTTATCTTGATGAAGTCCCAATTGTTCATTTTTGCCCTTGCTTCCCTTGCCTTTGGCGATGTTTCTAGGAAGAAGTTGCTGCGGCTGAGGTCAAAGAGGTTGCTGCCTGTGTTCTCCTTTAGGATTCTGATGGACTCTTGTCTCACATTTAGGTCTTTCAACTATTTGGAGTCTATTTTTGTGTGTGGTGTAAGGAAATGGTCCACTTTCATTCTTCTGCATGTGGCTGTCCAATTTTCCCAACACCATTTGTTGAAGAGACTTTTTTCCATTGGACATTCTTTCCTGCTTTGTCAAAGATGAGTTGACCATAGAGTTAAGGGTCCACTTCTGGGCTCTCTATTCTGTTCCACTGATCTATGTGTCTGTTTTTGTGCCAGTACCATACTATCTGGATGATGACAGCTTTGTAATAGAGCTAGAAGTCTGGAACTGTGATCTGCCAGCTTTGCTTTTCTTTTTCAACATTCCTCTGGCTATTCGGGGTCTTTTCTGGTTCCATACAAATTTTAGGATTATTTGTTCCATTTCTTTGAAAAAAGTGGATGGTATTTTGATGGGGATTGCATTGAATGTGTAGATTGCTCTAGGTAGCATTGCCATCTTCACAATGTTTGTTCTTCCAATCCATGAGCATGGAACGTTTTTCCATTTCTTTGTGTCTTCCTCAATTTCTTTCATGAGTAGTTTGTAGTTTTCTGAGTACAGATCCTTTGCCTCTTTGGTTAGATTTATTCCTAGATATCTTATGGTTTTGGGTGCAATTGTAAATGGGATTGACTCCTTAATTTCTCTCTCTTCTGTCTTGTTGTTGGTGTATAGGAATGCCACTGATTTCTGTACATTGATTTTATATCCTGCCACTTTACTGAATTCCTTTATGAGTTCTAGCAGTTTTGAGGTGGAGTCTTTTGGGTTCTCCACATAAAGTATCATATCATCTGCAAACAGTGAGAGTTTGACTTCTTCTTTGCAGATTCGGATGCCTTTGGTTTTTTTGTTGTTGTTGTCTGATTGCTGTGGCTAGGACTTCTAATAATATGTTGAATAGCAAGGGTGATAGTGGACATCCCTGCCGCATTCCTGACCTTAGGGGGAAAGCTCTCAGTTTTTCTCCATCGAGAATGATATTCGCTGTGGGTTTTTCATAGATGGCTTTTATGATATTGAGGTAGGTACCCTCTATCCCTATACTCTGAAGAGTTTTGATCAAGAAAGGATGCTGTACTTTGTCAAACGCCTTTTCTGCATCTATTGAGAGGATCCTATGATTCTTGTTCCTTCTTTTGTTAATGTATCATATCACGTTGATTGATTTGCAGATGTTGAGCCAACCTTGCAGCCCAGGGATAAATCCCACTTGGTGGTAGTAAATAATCCTTTTAATGTACTGTTGGATCCTATTGGCTAGTATTTTGGTGAGAATTTTTACATCCATGTTCATCAAGGATATTGGTCTGTAATTCTTTTTGATGGGGTCTTTGGTTTGGGGATCAAGGTAATGGTGGCCTCATAAAACGAGTTTGGAAGTTTTCCTTCTATTTCTATTTTTTGGAACAGTTTCAGAAGAACAGGTATTAATTCTTGAAAGGTTTGGTAGAATTCCCTTGGGAAGCCATCTGGCCCTGTGCTTTTGTTTGTTGGGAGATTTTTGATGACTGCTTCAATTTCCTTAGTGGTTACAGGTCTGTCCAGGTTTTCTATTTCTTCCTGGTTCAGTTTTGGTAGTTGATATATCTCTCGGAATGCATCCATTTCTTCCAGGTTATCTACTTTGCTGGTATATAGTTGCTCATAATATGTTCCTATAATTGTTTGTATTTCTTTGGTGTTGGTTGTGATCTCTCCTCTTTCATTCATGATTTTGTTGATTTGGGTCATTTCTCTTTTCTTTTTGATAAGTCTGGGCAGGGGTTTATCAATACTGTTAATTCTTTCAAAGAACCTGCTCCTAGTTTCATTGATCTGTTCTACTGTTCTTTTGGTTTCTATTTCATTGATTTCTGCTCTGATCTTTATTATTTCTCTTCTCCTGCTGGGTTTAGGCTTTATTTGCTGTTTTTTCTCTAGTTCCTTTAGGTGTAGGGTTAGGCTGTGTTTTGAGACCTTTCTTGTTTCTTTTTTTTTTTTAAGATTTTATTTATTTATTTGAGAGAGAGAATGAGAAAGAGAGAGAGCACAAGAGGGAAGAGGGTCAGAGGGAGAAGCAGACTCCCTGCTGAGCAGGGAGCCCGATGCAGGACTCGATCCCGGGACTCCAGGATCATGACCTGAGCCGAAGGCAGTCGCTTAACCAACTGAGCCACCCAGGCGCCCAGACCTTTCTTGTTTCTTGAGAAAGGCTTGTATTACTATATACTTTCCTCTTAGGACTGCTTTGCTGCCTCCCAAAGATTTTGAATGGTTGTGTTTTCATTTTCACTTGTTTCAATGAATTTTTTAAATTCTTCTTGAATTTCCTGGTTGACCCATTCATTCTTTAGTAGGATGCTTTTAGCCTCCATGTATTTGAGTTCTTTCTGACTTTCCTCTTGTGATTGAGTTCTAGTTTCAAAGCATCGTGGTCTGAAAAATATGCAAGGAATAATCCCAATTTTTTGTTACTGGTTGAGACCTGATTTGTGACCTAGGATGGGATCTATTCTGGAGAATGTTCCATGGGCACTAGAGAAGAATGTCTATTCCGTTGCTTTGGGATGGAATGTTCTGAATATGTCTGTGAAGTCCATTTGGTCCAGTGTGTCATTTAAAGTCTTTATTTCCTCATTGATCTTTGGCTTAGATGATCTGTCCATTTCAGTCAGGGGGTTGTTAACGTCCCCCACTATTATTGTATTTTTGTTGATGTGTTTCTTTGCTTTTGTTATTAATTGCCTTATATAATTGGCTGCTCCCATGTTAGGGGCATAGATATTTACAATTGTTAGATCTTCTTGTTGAATCGAACCTTTAAGTAGGATCTAGTGTCCTTCCTCATCTCTTATTACAGTCTTTGGTTTAAAATCTAATTTGTCTGATAGAAGGATTGCCACCCCAGCTTTCTTTTGGCATCCATTAGCATGGTAGATGGCTTTTCATCCCCTCACTTTCAATCTGGGGGTGTCTTTGGGTCTAAAATGAGTCTCTTGCAGACAGCATATTGATGGGTCTTGTTTTTTGATCCAATCTGATAGCCTGTGTCTTCTGATTGGGTCATTTAGCCCATTTACATTCAGGGGAACTATTGAAAGATATGAATTTAGTGCCATTGTATTGCCTGTAAGGTGACTGTTACTGTATATTGTCTGTATTCCTTTCTGGTCAATGTTACTTTTAGGCTCTCTCTTTGCTTAGAGGACCCCTTTCAATATTTCTTGTAGGGCTGGTTTTGTGTTTGCAAATTCCTTTAGTTTTTGTTTGTCCTGGAAGCTTTTTATCTCTCCTTCTATTTTCAGTGACAGCCTAGCTGGATATAGTATTCTTGGCTGCATATTTTTCTCACTTAGTGCTCTGAATATATCATGCCAGTCCTTTCTGGCCTGCGAGGTCTCTGTGGATAGGTCTGTGGCCAATCTAATGTTTCTACCATTGTAGGTTACATATCTCTTCTCCTGAGCTGCTTTCAGGATTTTCTCTTTGTCTCTGAGACTTGTAAGTTTTACTATTAGATGTTCAGGTGTTGACCTATTTTTATTGATTTTGAGATGGGTTTTCTGTGCCTTCTGGATTTTGATGCCTGTTTCCCTCCCCACATTAGGGAAGTTCTGTTATAATTTGCTCCAATATACCTTCTGCCCCTCTGTCTCTTTCTTCTTCTTCTGGGATCCCAATTATTTTAATGTTGTTTCGTCTTATGGTATCGCTTATCTCTCGAATTCTGCCCTCGTGATCCAGTAGTTATTTATCTCTCTTTTTCTCAGCTTCTTTATTTTCCATCATTTGGTCTTCTATATCACTGATTCTCTCTTCTGCCTCATTTATCCTAGCAGTTAATGCCCCCATTTTTTATTACACCTCATCAATAGCCTTTTTGATTTCGACTTGGTTAGATTTCAGTTCTTTTATTTCTCCAGAAAGGGTTTCTCCAATAACTTCCATGCTTTTTTCAAGCCCAGCTAGTATCTTTAAAATCATGATTCTGAACTCCAGATCTGACATCATACTAATGTCCGTATTGAGTAGGTCCCTGGCAGTCGGTACTCCCTCTTGTTCTTTTTGTTGCGGTGATTTTTTCCATCTTGTCATTTTGTCCAGAGAATAGATGAATGAGAGAACAAAATGCTAACAGGGTAACAACATCCCCAGAAAATATACTCTAAACAAATCAGAAAAGACCTGAAACCAGGGGAAAAGAAAGGGAAAGAAAGAAAAAAGAAAAAGTAAAAAAAAAGAAAAAGATAAAAACAAACAAAAACAGAACAATACGAAAAAAAACAGAATATGATCAAATATGATCAGGCTGGTGCATAGATCAGTGCCACACTCTAGATTTTGGGTGTATTTTGGTCTGTTAGAAGAAAGTGCCTCCTAAAATTTTAAAGAAAGGAAAACTTATATATGTACAAAAATAAGAGTTGGTACAATGAAGGGATGGAATATGACTGTAAAGATGAAAATTATAAAAAATTTTATAAAAGGAATTGATAAGAAGTTGTTTGAAAAAAGAAAGAAGAGGATTTAAAAAAAAGAAAAAAAAAGAGAGAATGTGATCAGGCAGGAGACTAGAACAAAGCCATACACTAGAGATTTAGGGTATATTTTGATCTTTTAGAAGAAACTGTATCTTAAAATTTTTAAAGAGAGAAAAACTTATATATATATGCCAAAAATAAGGGTAACTACTATGAAGGAATAGAATATGACTCTAAAAGTGAAAAATAAAAATGTTTTTTTAAAAAAAGGTATTGATAAGATGTTGGTTGAAAAAGGGAAAAAGAAAAATTCAAAAAAAAAGTTAAAAAAATTAACTTTTAAAGACTAAAGAGTCATGGTAAAAAAAGCCATGAATTCTGTGTGCAGTATTCCTCTAGTGCTGGAGTTCTCCCGTTCTCCTTGATCAGTAAACTTGGTCTTGACTGGCTGTTCTTGCTGATCTTCTGGGGGATGGGCCTGTTGTTGTGGTTCCCAAATGTCTTTGCTGGAGGCCGTTTGCCCCGCCCTTGCCATCCGGGCTAAGTAATCTGCTCCGGTTTGCTCTCGGGAGCTTTTGTTCCCTGCAAGCTTTCTGTACAGCTTCGGAGGACGAGAATGAAAATGGCGGCCCTTCAATCTCTACCCTGAAGGAGCCGAGAACTCGGAGCCCCGCTCCTCAGTGCTCCCCCAGAGAAAAGCAGTCAGTCACTCCCATATCCCCGGTCTCCAGCCACACTCCATGCTCACCTGGCCTGTGACCAAGCGTTTCTATCTCTGGCACCCGACTCGGTGTGGAGTCTCCAAACCCAGCAGATCCCTGCGGTGTGCTCCCGTGCCGCTCCTCCCGGGGGAGGAAGGAGAGTCTCCCCAGATCTGCTGCTTGTTGGGTCCCTGCTGGAGGAGCAGGGGCTCGGCTGTGTCACTGATCACAGTTTATGGCAACCCCCAGCTGAGACCCTGTGCCTTGGCTCCATCTCTGCAGCCGGCTTTCCTTCTCTGATACCTGGGAGCTCTGCCGCACTCAGGCACCCCCGGTCTGTCTGTGACCCCAAGCGTCCTGAGACCACACTATCCCACGGGGGTTCCACCCCCCGCTTAGGCACTGGAGCGACGCCCCTCAGCTGAGCCGACTTCTAAAAGTTCCGATTTTGTGCTCCGCGGCTCTATCACTTGCCAGAAGCGGGCGACAGAGGCCCCCCTCCCCCGCCGTCTATCCTCCCAAATATCGCCTCAGATTCACTTCTCCGCACATCCTACCTTCCAGAAAGTGGTCGCTTCTCTGTTCAGATAGTTGTTGCTATTCTTTTCTTCGATCTCCTGTTGAATTCGTAGGTGTTCAGAATGGTTTGATCCCTATCCAGCTGAATTCCTGAGACCAGATGAAATCCAGGTCTCCTACTCCTCCGCCATCTTGCTCCGCCCCCAGTCATAGTATCTTTCTTAGAAATATATAGAGGCTCTTTATATATGAAGGCTATTAACATTTGTGGCATGCTTTTTCTCATTTTGTGGCTTATCTCTCCTTACTATATTGTTTCATATAAATAAAGTCTTAGAAATCACATCTGTCTCAGGTTTAAAGCAATAATAAATCAACAGTTATTTTGTTTTTTTAAAGATTTTATTTATTTATTTGAGAGAGAGCATGAGTGGGGGGGGAGGAAACAGAGGGAGAGAGAGAAGCAGACTCTCCGTTGAGCAGGGAGCCCAATGCAGAACTCGATTCCAGGACCCTCGGATCATGACCTGAGCCAAAGGCAGATGCTTAACCAACTGAGCCACCCAGGTGTCCCTCAACAGTTATTTTAGATTGTCAATTTACGTGGTTATCAGATAACCCCTCATGAGTTTAAATTTCTCTAAGTCAAGACTTATACACATGGAACACATAGGAGTGATACAAGCCATTCTAAAATCCAGAGATAAGATTGTGGCAAGGACCATAAAAGCCATGGTAGGCACCAGAAAATACGGTGGGATCCTGCTTGTGCCAGAGGGTGAGCTCAGAGATTCCTCGTAGGCAGTAACTCATAAGTTAAACTCCCCAAAGCTTCATATCATTTTTTTAAAAAGATTTTATTTATTTATTTGAGAGAGTGAGAATGAGAGATAGCACGAGAGGGAAGAGGGTCAGAAGGAGAAGCAGACTCCCCGCCGAGCAGGGAGCCCAATGTGGGACTCGATCCCGGGACTCCAGGATCATGACCTGAGCTGAAGGCAGTTGCTTAACCAACTGAGCCACCCAGGTGACCAGCTTCATATCATTATTATAATAAGTTTTGAGTCCATATATTTTAGGAGATTTGGCCTAATATATATGTGGCTGAAGTGAAATGATACTCTCAAGTTTTAAAGGTTCAAAACAAAAATCTAACTCTAGAAATGCACTTCATGGCAGTCTTGAAGCTCTTTCTATTTTAAAAACTATTTCACCAATCCTACCTATTCAAATAGGCCGTGAGAGAAATGGTCAGATGTTGGTCAAAGGAAACAAAGTTTCAATTATGCAAGATGAATAAGTTCCAGAGACCATGGTAACTATACTTCATACTACTGTATTGTACACTTGAAATTTGCTAAGAGAGTTGATCTTAAGTGTTTTCACCATGTGCATGTGCACACACAACAGTCATAACTATGTGAGGTTATAGATATGTTAATTAGCTTGATTGTGGTAATTATTTTACAATATATATGCATATCAAAACATGGTATTTTATGCCTTAAATATATACAATTTTTGTCAATTGTATCTCCATAAAGCTGGGAAAAATGCCAATACTGTAGTGTTAATTGCTGAGAATGCTAATAGTTTTAGAGGTTCTTTATAAAGTTATGTTCAATAAATATTGCTCTTGTAAAGAAAAACTCACAAAAGTTATTTTTTGCGCATTTACTACATGAAATGAGAGAATTATTTAACACCCACTAAGTGATAGGTGAAATTAGTCTTCTTCACTGAAGTAATCAGTGGCATCTTGCAAACTCCCCAAACCACATAATGAAGTAAAGAGCTGAAACATTGATGAGTCCTCGCACTTCACGGCACAGGAATGAGTGGGCTTTGATCTATTAGTTCACTGTAGAAAATGCTTTGCTACCAGAGGAAAGTCTGGGCCAGAGAGAGAGAGTCTGTGCATATGCTTAGGGACAAAAGCCACCTCTGTGGTAACCCTGCTTAGCTCCCATAATGGAAAAGTGATTTCTTTTGAGTGGGATGAAAGGCATCCTGTGCATCTCCCATTAATGGGCTCTGAAAGCCTGAGCTTAGGCAGTGGAGAGCATCCACAAGGCTAATCTTAAGAAATGGACACAGAGGAACTCAAGCGCCCTGTTAATTGAATGTGTGGGTGTTCACAGGCAAGGTGTGTGACACACTCATGCAAAGGTGACAAACCTCACAGTGCTCTGTGACATTCCATTCCTCATTTTGGGGGACCCAGAGCCCTACACATAGGGCTGGTCTTAACTTCTTCCTCACTTTCACACTTAACTCTTAAATTCCTAGATGATCCCAACAAATTTCAGAGACTTCTTTAATGCAATCAAAAGTTCCGGACCCTATCTACCATTCAATACTCTCGAGTCTGAGAATAAAAAGATGAATAATAGATAATCCAAGGGGAGGACATTACATTTACTGACACACACCAGCATTTGTTATCTGCCTGATATAGTGTTATACAGTTTACATACTAACAGCTCATCACAATACTGTTAGGTGTTCTTTTCCCCCAGATCGTGGTTGAGAAAACCAAGTCTCAAAGATCAGGTTACCTCTCATGGTAATGTAGATCCGAGTGAGGAGCCGTGTTCACAGCCAGGCCTGCCTGATTTTGACATGTGATGCTGGAGGAGAGTGTGAGGAAACTGGCCAGAAGTTGGAAATGCAAGTTCTCCAAGACCTTGAGGATTTTTAGGAGTTCGCTAAACTGGGGAATAGGCTTGGTGGGAGTCAAAGGGAATAAACTGAATGTATTTATTTTAGAAAATGCTATCACAAACACCATGAATCCACGTTGGCCAGCCCCAGATTTGGCCTGGATTTCAGCCAAGTGCTAGAGCGTGAGGATACAGTGATGAGTGGAATGGGACCTGTAGCCTCGTGGAGCACACAGCCTAGGAGGCAAGAGTACTGTTATTCAAACCTAAAAATAGATGTATATAATTAGCGGTAACAAGTGATATCAGAGCTCAGAACTGAGTGTCTAACTGAAGTGTCTGTGGCAAGCAAAATAATGGCCCCCAAAGACATTCAGACCCTAACCCCCAAACCTGTGAATATGTTATGTTACACAGCAAGGCAGTAGGGGTGGAGGGGCGGGGGAGATTAAGGGTTTAGGTAGAATTCACAGTGTGAATCAGCTCACTATAAAATAAGGAGATGATCCTGGCTTAGCTGGCTAGGCCCCATGGAATAAGGGCTTTGAGTGGGGAAGAGCCCGGAATGTCAGGGAAGGAGATGTGACCAGGTCAGAGGTCTGAGTGATGGGACTGTTGAACTCAAAGGTGGGAGTGGACATAAGCCACAGAATGAAGGCAGCTTCTAGAAGCTGTTAAAAAAACAGATTCTCAGGGCGCCTGGGTGGCTCAGTCGTTAAGCATCTGCCTTCAGCTCATGTCATGATCCCAGAGTCCTGGGATCGAGCCCCGTATCGGGCTCCCTGCTCAGTGGGAAACCTGCTTCTCCCTCTCCCACTCCCCCTGCTCGTGTTCCCTCTCTCAGTGTGTCTGTCAAATAAATGAATAAAATCTTTAAAAAAAAAAACAAACAGATTCTTTCCTAGAGCCTCAAAAAGGAATGAAGCCCATCTTGATTTTACTTTTTTTTTTTTAAAGATTTGTATTTATTATTTGAGAGAGCGAGAATGAGAGATAGAGCACATGAGAGGGGGAAGGGTTGGAGGGAGAAGCGGACTCCCCGCCGAGCAGGGAGCCTGATGCGGGACTCGATCCCGGGACTCCAGGATCATGACCTGAGCCGAAGGCAGTCGCTTAACCGACTGAGCCACCCAGGCGCCCCCCATCTTGATTTTACTTTTTAAAGATTTATTTATTTTAGAGAGAGAGCACAAGTGTGGGGGGAGGGGGAGCAGAGGGAAAGGGAGAGAGAAACCCAAGTGGACTCCACTCTGAGCACAGAGCCTGGTGTGGGGCCCAATCCTATGACCCTGAGATCAAGACCTGAGCTGAAACCAAGAATTGGTTGCTTAATCCACTGCCCCCAACGCATCTTGGTTTTAGTCCAGTCAGACCCACTTTGGACTTCCGATCTCCAGAACTTAATCAATATGTGTTGTTTTAAGCCACTAATTTGTGGCAATTTGGGGTAATTTGTTACAGCAACGATAATAAACTAATACAGTGGGTGGTCCTGAAAATCTTCCTCAGGCGGTGGCTCTTTAATGAGACCTAAAGGAGCCACACGGACTACCTGAGTAAATAGGCAGAGCGAGGAGTCCAGACAGACCTAACAGATGAGGTTAGAGCAGGAAGGGGAGGTGTGATGTCAGAGGAGGTGGATGAGCTCAGCAGGTGTTCAAGCAGGAACCAGGTCCACAGCCTTCAGCATACTGATCCTTCTAAAACAATGGGAACCTACTGAAGAAGGGCTTAATGCCCAAGATGGCATCATTAGAGTTTTGCTGAACACAACACAAGAATGTTGCTTAATCCCAGATTAGCTCTCTACCTCACTCCACTATTTTATTGCACATGGTACTCAGAAGCACAAATTTATGTTAACCAGGCACAATAAAAAAGACCAAAAGGCTGGGAAGATGTTACAAGGTACATTCCAAAGGCAATTCAAATTATTTGTACATTACCCCCAGACATCCTCTCCTCCCACAAAAATGAGTAATTAAAAGAAGACGCCAATACCGAGCCTGCTCAATATTTTGCTTTAAATGGCTGAGATTAGAGACAACAGTAACACAAGATTGGCTTTCACACTAACATCTAAGTAAAATTTGGACTCTCAGGTTGGGAATGTTCTGTTAACCTTTAAATGTGGTGTGACATCTAGTGGCCAAAGTTACCAATTTCCTTTTCTTTCTTGGCTTGATGTAGGCACCCTGGGGATAAAACGTACCCTGAAAGCAGTAGACACCAAGAAACTGGTATGTGTTAAAAGTGAAGAGGACCGAAGGGGATGAAAATGTGTTATCTCTGCTCTCCTTGGAGCTTGCAGGCTTAGTTACAGCATGTGGGGGAAAGATAAGTATCACCTATTCTAATACTGGATCTCTAGCGTTGTGTAACTCTCCCACCTTCGAGCAGGAGTATGGGCAACCAGACAGAAATGGGGGAGGCCCCCGCTGGGGACAGATTTGGGATCCGTCAGTGAACAGGTGATTGTTGAGGCTAGAGTGTGGCGGTCAACAGGAGCACTCAGCACTGAGACCAGCACAGAGTAGTAGCTCAATAAATATTTACTACTATTAAGTAAGATTTCATCAAAGCTGCCAAACGCTGTGGTGTCAAGAGGAGAATCAGGGGAGTTCCAGCTACCACGGGATGGCAGTTCCTGGGTGTGATAAAATGATGAAGTGTTAAATTGCAGACACTAGCAAACGCACATTTTATTAGGGCTGAAATGTAAGCTTCTGGGGGTTCCCACATGACTGTCAATTGGGCGCCTTTAGAGGAATTGCTCATCTTCTCTGAGATGCTTGCCCAGTTGTAAAACAAGATTAAGAAACACTTCACAGAAATTCTGTGCAGATCAACTGAGATAATGCGTAGGAAAGAGATTTTCACCCTAAAATATTATACTGATTTAAAATATCTATACTCATTTAAAATTTGGCAAACTGTCCAAAGGAAATGCTGGAAGACCTAAAATCATAACCCCAGGCAATTAGGCTGCACAGGAAGATCATCACGGTCAATTTACCGAATGTATCCATTTACCAAAAATGTCTTCACCTGTTGTCAGTCTTGATTACAGGTAATGATAGGTATTCCTTCCTGAATTTTTATTATCTTTTCTAAGCTCAGTATTCCAGATGGAAACGTTGCAGTTTGTTGTGTTTCTCAATTCTTTCTGTTAAGTTCTGCTTTGCCAATATTTGGGCAGGTTGTCTGTGTGTTTCAGGTTTAATCACTTAATGTTTGGGTTCATCTCACATTTTATGTGTGTGGCTATAGTTTTTCAAATTTGAGGTATGACTCGTCGATTTATTATTATAATCCTTTCCTTTCTGCTTCTTGAATGCTTGTACCGATTCATTAAAATCTTTGTGTAAGCTGACCAGGCCGGACTATTTCACCTGCTTCTTGTTCAAAATCAAATTTCAGAATTTTATTAGTGAGAGACTTTGGGCAATTTCTGATGTTTTACTGATAATTTTGAATTTAACTTTAACTGAATCGACATTTAAATTCAATTTGATTTTAAATTCTGTTTTCCTTAGGATGCTTTTGAATAAAAATGTAAGTTTAATTCATTTAAATTACATGTACTTAAAATAAATAAAATGTTTTTAAATATTTTATTTGGATAATACATTTTAAATTTTCATTTGAAAAGTTATTATGTATGATATAATTATTTTATTTCACCTTAAGCTTGTTGTTTCTGGAAAATTTAAAAAAAAAAGCCTCACATGCCATTTGAGAAATTGGCAAAATAATATAAAAATTGTGTTCTGAAAAGAAATAGAAATAACATTTTAAAAATTCCAAATGTCTAGAATTAATAGTACCACACGGGGTGCAAACTTTAGGTTAGAAAATGTCCTGGAAATGTTTAATTTCATACTGATTTCTGCTCAGCATTTTTACCAATTTCGGGGGCAGTTTTACTTTAATCACTATTCACAATTTCACTTTCAGTAACTAAAAATTGAACATTTGTGTCAATGCTGTTAAAACCACAGTTTTAAAACTGGGTTAAAGCCAGTCAGGAAATGTGGTCACTGTGGAAATTTGTCATTTGCTAAATTTGGAGAATTGCCTCACAGACTAATTTGAAGGAACATGACCAACGCGGGGAACAGCAGAGGGCGCCAAAGAGCACAACGTCCTCTGCGTGGCCACACCTCACTGGGTGTGAGCTTGTGTGAGGAAGATTTAACATTCACATACTTCAGTAAGAAGTGAGTGGCACCATGAACTTTCAAGATAATTAAAATTTCTAGTCTTAACACTCCAAAGTGGATTGGTTTAGTAATTTTACATGATAAAAAATATATATAAACCAATGGCAAGGCTTTAAAAAGATGGATTGAGGAAAAATGGACTGGTAGCCCTTGGATGGTTCTAAGTTCACCCTATTCCATGACCTGAATCATTCCGTGATGCCCTCCACCCGCTAGAGGAACACGGAAGAATACATTTCCAGCTATGTTCTTGGCTTAAATGGCGTTCCTGAGATTCAGACACAAACAGTCCCATGGGTACACAATTGAGAACGCAAGCAGACAAGAAACGATCCACTCTTACCTTCCCAATGAGGGAGATGTTGTATCCAGTACATCTTTGTATCTTCCACAATTTTCGCTAATTGATGGTTGAGAATAAACCAAATCCATTCACACTTACTGAGCCATGAACATAAATTCAAAGTTAAATATAAACGTCCTTGGCAACATTGTAATTACAGGAAATGTTTTAGGAGAAAAAATATTCCCTTGAACAGGATTTGTGCAAGATTGGAAGGAAATCTACTGAGAGCATTCAAAATATGGGGATAGAAATCCAAGGCCTGGGGAAGGAAATTCAATCGGGGGCCAGAAGGGTAGGGAGGGGCAGGACCAGAGGGTGTGCTGGGGAGCATGTGTCACGGTGTTGGAAACACTGGGATCAGACAACAAAGGGTCCTGACTGTGGTTTGCACTAGACACTAAGTCTGAGAAGTCTTATTTGGGGATTTTTAAATTCTAGGGCAGTCACTGGTGTGTATTTATTTATTTTAGAAAGAGGGAGAATGCATGAGCAGGGGGAGGGGCAGAGGGATAGAGAGAGAGAGAGAGAGAATCTCAAGCAGACTGCTTGCTGAGCACAGAGCCCCACAAGGGGCTTGAAAATCAAGAGCCAGACGCTTAACCGACTGAGCCACCCAGGTTGTCCCCTGAACCATTTTTCCACACTGCAAATTTAATCCATTACACTCTGCTTAGGTGGTTTCACGTTGCCGTTGTGATAAAAATCACACCGCAGGGCCCATGGGCTCCATGACACTCTGCAGCCGCATGCTGCAGCCCTGTTTTCCCCCTGGCCTTCAATGCTGCAGTCACTGTAACGTCCAGCACTGCCTTCATCATGCCATATCCTGCCATTGGGCATGCTGTTCCCCCTGCCTCAAACACGTCCTGAACCCCCACACCCCACCTACACCACTGCCTCACTTTGCCTGGCTCATGCCTACTCATTCTTGAAATATGTGCTCAAATAAGGCTTCCTCAGGAAGCCTTCCCCGGCCTGCCCCTCTGTCCACTAACCCAGACCCCTCACCCACCCTCTCTGAGCACCTTGACCCCCTTCATTGCATGTGTGTTCCTTCTGTCATCGTCTGCCTCCCCACTAAGCTGCAGACTGCCTGAGCTCAGAGACCTTGTTTGTTTTTACTTTTCTGCTGCATCCCCAGGAGCAGCTGGGTGCAGGGTGCCCATCACATGGGAGGTATCCAGCAAATATTTTTGGAATGAAAAAAAAAAAAAGGAATACATTGTTGTGAAGCCAAAATAACTCTCTCCACTTTTAAAAATCGAACCTGAAGCTCAGTGAAAAGAAGGACTCCTCCAGAATCTGGGCACTGGGATTCCGCTGATTCAGGTGATGCAATGTGACAGGTTCAGGCTGGGTGAATTCCAGGGCCTCGGAGTGGCAGAAGCCATGTTACACCCTCCCGCAGCCTCCGAAGATGCCAGAAGTCGGGGCTCCTAGCAGACGCCAGGACTAGTGCCCAGTTTCCGACTGGGCCAGGCAGACCCTGAGATGCCGCTGGCTCTTGGAAACATGAGCTCCCGCTCCTTCCTGGCTGCCTCCACCACAGTCCTTCCCCGCCATTCGGGGCTCCCTCCTCCTCCATAGTAGACTTCCTTTCTCTTTCTGCTCTCCTGTGTCTAAGGGATTAGTAGGCCCTGGAATGCCTCGGTGCCAGACAATCCTCTCTCCCCACAGCTGGGGTTGGGAGTGAGCACTAACACCTGCCCGGTTGTGGGAAGGAGAAGGAACCACCTGCGGGCTGGGAGCGCTAAGGTGGGGCCACAGCTCCTTTCTCAGGCACCTGAGGATCTTAGAAACAGCCTGCCTGCCCGGACCACAGCCTGAGCTTCTCCGCCTTCATTTCCCGGGGCTGTAAGCGTGTTAACAGCGGTGGGGACCCCGATTATTTGTCGTGAAGAAATCTCTAGCACATAGACTGTCTTAATCAAAAACTCGGAGACTCCTTACCTAGAAGGCATTATACTAAGTGAAATAAATCCGAGAAAGACAAATATTGTATGAGGTATATATTTGAAAGTTGCTAAGAGAGTAGATCTTAAAAGTTCTCATCACAAGTTTAAAAAAAAATGTGTAACTCTATGAGGTGATGGGTGTTAACTAGACTTAATGTGGTGATCGTTTCACAATATTTACAAATCTCAAATCGCTACATTGTACACCTGAGACTAATATAAGTTATATGTCAATTACACCTCAATAATAATAACAACAAAATTTGGGGATGCCCGCAGCAGAAGGGGTAGAGGTTCTGTGCATATGAAACCGTAAACCTGGAGCTGCTAGGGAGATGTTTCAGGGAGCCTTTTCCCTATGACAGTGATGGCTCTATTTTAAGCTAACTTTTAAAATTCTAGAATGACAAACATATAATGGGTTTTGGTGCTGTATAGTCATAGGCTCAAATCTCAACAGCTGAGAGATCTTGAGCAAATTACTTAAACTTTCTGACCTTCAGGTGTCTTTTGATCTCTTTTCACAGGGACTGAGAAAATGGATTAACCAGACATGTGTATGTAATGTTGGTTTCTACTCCAGCCCAAGGATGTGCGCATGGTCCAATCCCATGAGTGAGGGTAACAGTGGCAAAGATGAAGCCTGGAGTACATGCTGAGTGAGAGGCCAGGACTGAAACTCCTTATCCCTCAGCTGTGGGGGTGCTAAGGCCCTGGGGTGGTAGTCAGTGGAAGGGGGTGCTCTGGAGACTTGTATCAGGCATTTGAAAACTAAAAAGCAAAGGTTAATTATAAGGACTACGGAGTTGCATAGCTATTGCTGGAGGCTATGGTGCTGTCTAGAAAGTAAAAGAAAGGCTCAAGTTGATTAATCATCAATTAAAAGCAAAGTATAAAATCCAGAGGGCCTCCTTGGAAGAGACTCTCCTCTCCTTCAGCCGAAGGACAGAAGAAGCTGAAGATCAGGGCCACAACATACTTACAAGAGTAATAGAACTGCAGAGAAGGATGAATTCTCAATGTAGGCATGTCTGCTATGCTGAAGCCCAGTGTCCTGGCAGGGAAGGATTGGAACCTGAGATTTGGGCTAGGTACATCTGTGTCAATTAATTTGAAACTCTTGAGCCCCTAGGTTCCCTTGAAAGATCTGATCTGCTCTTTCCAGATAAAAGCGAGTTCTTCCCCCATCACCTGAAGATCATGCAGACATGTTCACTCTACAAGGGAACAGGTTTCCCTGCTTAGCATATCCCACACCTTTCCCACTGGCCATTATGCTAATGACTAGGTTTACGGTATGACATCACCCAGCTGTGTAAATTGTGACCTAAATCTGGTTAATAGAGCTGCTGGACCTAGCAAATTGTACCCCTGCAGCCAGGAGAGAACATAAAGGTCTTGATTCTAAATGTGCTGGATGGGAGGTATATGTGGTGGGAAGACATGGAACATAAAATTAGATAAGGGAGAAGTTATTGATGTCAGAGCGTTTCCCTATTGCAAAGATTTTATATCCTGGCAAGGAGCATAGAAGATGATGCCACCACCATGATGCTCAGGTGGCTCTTGGAAGCTCAACCAAATAAAAGCCCCACCATAACTGCTCTGCCAGATGTAAGAGATTTGCTGGAGAACATCAACATAGCCTCAGCTACATGATATATGGCCCATGATCTTGCAAATGCATTCTTTTCCATCCCTACTAAAAAGAACTAAAAACATTTTGCATTTATTTGGAGCAAGGCTATGCAAGGCTATGTTAATTCTCCCAACCTCTGTCATACTATTGTCTGAAGAGAAATAGATTGTCTAGACATCCCAAGTAATAAGGCATGGGTCCACCATATCAATGATATGATGTTGATCTAATCAGATGAGCAAGAAGTAGCGAGTACATTGGAAGCCTTTATGAGGCACATGCTTTCCAGAGGTGGGACATAAATCTTTCAGTGACTCAGGGGCCCGCCTAATCCTTGAAGCTTTTAGGGAGTCAGTGGCCCCGGGCATGTTGCAACATCCTCTCAATAGTGAAGAACAAATTCTTCCACAGCACACCTCCCACTACAAAGAAGGAAATGCAATGCTAGATTGCCTTTTTGGGGTTCTAAAGATCGCATATTCCACACATGAGAATGTACTAGAAGACATAACATGTTGCCAGCTTTGAGCGCAGCCACAGCAAGAAACAACTGTCACAAACAGCCATGCCTCTTAGGCCATATGACCAGGTAGACCTCATGGTATCTGTGATGGAAAAAGATGTTGTGTTGGGTCAGTTATGATCAATCCCAATAAAAGAATCACCATTTAGACTGCTAGGGTTCCAAAGCATAGCCATGTCATCTGCAACAGAGAATGATTCATCTTTTAAAATTAGCTGACCATGGACATTAAGAGGAAATGTGGCCAGACCTGGCCACTATCAGATAGATTTTTGTCCGACCCACAAAGTCATAAGCAGCAGCAACCTATCATAAAACTGAAGCGGGGTGGGGCTGCCTGGGTGTCTCAGTCGGTTGAGTGTCTGACTCTTGATTTCAGTTCAGGTCATGATCTCAGGGTCGTGGGATCAAGCCCCACATTGGGCTCTGCGTTCAGCATGGAGTGAGCTTGTCCCTCTCCCTCCTCAAATAAATAAATAAAATATTTAAATAAGCAAACAACATTAATTAATTAATTAAAACTGAAGGGGTACATTTAGGATAAGATACACAGAGCCAAGGGCCCAGTAAGCTGCATTAGCAGGTAGCCCAGACCCCCATGTAACTCACCCCTGTTGTACCCATGTCCTTCCTTCATTCACTCTGATGGCCATTGTTGAGGAGGGTCGCTTACAATCAGCTGACAGAGGAAGGAAAAGGCTACACCTCATTCACAGATATGTAGGCTCGGTATATGGTGCGAGCTGACATACCCTATAGCCCCATTCACATGGCCCTGAAGTCAGTGGTGGGGGGCACTCCTGCCACGGGGCAGAGCTTCGGGCAGTATGCCCAGTCATTCTATTGACTCCTGGGCAGCGGCAAATGTCTTGGCTGATGAGTCAGGGGCTGTAAGAAGAAAACCTGAAGAATGGGGACAGGGACATCTAGGAAAGAGGCATGAGGATGCACTTATGGGTGCAGATGCAAAGTATGGAGATCTTTATAACACAAGTAAATGCCACCAAAGAGCTACCCCCAAGGAGGCAATCAACAGCCAAGGACACAGAATGATTTGGCCAGTTAGCCTGTTTACATTGGCCACCAACACCCACTTTCCCCAGGGTTAAAATGATGAATGTGTGAAGGAATATCCATGATGGGGGCAAATCCATGGGATGGAGGCAAGGCACGGGCCCAGCAGCATGAATTCCAACTCACCAGCCCAGCTCCCACTAGGTTATTGCCAATGTCCAATCACCCGACTGAGACTGATGCTGGAGCCCTAATAGCACAGAGTCCTCAGGGAGGCCAACTCATCACCCAGTGCCCATAGATGCCATTGGCTTCATTTCACTGCTGGAAGAAGCTGCGATTCATCTGACTGTAATCAATACATGGTCTGGATATGAGTTTGCTTTCCCTGTGTGCAGGGCTTCAGGCAACACCACTGTGTGACTGGGCACTGTTCTGTGTTGGTGGTTTGCGCGCAGAGAAATGCAGTTAACTTTATAGAGCGTGAACTGTATGCCAGTCTCTGTGTTAGGTACTGGGGCTGCACAGACAGGCAAGGTCTTGCCCTTAGTTGTTTTGTGGCTACTGGGGGTTACTTTTGTCCTGGGGATAGGAGAGCTATGTTCCAGCATTAAAATGATTTCGCAGGCTAACTAAGCAGATTCTGAGCTCAAGTGACGTCATCATTCCATGGCTAACTTGGGACTGGGACCAGAAGCTTCTATTTTCATTGATGGTCTGACTCAAAATAAAGTGTATTCATCCACGTTGATCAGATACGCAAGTCTCATTGGTAAGCAGCATCTTAAAAGGCACTTGATGAAGAAAATAAAATAGAATGAAATAAAGTTTGAACTTCAGCTTTCTACCTTGCAGATGTGAGCGTCACCTTCCCACCCTGAGTGAGTCTTATCTAGGATGGGAAGTCTTGGGTGTCTATAGCAGTAGGAGCCCCCCTTCGACACACAGTTCCTGTCTCCCCCACAGCCACCGTGAAGACACCAAGTGCAGGCAAAGTTCCCTGGAGGAGTCAGGCTTCCAGAACCTCTCCTCTCAGAAATGCACACACTGATGGAGGGTTCCTTCCATCAAGCACTCCCACCTGCCCCAGCCCCTTCTCTGAGGGGTACACACTTCCCTTCCTATACCTGTTTCCCGGGAATAAAAGCTTGTAGCCAGGAAGGATGAATGACACGGCCACAATAGGGCAGGATGGGAAAGCCACGTGGGTCTGTCCTAGTCACTCTGTAAGCCCTACACATCGGCATTTGCCAGGGGACAGGCCTGCTCTTAATCACATTAAAGAAACTGAGTCACCTGAGGGCCATCCTCAGGAATGATTAAAGTCATCCCAGGAAAGCATATAAAGCAAGATGAGGACTGGGGTGGGGCTGGAGGAATGGCAAGATCAGGGTGCAGGAGCTCTTGGTGGCCCTGAGCCTGGTACTCAGCAGGGGCTTTGGGCAGCAATGGGGTTGGGAGCACGGTTACCCCCCGGGGGGGGGGCGGGGGGCTCACTTAAGCTCAGTGTGCGCAGCAAGGATTCTGCTGTTCCATAGGTTTGTGCGCACTCGATGCAGGGCACAGACAGCTACAGACCAAGAAATATAGAGATGTTTTGTGAAAGTTTTTATTCACATAAGTAAATGTGGATCTATTATGGATAAATGGATAGTCCACTTACCTCCTTAGCAGCCTTAAGGAGAACTGGCAGCTTTGGGGGTGGGGTGGAGGACAAAGGGAGAAGACTCCCAAGGAAGTGGGATCCTGCCACCCAAAAGATGAGACTTTCCACAAGGAGAAAATGCACAATTCCACACGCTGATGGATCAAAGATCAAATAAAATAAGGACTAAAGAGAGGTGCTTGTGTGTGTTAGTGCTGACCTCCCAAGAGCACGCCCTGGTGTTGGCACAGACTCCAGACCGCAGCTGAAGGAGAAGACAGGCAGTGAGCTCAGTGGAAAGAATGAGCTTGGGCAACTCTTGTGGAAGGTTCAGGAAGTGTGAGCGGGCCAGGCTAGAGGCTACACAGGAGGCGAGTAGTAAGAGAATCCGTGTTCCCTGAGCCCCCACTGTGCCATCTCACGTGTACACAGACATCCCAGAGCTCCCCACATTTCATCGTCACACAACCCCGGGAGACAAGCAAAAGCATACTCATTTCCCTAACGAGTAACACGAAGCTCAAAGAAGTAACGTACTTGTCAGCAAGATCTGGGACCCAAGCCTATTTTCAAAATTGTTCTTTCCATGACATTCACATGTCTGGTAGAGTCAAGGGAAGGCTGACTGGTTGCTATTTTAAGAAGGTGGGACACAGGCATGTTTATAGGTGGAGAAAAATGAGTCTTCCTAATCCCCATTGCTAGCACCACCCAACATCTCATTCGACCAGCTCTCTCTAGTCCCAGGACCCCTGCCCAGGCCCCAGGTCAGAGGAGATGGAGGAGGGCCCAGTGGGTGCGAATCAGCATGAGCTCAGCCAGCTCATCTTTCACATGCTTTGCTTGCAGGACAGGGAAAGCTCTAAGAAAAATAAAGCTGGGTTTTGCTTACTAAAACATCAGTAGCCAGGACTCTGAATCAAGCCGGGGCTCTCACTCCAGCAGTTTACCATGGTGCTGTTCCCATCTCCTTCCCCACAGTCCTTGTGGCATCGATGTTATGTGGCTTTGTCACCTTCCGGACGACTGGTCCTGCCCCTCGGCCCGAGGAGCATGATGGGGCCATACAGCACCCACGGACACCCTGCTCCCCTCAAAAAAGAAGCTTTTCCACAAAATAAAAATGATCTATCCCACTCTCTTGCTGAATGACAAGACATTCTATGAGTATTGTCATATTTTATTTTTCCCCAAGTCCCTTGTTCTAGTACCACCTTCACCCCCATTATATCCTGAGAGGTAGGCCTGACTGAGCTAATCCCAGGTGGCGGCCGAGAAAGCCAAATGCAGCACAGTTAGGACACATCTCAAAGCCCTAATAATGACGGACCAAACACTGCAGCTGGGACTTATTTTCCCCTGGCCCTAACCCAGAGCTCTTTCCTTCAGCCTTCAAACCTCAATGCCCGTCCACGTTCCCAGACTGTGGGGCCTTTGGGGAGGCCCGGTGTGGGGAGAGCATCGGATTTGGTGCCAGGCCCTGCACTAGCTGCTTCACATAAATGAGTTCATTCAACTCCCACTTAACCACTCCACGTTAGGCAAAACAAACCATTTTAATCAGGTAAAAATAATCATTTTGCAACAAGGAAAACCATAGTAACATGAAGTGATTTATCTAAGATCAGAAATTGAGGGCCAGATGTAGAGCCAGGTTTGTGGGTCCTGGGTGCTAGGCCCACTCCTGGGAACTGGACGGCCTGGGGTGGCCCCCCCACCTCAGTGCGCCCTGGCTGACTGTGCATCGATAAGCTGTGCGTCCTACCTGCCCTTCCCACCCACAAGGCAACTGGGGCTTAAATGAGATTGTGCATTTGAAAGCTGCTTGACTACAGACGCGCAGTCCACACTTGCTCCTTATCATCTAAGCCCCATGAACACACGTGCCCTTTCTAAAGACGGAGGATGGATGTCCATTTCTGATGATTAACCAAAGCGCTGAGCTTCACACTGGGATTCATGAAGCAAACGTACAGAATGTACCATCACCTTCCTTTATGACCCTCTCCGTCTATTTGAAGACTTCACCGTTGAGGTACTCTGCTGGGAAATGTGGACCCTCCGCTCACTCGGAGTGAAGAGGTCTGCCTGGATGTGCCTATGTGTCTGGAAGCAAACCCTGGACGCTGGGACCTGGGGGATCTGTGTCTTGCCTCTTACCAACCATTGGATCCCAGGCAAACCAGTTAGCCTCTATGGGCCTCGGTTTCCTATCTCTCGAAGGGAGATCTTGGGCGTCACTGGGCTTCCTTCCCCCCCTTTACGGCAGAGAAGATAAAATGGCGGCATATACTGGAGTGTACCCTACTTGGCACCAAATCGGAGTTTTAATCCCAACCCCCTCTCTTACTGGCTGTGTGACTTTGGGCAAATCCCTTTACCTTTCTGATCATAGGTTTCTCTCTGTGAAAACTGGCAAGGACTGTTGTGGGAGTAATGCAGCCCAGTTCAGGGCCCGCGGCCCCGTCCTGACCCGCCTTCAAGATGGTTCCCTTCTGAAGCGCAAGATTGTTCCTAGACCGCTGTTTGGCCTCTCCAGAGTCCTTAGCCCAGATGTAGGCTGTTTGATGACGCAGGCACTGATTTTATTGTGAACCTAATTTCTCCAGCGAAGAAATATCTTGAACTGATCACGAGCAAAGTGACTTTGTCTGAGCAGCAAGCAGGTGGCTGTTCTGTCTCCATCCTCAGGACTGACTTCCTCCTGCCCAGGGAGGGGGAGGGGAGGGAGGGTTGGAGAGGCCTGATGTCACACAGCCCTACATAAGGGCCTCCTTTAGGCTCCTGCGGATGGTTTGGAAGCAGCTGAGGAATGAGTTAGGTCCCGGTTGTGGGATTTTTTTTTTTTTTTTTTAAGTCAGACACAGACACAGCTGTGGAGCAAAATGCAGACTTCACAGAAAACCCAAAGCCTCAGACCCTTCAAGCAGAGGAAGAGTTTAGGTAAAATTCTAAGGGAGCTGTCTGGATTGCCTGAGAGAGGGAAGAAGATACAGACTTCTCTTGCTGTTTACTTACTCCTTTGTCTTTGAATTATTCACAGCAACCAGACAAGAGGAAGTTGCTGGAATCCGGGCAAAGTTCCCAAACAAGATCCCGGTAAGACTTCATTGTGCTTTTTTGAAAAGGAGTATACCCTGGGGCGCCTGGGTGGCTCAGTCATTAAGCGTCTGCCTTCGGCTCAGGTCATGATTCCAGGGTCCTGGGATCGAGCCCCGCATCTGGCTCCCTGCTCCGCGGGAAGCCTGCTTCTCCCTCTCCCACTCCCCCTGCTTGTGTTTCCTCTCTCGCTGTGTCTTTCTCTGTCAAATAAATAAATAAAATCTGAAAAAAAGAAGAAAAGGAGTATACCCTGTTCCTTGAAAAATAAAATAAGAAGGGGAACCCCCCCATTCTAAATTTCTAAGATACTGAGAGCTCGGAGTCACATTCTTAGGGACTGACCCTCTTGACAGGTGATAGTGGAGCGCTACTCCAGGGAGAAGTTCCTGCCTCCGCTGGACAAGACCAAGTTCCTGGTCCCGCAGGAGCTGACCATGACCCAGTTCCTCAGCATCATCCGGTAGGTGACAAAGTGCACGTCGGGGAGTGTGCTGGGCTTTTTTCCGTTTGCTTTGTTAGTTGGTTTGGTTTTGAGGATGGGGGCATTCTGGAAGAGAGAGAAAAGATTTCCTTTGTGACTCACCTTTCAGATTCTGTAGTGCCCAGAAAAGATGCTCTGAGAATTAATCTAACTTAAACAGGTGGGAGAACCCACAGATAACAAGTTTAAAGAGAATAAGAGCTGCCAACTTTTCTAAGAAGTTTCAGAGGTCGTCTTGGCTCTGGAACTAGTCCAGAAGATCCTTTTTTCCACATGCTGCTTAAAACCCAGTCTGCATTTTCCCGGGAGAGACACGGTACCTTTAAAGTGTGTGTGCACTTGGGGGAGTGGGGACCTCTTCAAAAGGCAAATGCCCCCTGCACTGCTCAGGCCCTGGGAGGGAGGATAGGGGAGGGCATCCCCAAACATGCTCCTCCCTTGGGTTAAGGCACAGCAAAGAAAATGCAGCTATTTTTAAAGCTTAACAGGGTTAAGTAGTGTCACCTGACACATGGCTTCAATAAAAATGATTTGGGAGTAATGTGAATGTAACCCCTGGGGGATAATTCTTCATAGGGTTGGAAAGTCTGGAGAGGCCAGCCGTTGTGAGTTGCATAGCTGCTTGTTTCCTCAAGAATTCGTTATGAGTGTGTGTCTGTCTCTGTTCTGTTTCTCTTTACGAGTTATTTAAGAACATCCCAATTTTCTCTCCTCAGGGAAGCTTATGTTGGCCCAGAGTGACATGGAGGTGGCTAAGGGAACGTGAGCGTTAGGGTTATACCCCTTCCCCTACCTCCCTCGGAAACAACCCTTGGAGTCCTGAGAGCCATTCTGTCTCTCCTTCCCAGCCAGGGGCCATCCTCTCTTTTCCATCAGCCCTGATCTCCTCCCCATCCCAACATTTGATACTCCCGGATGTTTATTGAGCATCAGTTATATTCTCTGTTCTTTCTAGACTCTGTCTTTACAGCAGTGAACAGAATAGACAAAAATCCCTGCCCACAGCCTCCTTCTCCAGGGAATGCCAAAACCCTCATTGAAAGAGAGCATGGCAGGCCAGCTGGGTGGTGCCGTCGGTTAAGTGTCCAACTCTTGGTTTCAGCTCTGTGATCTCAGGGTTGTGAGATCGAGCACTGTGCTGGGCTCCATGCTCGATGCAGGGTCGGCTTAGGGATTTTCTCTCTCTCTCCCTCTGCCCCTCCAGCTTATGCTCTCTCTCTCAAATATATAAATAAGTCTTAAAGAAAGAAAAAGAAAGAAAGAAAGAAAGAAGGAAAGAGAAAGAAAGAAAAAGAAAGAAAGAAAGAAAGAAAGAAAAAGAAAAAGAAAGAAGAGCATGGCAAAAGATAGGACGTGGGCATGCAGACTCTGGGAACGGAGTTCCCTACAAAGCTGAAGGCCACGCACTTGTTCTCAGCTCCACCCACTCCCATTGTAGAGCACTTCTTTTACCCCAAAACACCCATGCAATTGTCAAAGCCGAAATCTTTGGGGTTATTTTGGGAGGGATTATCTGGTTGTAAAATTAATCGATTTCCAGCCACCTGTGTCCCACAGCCACACAGACCTAGCTCACCTGAAAGTTCAAAGCTCTGAGACCAGAGTGGGCAGGCTAGGCCTGTCTCTCCAAGCAGAGCAAATGGAAGTGTGCTACAGGGAAAGAGTCCTTACCTGGGGGTCCACATGGCCATGTTGTCCGCCACCCCAGGAGGAGTCAGGCCTCAGATTGACCTTGACATTCACAGCATGTCCAATTGAACTTTGCTGCTTCTCCATCTCCTTGAGATGGGAGGAGGGATGGCAGGGGGAGGAAAGAGCTACCCATTGCTCAGGAGCAAAAGAAAGAAAGAGAGAAAGAGAGAAAGAGAAGAGAGAGAGAGAGAAAGAAAGAAAAGAAAGAAAAAGAAGGAAGGAAGAAAGAAAGGAAAGAAAGAAAGAGAAACAACCTTCCAAAATGTCATCCCAAGGCTGTTGAACAGTGAGATGCTGGGAGATACTGGAATCACCTTTGTATGTCTGTGGATGTACATACCTTGAGTTTCAGAGCAAAAAGGGGCTTCTTAGCGTAGCATTTTTGTGTTGGTATGTCTCCTAGTTAATGATAGGATGGCCTCGCCCTTTTGGTCCAACGGGGAGGACTTAAGGTATTTTAAATCTACAGGGAAGGAGTAGGGAGCTATTCAGTCTTCCTGAGCCCTGAGCCACTCTGCAGCCCTGTGGGATGCTTCCAAGGCAAGCTGAATCAGAAACCCTGGGTGTTGAGGAGCGCCTGGGGGGCTCAGTTGGTTAAGCTAAGCATCTGACTTTGGCTCAGGTCATGATCTCAGGGTCCTGAGATCGAGCCCCATGTCAGGCTCTGTGCTCAGCAGGAAGTCCGCTTGTCTCTCTGCCCCTTCCCCTGCTTGTACACACACTCTCTCTCTCTCCATTAAATAAATACATAAAATCTTTAAAAGAATCTCTGTGTGTGGAGTGCAGGCATCTGCTTTCAACAGGCCCTCCTGGGGACTTGTCGAGTTTGAGGACAATGCGCTCGAGCGGGGAGGTGGGCTCCTTGGGTCAACATGTTTGCAGCGGACAGAGGTGAGTCAGGCCTTGGGTCAGGGGCCCATTCCCTGCCCAGTTGAAGTTTTCCCTTCCTGCCCCTCCCTCCTCCCCACCCAGGAGCCGCCTGGTGCTCGGGGCCACCGAAGCCTTTTACTTGCTGGTGAACAACAGGAGCCTGGTCAGCATGAGTGTGACCATGGCAGAAGTCTACAGAGACTACAAGGATGACGACGGCTTTGTGTATGTGACCTACGCCTCCCAGGAGATGTTTGGCTGCTCGGGGTCAGCGCGGACCCTGCCATACTCTCTAGTGCGTGTCAAGAGCCAGTCCTCTAACCTGCGGAGGGATGGACCATCTCCTGTGTGTGTGGCGGGAGGTCCAGGGAGCAGGGCTGCCCCTCAGTGATCGGCACCCCCCCCACGACAGGAAGGCCTGGCCGCCCCTGTATCTTTATGGGGCTCCATGCTCTGTGTGCTCTAAGACAGTGGGGTGGCTCTTGGGAACTAAGACATACTAAGTCTTTTCTGAGTAAGAAATGGTGAGCTTGTGTGATGGTTTTGTGCGGTGAGCTGGAGATGGATTTCGCGTGTCTTCTGTGGTGGGAGCCGGCAGGTCCTTGGGGCGTCTGATTTCATCCCCGTGCCCGTGTGGGGAGGAGTCCCGTGTGTGCTCGGTCATAGGGAACCTCGGGCTGTGGATGGGTCCCTGTGGAGCCCCCACGTGGAGCTGGTGTGAACCAGTTCATCTGGGGGTGGGGTCCTTCTCTGTATCGTTACAGAGATGATCGTTGTATTTCCACAGTGTTCGCTCAATTTGCTTATTTCCTCGATTCTGTTGTGTGTATTTATGCAGTACAGATTCATGCCAAAGATGCAACTGTTCAATATAAAGTCACTTAACTCCTGTGCATGTTTGCTACGTGCCAGGCACCCCGTGTGCCTCATCACAACCCTCTATGGCTAATTATTGTGATCTTCGTTACACAATGAGGAAATGGAGGCCCGGAAAGGTCAAAAATATTTTCCAAACTCACACAACAAGGTCTGCTGGGATGGGAGCCCAGGGAGTCTGGCTTTGGAAACTGCCCGCACTCCTCATTCTCTGTGAGAACCCCTTCTGATGCCAGATCCAGCTGGCTGCTTGAGCTACAGAGCCCATGTTCACCAACTTAGCCCATTGGGAGACCTGAAAAGTGGGGCATGCAGGAGAGCTTGGCAAATGAATGACGGTGGGTGTTTGGTTTAGAAGCTGCCCCACAAAGTATCAGCGTATTTTTCAGGGAAGGCTTTGCTGGGTGTTCAGCTTGAGCAGGGTTTTGAAGCATGGATAGGAGATTGTCTCAAAAGGATTTTTACTTATTTATACTCAACATACATTTACTGAGCACTTACTAAATGGTAAGCACTATTCGAGGTCATGCAAATACAATATTAACCAAGACAGGAAAGGTCCCAGCCCTCAGGAGTCACTTCGATTCCGGGGAGGGAGGAAAGACAATATTCAAGACGAGTTTGATGCTTATAAGTACAATAAAGAAAAATAAAACAAAACAGAAAGTGATTCAAAGATTTAATCCTTTCAGTAGGATGGCCAGAGAGAGCTTCCGGGAGGGAAAAACTTTCACTCGGACCCGAAGGATGACCAGGAGCAAGTGGTGGAGGCTGAGCATGCCAGAGAGGGAAGGTGGCCGGGCAGGTCCAAACATGTGAGCCTGACGAACGGAGAGGATTCTGGGGCGGAGGCAGCGGAGAGGGGGAGAGAAGTTAGGCAGGGGCCAGGTCTATAGGGTCAACTTTGCTAAGGTGTTTGGAGTTTGTTTTAAGGTTGCTAAGTAGGAAAGGAGAAGCCTTCTAACTGGAGAAAAGAGGCTCAGGGAAGGTGTGATCACCCCCGCTACGTCCCCCAGCAGCACGGAGCTGGCCTGTGTCCTCCGCTCACTCTGGGGATCAGCTTCCTGACTTCTAGGCGGCCAGCTTGCCCTCTCTCCTGCCCTCGGCTGTCCTTTCCCTGCCCGGCTTGCCCGCTCTACCACCCTACTCACTTCCTCTAACACCCATTCATCGAGTCCTCTTTGCCACCTGCCAAGGAAAACAGAGCCTGCCCTGCTTGTTCTCCAGATCCTGTTGCTTCACCCTGAGGGACGAATATTCTTCCTGGATGAATCTATGTCCCAGGATTGACTCTGACCTTGATGAGAGGTGGTTGGCCCTGGACAACCACCTAACTGCCGGTGCCTGGGGCTGGTGCTCCTGCTCTCAGCCTTATCTATTTCCGTGCCTGCTCTGGAATCCAGCATCTAAGCTTGTCATACTGGGTCGTAGCTGGGTGAGCTGCTGTGTTCTGTTTGGTCTCCAAAACCGTTCCCAGTACGGCTTCCCTCCTGCGTCAACCCCTGGCTGCCTTGTTTTCGGTGCACGGTGTTTCCTGCTGCTATCTAACCAACCAGCCAAAATTCGTAGGTGGCATAGAACCATCCGGGCTTTTTTGTGCTCATCGTGTCTGTGGGTAAGGATTCCAGAAAGTGCACAGTGGCCACAGGCTTGTCTCTGCTCCCTGACGTCTGGGGACTCAGCTGGGAGACCCGAAAGGCTGGGAGTGACTTGAATAGCTGGGAGCTGGGATCATCCAGAGGCTTCTTCAGTCTCTCATCTGACTCCTGGGCCAGAATGACTCAAGGCTGGGCCCAGCTGAGCCTGGAGGGGCTGATGGCCATCCTCAGGAGCAGCAGGAGGGCATGCGATCCAAGGAGCCAAGACTGCAGCTGACCTGTCCCCAGTTGATGAATCTCAATTGATTTTGGTCATGATTTCTTTTTCTTTATTTTCGTCACATCTACTCAGATGCATAAGATTAACTGGCAATGTGTCCTTCGATAAATTATGACTTTTCTGTTATGGTATTAATCATTTCCTATTGATTTTTATGAGTTCACAAAGTTGAGTAATTCACCCTTTGTATTAAAATAATTACCCAGTTCTTTTTGATCTTGTTTATGGCAGACTTTCTCACATAGCTACTTTTTATCCTTATGTGATCTTTTCCTTGTGGATTCTGAGTTCACGTTCTCAATAGACAATTTCTCCCAACTCCACGATTATAAACAATGTATACCCATCCTGTGTTTACTTCTAGCACCAATGATTTCACTTTGTTTACATTTAAGTATTGGAACCAACTGGAATTTATTTTGGTAACAGAAGAACGTATGCAGGTTCCATTTTTCCCAAATGCCTAACCAAGTGTCACATGCGCTTTTAATAAATCATCTATCTATGGGTGTATGAATTTGCTGTGATTATGTGTTTATGTCTTATTATCATAATAACAACAACAACAACAAAATGCTTAAGAACAGTGGACTGTGACTTTCCTTTTTTGGGTTCCCTGCAGCTCCCAGTAATGCTAAGCACATTTGGCTCATTAATGTTTGGTGATAAATTCGAGAACCTGCATTGTCAGAGGGAGATACTAGAATTATGGGATTGTGCCATTGGTTGTTTCCACAGTGATGAGGTCAGGCACGAAACCATTTTGGTTTTGTTGCCTGTTTTACAGCATTAGCCACCCTCTCCTCACGCCCATAAAACCAAAGGAGAGCAGATAAAAATGCACTTGCTTATGTCACAGCTAACATAGGATCTAAAGCTGATCCGATTCCCTTGAGCGCCTAGACCAGAGATCATCAAACTACAGCCTCCAGCCATCTGACATGGGGCTATTTCTGTAAATAAAGTACTTCTGAAATGAATGCAGCCTCCCCATTTCTTTACCATGGTCTCTGGGTGCTTCTGGGCTATACTGGCAGAGTTGAGTATTTGTGACATAGACCATATAACCTGCAAAGCCTAAAATGTTTACTATCCGACCCTTTACAGAAAAAGTTTGCTGACCCCCTAGTCTAGGTTTACGGTAATAATTTTATCATGAAGAGCTCCTGGCGGATAAATCACATTGGGAAGACATTTCTTTTCATTGTTGTTGTTTTGGTCCTACCGGAGCTGGGAAGGAAAGCACCTCCCAGACCACTGGGCTCATTGATTTTGTGTGGCTAAGTCCTTGACTGAATGAAGACACTCCTAATCACGGCTCATACTTGCAAGGCCCCGCTGGGCTCACTCACCCTTCATTTGCTTCTGAAATATGCACGGGGGCTTTCTAGAACTGAATTGTTTCTTTTCAGAAACAAACCAGTTCATACCAATTTCCCAGCAAACCCCCTCCAGGTGAGGGGACCTCAGCTGCTCACAGCCCACGGGCCCCTCACACAAGACTAGATTCTAGATTCAGGGCAGGACTTCCCAGCCTATGCACAATTGACATTTGGGCAAGTAATTCTCTGTGGCGAAGGCTGCCGTGGTATCAGAGGGTGCTAGCAACACCCCAGCCTCTATTTACGAATGCCGGTAGCACGGTCCCCTCACCCCAGTAGAGACACCAAAAAGCCTCCAGGCTTTGCCAAATGTCCTCGGTGGCGGGTGGGGAGGGGTGGGGGGGTGTGGGGGGTGGGGGTATGTGAAATTGCTCCCTGCTCAAAACCATACATAGCTCAAGCCTCCTCTAGACCTAACGTGTGGTCTGTAGACACGCAGGTCAGCCTCACCTGGGAGCTGGTTAAAAATGCAGAAGGTCAGGGCTGTCTTCAGAACTACTGATCGGAATCTACAATTTATCAAAAGCCCCCAGGCTATTTGTAGGCACATTCAGTTTGAGAAGCACGAGCCTAGACATTATGGTTGGTAACTGTCTGTCTCCTCCCTCCTTGGAAAGTGCAGAAATTATGCTTCCCCCATACCCCTTCTTCCACTGTGTGAGCACACACCTTGGCCCAGCACCGTATTAAGAGACAATGCCGTGTCCTGGGAAGAGCCGGGACTTTTGTCATCAGACAAACCCAGGTTTAAAAGAAGAGTGAGCACCTGTGGGTCTGGGAGATTACTTAAGTCAGTGTCCTCATCTGAAAAATCTCTGGTTTGTGCTTCAGAAAACAAAGGCCTTCTGAGCAGGTAATTGTCGAAAGATCACACTTTCGGTATCAAAGTTTGCAGATCACTTATGTAAGTTTCTCACAAGCGATGAGATCAAAGGCAGCAAGGTTCCCACTAACAGGACCGTACCAGGAGCGGCTTCCTCTACCCTATAAACTCCAACTAGTTCGGAACCCGAGGGACTCTGTTGACATTTAAATCAGAGCTCACAAGTACCACCAGGTGGCGCCAACACCACTTCGTTAGATTTGGCCAAGCAGTTTGCGGCCAGTTAACCTAAATCCCCCCAATTTTAAAGTTCCTAATTGGGTAACTGAAACTTCTGCAAAGGCTAGCTCTAGCCGAAGGGGAAATCAGACATAACTGTGGGGGAAGAATCGACAGAACATTAAAGGTGTCTCCTTGACAGGAATGCTAGTTAGCCTGTAGGAGAGAACTGGCCAGACCTTAAAGATACGAAACACCAGAAAGGAAAGCGAGGTCCTCCCAACTCCTGGTGCTGCCATGGCAACCAGAGTCATCACAAAGGCCCAAATGGCCCAAATGGATTCTGAGAGTAGGGTTGGAGAGTGAGGACCACAGACCGGCCATGTGGGAAAGGAAGTCAAGAGGATAAAAGCAGAGAATTTGTAGTAGCGGAAATAGAACAAGCCCCACATGTTATTTTACCTTTCTCTGATGGCTTTTATCCAAAGAATAAATATGATTCCTCCCCAGGCCCCTAGTTCAGAGAGCTCAGCCACCCCCATGATCTCAGGCACTGAGCTATGGGTGTTAGAATGGCTTTTTGGTTACCAAGACTGGATTAACACTTATAAATCAACAGTGTAGACCTCTGGGTCAACAGGAAACAGGAGTCTGAGTGGGAGTCAGGGGGTCAGTGGGCAAAAATCTCCCTTAAATTGATTCGGTTTCCACGGTAACGTGGAAGAAAGAGGTGCTCCTCAGGGGGAATAAAGGATTTTCAGTCACTGAAAATGACCAGCCCCATTCATAAAACAAAATGGACGGAGGGTTGTCTTGTGAATTTAAGTATCATGGTTCGCTCTAGGTGCAACATCCTTTTGGAAGCAACCCCTCACTTTGTCCCTTGAAGACACTACCTTTTCTCTTCGTTATGTGTCTTTGTCACTTCCTGCCCAATATTTCATGTACCTGCTCACCCTTTCTTGCTTGTGCCCTATTTTTATTATTTTTTAAACATTTCAGTGTCATTGCTCATGTTCTTTCAAGCCTGGAGTGCCCCTCCCTCGAGGGATGAACTCTTCTAACTCATGCTTCAAGATTCAAGACGGCTTCATGACTTGGTTCTGTGCTCCTTCCATTTTATCAATGACTCTTGTTTATTTGGGAGTTACCGTGACCCTAGAACTCATAGTCAGTATTCACTAAGACCTTGAAAGATACTTGTTATTATTCCCATTTTAAGGATGAAGACACTGAGATTAAGAAAAGTCAAGTTCTAAAGGCACAGAACCAATAAACCTGCAGATCAAACTCACATCTGTATCATCCTGTGTTCTCAATATTGCATGGGACATACTTACACTAAAAGGAAAAGTGATTTGTTGTTTATCCGAAATTCAACTGTGTGTCCTGTGTTTTTTATCTCCTGAGTCTGGCAACCCCATGTGTGGCTCTAATATGGGCTGTGGATAGCCTTGTCCCTTGGGACTCTCCCTTTGCACAGTTTTAAACAAATGGAACTACACCCAGTTTCTAGGTCTCAAACTTTCCATAGGGTGTTCTCCACTTTCTAGCTTGTAAGCAGGACACAAGCAGGTGGCAGGCTGGATTTGACCCACGGGCCACAGTTTGCTGAGTTTGAACTGGTTTAGAAGCTCTGCTGTAGCATTAATCAGCCTCCTTAGGGGGCTTATTAAACAAGACTGTAAGGTCTCACCTGTGTTTCTGAGTCAGAAAACCTAGGGAGGAGCCTGAACACTCCCGATCATTCCCAGGTGATCTGTTGCTGCAGGTCTAGCAACCACACGCTTTGAAGCCTCGGGCCTAGAACTCAGGAATGGCCCCGGTCTCATTGTATCCAGTCCTGCTGACAGTCACTGTTGTGTAGTGACCTGTAGGTGGCATTGACATCCTGAATCAGCAGTGACTGTGGTCCAGAACGTCAGGGCTGGCTTCCATCAGAGGTGCCTTGGGGCAAGAGGGAGGCAAGACAAAAAGGATTCACACCCGGGCCAGGCAGAGAGCACAGTAAGAGGTCAACTCTGGGAGAGCCCGAGGCCCCCAGGAGTGCCAGAGAGGAGGCCTCCTAAGCCTGGTGTGGGGGCGCCTGGGTGGCTCAGTCAGTTAAGCATCTGACCCTTGATTTCAGCTCAGGTCATGATCTCAGGGTCAGGAGATGGAGCCCTGTGTCAGGCTCTGTGCTGAGTATGGAGCCTGCTTAAGATTCTCTCTCTCCTTCTGCCACCACCCCCCCCACCCCAACTCATGCATGCTTTCTCTCTCTCTTAATATCTTCCTTAAAAAACAAAAAAACAAACCAAAAAAAAAAAAAAAAACCTGGTGTGAGCTTGGGTCTTGGGTGCTGGGTTCCAGGAGCCCCAGCCCCAATAGGAAGGAAAGGATTTTAGAGGGTGCAGGGCTGGGGCTGAACTCTCTTTAATCTCTGCAGAAACTCTCTCCACCAATGACAAGAGAAACCAGGGCTGTGATACAGAATCCAAGTGGCTTTCGGGGGTTGTTTCCAATTGTGTTTGATGTATGTTTTACTTTGTGGTTGTTTTCTGTCACCAAAGTGCTTTCATGGTGGTTTGGGATCCAGGGAGCTGGGTATCTGAATCTTAGGGCAGCCACATGGATGTCTGACCTCCCAATCCCTCTGTGATCTAGACACCCATTACTATTGTAAGGGAGAAAAAGGTTTTTTGGTTCAGTCCTGAGGGCCTGCAAATTAAGCTGACAAAAGACGTATTAACAGAGAAAAGACACGCAATTCTTAAAAAGATGTATTTATTTATTTGAGAGAGAGAGACCTGGAGGTGAGGGGCAGAGGGAGAGCATCTCAAGCAGACTCCCCACTGAGCATGGAGCCCAATTCAGGGCTCAGTCTCACAACCCAGAGATCATGACCTGAGCCATAACCAAGAATTGGACGCTTAACTGATTGAGCCAGCCAGCACCCCAAGACATGCAATTTTTATTCATATTTATGTGCAGGGGGGTTCACATGAAAGAAGATGTGGTTAGATTCAGGGTTTTTACCAAAGGAAAGGACTGATAAATTACTCAAGGAATGATAAATTGGCAAAGGGAGTAGGAGATGTACGGGGAAACTAATGGAAAATAGGGGTTATTTCAGTAAAGTTTGTTCATGAAACTCTTCTTTCATCTCTGGTGGCAAGAGTTGCTGTCTTCTTCCTGGTACAGAAGACAACTTTACAAAGGGAAACATGTCCAGCTTTTAGGCAGATTGGGGGAGGGCAGAGAATTGTTCCTGCATCTCTTTTTTCTTTAGAAATGAAGAGGGGGGGGTGGGAGGCAGAGGGAGATGGAGAGAACGAATCTTAAACAGGCTCCATCCCCAGTGCGGAGCCCAATGTGGGGCTGGATCCCACATCCCCAAGGTCATGACCTGAGCTGAAATGACGCTTAACCGACTGAACCACACAGGCTCCCCTCCTGCATCTCTTGATTCTCAGTTGCCTTCAGCTCAAAATAATCCTTATACCAAAGTGGCATATTTGGGGTGGCACACTGGGATCTCCTCTACCATCATTGCTGGTTTGGGAGCCCGCCTGCTGGAATGTGAATCGTGTTTCCCCTACTTGCTCTGTGACTTTTAGCAAAGTTACTTAAAATTCTCCAAGTCTCAGAAACCTCATCTGTAAAAAATGCAGACCAAAATAGCAGCTGCCTCACAGACTTCATGGAGATTTAATGAGTTAATGTGTATACTGAGCTTAAAATAAAGCCTGACAAAGATTAAGCGCTAAGCATTAGCTACCACTCTTTGGCAGTTGGCTTGCTGGGTTCTGGCACTTGGCTGCCTCACAGGGCTGTCACCAATGGAGGCTTTACTTTCTATTAGTTTTTAGAAATTCCACCTTGTCCCTCTAAAGAGCCTGGCAGTAAGACTCAGTAGAAAGGACTTCGGACTAGCTTGAAGGATCTTTGAAAGGTACAAGTCTGGTCAGGCCAGCTGACATCCTTCGGGGTTCCCACTGTCTGACATAAAGCTCAGCCCGTGACTTTGGCTACAAGGCCAGACGTGGCCTGAGGAGGGAAGCAGAATGTGCCACGACAAGAGACGCCACCTCTTAGGCATATTGATGGTTGTGAATTGTAGGCACTTGGAAAACAGCAAATGCATGGTGAGGCTTTCTCTGAACTCCCCTTATCTGCCTAAGGACAGATCCTCCAAAAGGGACCAATTGTCATAAGTCCCCTCCCTAGGAGTTTCATCAGATTGAGAGGGTGAACTCTTATCACAGCAGAGGAGACTAGAGGTCCTCACCACACCCAGATAAGCTGATCACAGACTATCACACCTCCCATCTATTCTTCTGAGGGACCAGTCACCTTCCCTAAAAATCATTTACTTTCCCCTAAGAAGCCTACATCCCTCTCTCTTTTCCTTTTTAGACGGTTTTGAAATCTGAATTCTAAGCTACCTCCCGGAATTTGCTCATTTTTTTTCCTGGGTATCTCCCATATGTATATGAGGTACACATGTTGTAGGGGAAAAAGTTTTCCTTCTCCCCTTCTAGGATCTTCAACTGGTCTAGTAATTAAATTGACATAAGACAGATTAACAGGAGAAAAACAAAATTTAATTTTAGTACCTACGTACAGGAGCCCCATAAAAATAGAAGACTCAAAGAAGTGACCGGGGTAGAAAGCATTTATATCTTTCAGAAAAAGAAAATAAATTTGCAAAGAATTAATAAGACAGAGGGGTCGGGCTTGGGGTAGAAAATTGGTGAAGAATGAACAGGTTTTTTTTTTCTTTTTTCTGTTTTATATATATGACATTCTCAGCCCTGAAATTCCATCTCTGGTGGTAAGGATGCCTTCTACCCTTCTGGTGCAGGGAGGTTACCTTTCCCATGGGAGATTTGTCTTCTGCTTTCAGGGGGCAAGGGAAGGTCAGAGTGTCTTTTTTGCACCAGCTGATTCTCAAGTACCTTTAAATCAATATACTCAACATGCCAGTGTGGCATATTTGGGATGACATATTCTGAACTCCTACAATGTTACGCTCTTAGTCAAGAACTCAGAAGAATGGAGGGAAATTCATCCCCCCCCCCCCACGCCACACACACACACACACGTCTCCATCCACTTTTTCAGGCTGGTGTTATACTCTTCTTTTCTTTGCTCATTACATGTGGTTCATTCTTCCTATTCTCTCCTCTTTCCTTGCCCCAGCCTCCCTGGGCATCCTGTACCCTCTCTTATAGCCTTTGTCACCACTGGGGGTCAATTCCCATTTGTGAGTTGTGTGTTTCATGTCTGTCTAAACTTAACCAGTGCGTGGACTGGATATTCATCAACCCTGATTACCCAACATCTGGCACAGTTCCTAGCATCCTACAGACACTGGGGGATATATGTGTGGAATAAATAGAAGACTGTCAGTGGCCAAGGAAGTCATCAGAGAATGTCCCACAGTATAGAACTTGTTGGAGCTGCTTAGTTGGTGAGAAGGCACTGGCAAGCTACATTTACTAACAGTTGCTACTGTTCACTGAATGCCTACCGTCCACTCAGCAAGCACTGATTGAGCACCAACAGGGCAAAGCTCTGGACTTGGCACCGGGCCATAACAATGGACACAACAGCCAGGCACCTGGATGGCTCAGTCAGTTAAGTGTTCGACTCTTGATTTTGGCTCAAGTCATGATCTCAAGGTCAAGAGATTGAGCCCTGGGTAGGGCTCTACGCTCAACGGGGAGTCTGCTTAAGATTCTCTCTCTCCCTCTCCCTCTCCCTCTTCCCCACTCTCACATGCTCTCTCTCAAAAACAAACAAACAAAGAGCCAGAAAACCCTGCCCTCATAAAAATTATTTTGTTGTAACTTTGTATTTTGATAGAGTTCAAATGTACAGCTAAATTGCAAAAATAATACAATACCCTTTACCAAGATTAGCCAATTGATTTCATATTTCCCATTTTGAGAGAAGTTTTTTTTTTTTTTAATGTTACACTTTATTAAATAAAGGTAAAAAAATTTTGGTAAAGGAAAATTTGGGAGTTCAAGCAAGTCTGCAGTACTTAGCACCACGGCCATTTGCTGTGGAATGTTTTATTCCTTTGCATCTTCATCATGAGTCACTGAGCTGACCGTATTGCCCATAAAATGGGTGATTGCACACTCAGCATGGTGCTCAAGGAATGAGTTAATAATGGTGAAGTGTGTTCTAATAACCTCTGATGAAAGACATCATGCAAAAGTAAAATACACTTATTGCTTTTTTTCCCTCTCTTACAGCTAACAGCTGTGACAGATTTTATTTTTGTGACAAGGATTAGCTTACATTTTCCCTTGCCTTGTTTCCATTTCCCTCACAGTGGGATCTTGCCCTCATCTTCCGAGTTCCCCAGCTGCCTGTTGTTATGGCAGCATAAAAGATTTGGAGGTTGTGTTTCCCTTTATGAGGACTTTTTTTGCATTCCTCATCTCAGCAGTGAGATGTTCTCAGCTCATTGACAATTCAGATGCCCTTTGCTTAATATTCCAATGAAACTCTTTTAATGTCCCTCGTTGCTTTTCACCTAACTCTGTATCCAATCCAGGACCTGCATGACACAGGATGCCAGGAGTTTCTGTTCTCACTGTGGTCAGTGGAAGTGGACGCCCCTGTGTGGTCCACTTTCCTTCAGGCTGTTTGCAAACCCTTTCCTCACCCCCCAACTGGCTGAAGTACTTTCAGACAATTCACATTCACCTATTTAGGTTTTTAAAATCTCTTAGGCCTTTTGACGTGTATGGCCAATGAGTTCTTGGGCATTTCTAAACCCTAAGAAGTTGAGTAGAATGCTCTACAATTGCAGAAGTGTCAACCATATCCTGCTTTGAGAAGGCTCTGGGCTTCTTGCTGAGAGATGATGAACATTTACAATGGTCATCGTGGTTCATTTTCTTGGGAATAGTTTAGCTTGGAATGGGTTCATGCTCTCCAGCCAAAGCCACCAGAAACACACCTACCATTGAACAAGTTGGGTTTATTCCCCATTACAGTGGTGGAGAAGGTACACCATGGGCCTCCACAGGGTGTCTCACTAAGAGGTGACAGAAAGGTGCTGGTGGTTTTGGCTAGTGTTAGGTGATTTGAGGCAGGTTTAAGAGAGAAGGTGTAACTCGGGATCGGATGCTGTTGGGAAGCAGGGGAAAGTCCATAATTCGGTATCTCAATCAACCTAGTCTATGCAGGAAGAAGAATGAAATAAGGCAAAAACTGTAGTTGGTAATGAAGCAGCAGTCACTCATATTAACCAGGAGGGGGGTGTTTGGTCATTTTTGTGGCTTGGACAGTGCTCGTGTTTTTGTCTGTGTTCAGACGCGAAAATGGAGAGGTCTTGTTTTTCTCTTGATCAATCATGAACAAGGTCACAGAACGGCTTTGTCTGAGGTCAGTGCTCTATGAAATTGATTTATGTTCATCGGGAGGACACTATGTGAGCCAGAGCACCAGCCCAGCTCCCCAATGGGAGAGGATGGGAATTCCAGAACTTAAAAGATAGCAAGAGAGATAGAAAAGATAGTAATCTCATGTGTCACTTTTTATTTATATCCTGGTTTAATTCAGAAATAATTTGCTGTGATTCTGAAAGGTACTAAGTCTCTTTCAGTTTTCCACACACAGGCACTTCAAAACCACAGACTGCAGTTGTAAGGAGGTTTAAAATGGCTTAGTCTAGAAGTTTTGCAAACTTTTCCTTCATCAAGGTATTTATGATAATGTTGGGCATTTGTAAGATCCACTCTTAGTGTAATTCCAAACTGTTCTTCTCCCACTGAAGAATAAACTCAATTCATTTCAATACATAGCAGAAATGCTTTGCATCATTTAGTACTTTATAAAATTAGGAAATATTGAGACAAGACCCATAATAGCTCCCACCACAACCGTTTGCCTACCATCTGTTCAGTCTAAAGCCTTGCACTGATGAGACTGAGGCCAGAGAGGGAGATTGACGTGCCTGGAGTTACAGGATTTATCCATTCAAGGACTGTGCTCGGGCCACCCTTCCATCACCAGCCTCCCCTGTCATTGCTGGACTCCCCTCCCATGTCTGGTCCCCTTACCTCAATCATATTCCTTGGATTCATTGGCTGACATTGAGCCAACTTCCCCCCACATCCTCTACTTCCCCACACACCCACCCCTCCACCTTCCAACACAAGTTCTCACCCTCCTGGCCTGCAGTTTCCACATAAGTGTGATGGAGCCAGCAAGAGCTGCAAAGCTCAGAGTAAAACCTGAGTGATTAAAAATCTACAATTTTCCCTTCAGACTGTGCTCTTTATAAGGGTAGGGATTTTTACAACCTTTGTGCTTCATCAGAGACTGCCTCATAGAAAGAGAGTCTTCAACGAATGTTTCCTACACTTGCCGCAGTGGATGCTGGGGGTGAGGGTGGGACAGTGTGAAGCAGGGGGTGGTGATCTTTAGAAGGTACTGAGCTTACTCCTCTAAGAGAGCCTGAGAGGAATGCCTGCTCACCAACCTTCACACTCTTCTTGTCAACTGCCACCTGCAGCTTCATTTCTGAATTTCACAGACAGTTCATATAGGATCCAAGATGGTGCTCTGGGCATTCTTCCTGAACACTATCTCCATTTCTCCTCCTTCTGCTGGTCCTCCCCTGTCATAAATGGCCACACAGGCCAGCCAATGGATCTAGTCAGAAACCTGGATGTCATCCTTCACCTTTGATTTTTCCCTTTTCCCAGACCCACCTCAAACCTGTCAACAAGTCCTACTGATTTTTCCTACAGAATAGTCTCAAATTCCCCATTTCCTCTGCCCATCTCTAGTGCAGGCTCCTACCTCTCCCCTGGCTTCAGCCACAGCTTCCCAGCTACTCTCCTGTCAGTCTGTCATCAACATAACTGAAGATTGACCTTAAGTGACCTTAATATCCAAACTTGCTCCCTGACTTGGAACCCTTCACATCTAATGTCTTTTCCAGCACCCATCAGTCCTGAGGTGTTTGGTCCTCACCTGCCTTTCTTTCCAGACAGTTCCCGCCCATCTTCCCCTTGTTCACTTTGCCCCAGACCCCTGACCTGTGTCACCTAGTAATACAGGGGTCACAGACTTGGTTGCCTGCAATGCACTCACACATCCCCTTCTGGTAGGAAGATGCTTCTCTGCCCCCGGTTACTAAAACCCTATGTTGGTCCATGATGCCACATTTCAGATTGCCTCAAAAGAAATCAGAAATCCAGGTCTTAAAAGAAATCACTCCATGCAAAAACACTGGCACAGAATTCTCATTTGTTTTAAATACCCGTATAGGCCAAAAGATACCCATGTATGGGAACGCTGCCTACAGCCATCGACTCATCAGCCTAGGCCATGCCAAGCTCTTTCCTGTGACTGGTTTTGTACTCGTCATTCCAACAGTACCTGGAATACTTCTCCTGCAGCTCATTGCAAGTCCCCTTGCTCTGCCTTCTACCTCAAAGCTATTCAGGGTGTGGGCCACTGACTGTGTTTAGTTCTGCTGTAAAGATGGGAGAGCCAACACGTAGTTTGCAAACTGTTCGTTATAGGTTTCCAGCAAGAAAAGTACAAAAATTATGATTAGCATTAATAACGACTTGACAGAGTAATTTTCTGTCTCTTGAACATAATTTGGGGCTTGAAATTAGTGTCAGAGTCAGAAAACATTTTCTGTGAAAGACCAGATAGCAAATACTTTAGACCTGTGGGTCACACCGTCTCTGTTCTAACTCTTCGACTCTTCCATGGCATCATGAAGACATATGAAAGCATACCCAAGGGGTGCCTGGGGGGCTCAGTTAGTTAAGTGTTGGACTCTTGACTTCGACTCAGGTCATGATCTCAGTGTTGTGAGATGGAGCCCCGAGGGGCTCTGTGCTAGGCGTGGAGTCTGCTTAAGATTCTCTCTCCCTCTGCCCCTCCCTGCTCACTCTTAAAGGAAGAAAGAAAAGAAAGAAAGAAAGAAAGAGAGAGAGAGAGAGAGAGAGAGAAAGAAAGAAGAAAGAAAGAAAGAAAGAAAGAAAGAAAGAAAGAAAGAAAGAAAGAAAGAAAGAATGAATTACCCAAAAGTTTACGTGAAAGTGTACATAAATGAAAGTTCCACAGAACTTTTTTATGGGCACTGAAATGTGAATTTCATATACTTTTTACATATCATGACATCTTCTTTTTACTATTCCCAACTATTTAAAAATGTAAAAAAACACATTCTTAGCTTATGATCCATAGACAAACAGGGTATGGGCCTGATTTGTCCAGAAGGACATAGTCTTCCAGCCCCTGTTCTATATAATCTTTTAAAATTTTGCTTATGAGACAATTTATTTTCATTGTATTTCATAAAAGTGCTCATCCACATCATTGGAAATGAAAACAAAAAACCCCACAAAAAGCAGAAAAACTGGTTCTTTTCTTTTTTTAAAGATTTTATTTATTTATTTGAGAGAGAGAGAGCACTAGAGAGAGAAAGCACAAGTGGAGGCAGAGGGAGAGGGAGAAGCAGGCTCCTGCTAAGAAGAGAGCCCAACTCGGGGCTCGATCCCAGGACCCTGAGATCATTACCTGGGCCGAAGGCAGACACTTAACCGACTGAGCCACACAGGCGCCCCGAGAAACTGGTTCTTGACCATAGATAATTTAAGAAATATTGCTCTAGGTCTCAGATGTAATCTTAAAGAGGTCTTCTTGGACCAACTCATCAAAAGTAGGACTTCATTTTTCTTCAGATGTGGTAATGGTTTCCTGGCTATGTTTGGGAATAAATGTACAAAAGTGTTGATGAATGAAATGATATAATGTCTTGCATTTGCTTCCAAGTAATTGGGAGAGGAGTAAATGAGTAGGGCCCAAATAAAACAAGATCAGTTGTATGTAGAAGACTATGGAAGCTGTATGATGGGTAGTCATTATACAACCATCATCTTTGTGTGTGTTGGAAATATCCATAATACAAAGTTACAAAATAGATTCTATTTTCCTCATCCTGCCCTGTTCCATGTTTGTTATATCTGTTTTCTTTATTGAACTCATCACAGTTTTAGATTGTCTTCATGTATCTTCCCAACGGAATGGATGGTCCGTGAAGGCACACACCATTTCTGGGTTGTTCACCTTTGCTTTCTTATATTTTTTGAATGAATGGATAAAGAAGAGGAAACGTGAGGTGGCAGTGAGAAAAGCTGATTTTGGCAAACTGAAAAGTGGGCTGCAAAGGCATCTACCAAGGAGAAAAGATTTGGTGCAGTTGGTGCTGGAAATGCAACCCAGAAACAACAGGCTGTGACCAGAGCTTCATTCCATTTTATAGGACGGAGCCAGATACCATTTGGCTGCTTGTCTATGTATTTTTAATTCAGTGTTAAACTGTTAATAAGGCTTCAGAAATAACTCTATCATATGTTTATTTCAACCACATTATTTTCCTCTTAATTTTCTGTAATATATTTTAAATCTTTAATTATCACATCCTTTGCCTTTCTGAAAAGTCAGTAATGTTATGATCTTAAAATAACTTTTTCCTCAACCTCTTAAAGGAATTGGTTGTGCTTTTATTTAAGAAGCTTCTGAGAGATTGCAGGACAGTAGAGTTGTCAGAAGGCAGGGGAGCCTATGGTGGAAAGGTACAGGACAGAGTTAAAGCATGACACCAAGTTCTCACTGTGTGAAGAGACTATCCTATATGCTTCTCCAAGTGTCTCCTGAAGACTACCTGCATCAGGATCACCTGGTTAAAATGGCAGATTCCAGGCCCCAACTCAGACCTACAAATCCCTTTAGGACAGGAGATGATAGTAACAACAGGTGTCTTAGTCTGTTTGGGCTACCTTTACAAAATACCATAGATTAGGTGGTTTAAATAACAAATGTATTTTCACCATCCCAGAGCCTGGGAAATCCCATAATATGGGTGCCCGCTAACTTGGTTTCTGGTGAGAGTTTTCTTCTTGGTTTGTAGATAACTTGACTTATTAAATATTTTGAGCTCCAGGAGTCTGAGAAAACTGCGGAAACAGGTAGGTCACTCTGACCCTAACAATCTGTCCATAACAATCTCCAATGCTAGTATGTATTCCAAATGACTCTAAAGTTTGAGAACTCTTGAGTTAGGGCATCTCTAAGCCTCTCTGCCTCTCTCTCTCTCTGTCAATAATAACACATCCTGGGGGCCTACAGTGGACCCTGTCATTTCCTAAGACCCTCTACTTGCTTTTTAATTCCCACAACTACTCTATGAAATACTATTATCATCCCCATTTTATCAGTGAAAAGAAATGGAAGCAAAGAGGTTTAAATACTTTGCCCAAGGTCACACAGGAAATTGTGTGAGTGGAGGTTCAGACCCAAGCTCCCCAGTAGCAAGGACCAAAATCTCATTGCTCCTTTCCTGTGAACTGCTCTTTGGAAGACTAAACAACTTCCTTTTTCAGAATCATAAGGGAGTCTCCAGGTCGAAGTGTCAATATCGTGGTAAATGCGACAGAGACAGAAGACTCTTGTCCTTCTTGCCCTGGAAAGGCATTGTACAGAACAACCACATTGCTATAAATCTCTTAAAAACAAGAAAGTGACCCCATTTTGTTAAGCCAGGCCTTCCTGTAATAGGCAAAAAAAAAACAAGTCCACACAGTATGTAAGATTTTTAACCAAGGAAATGCAATCAAATCCAGGGAAAGTCAAGTTTAGAATGGGATCTATCCAGATAATCCCATCAGCCCTTTTTTTTTATAACAGTTTCTTGGGTCAATATATTCTTTTTTTTTAATTAATTTATTTATTTGAGAGAGAGAGAATGAGAGATAGAGAGCACGAGAGGGAAGAGGGAGAAGCAGACTCCCCACTGAGCAGGGAGCCCGATGTGGGACTTGATCCCGGGACTCCAGCATCATGACCTGAGCCGAAGGCAGTCGCTTAACCAACTGAGCCACCCAGGTGCCCCCCCATCAGCCCTTTGTAACTTCCTTAACTATTTACAAATTCTGTCAATTTTTACATTATTTTTCTAAACTTGCACTGTAGTATATTTTTCTCCAGTTTCCATTAAACAATCCATTCTCTCAGAAAATATTATAAACTCTTTGAGATCAGAGATCCTTGATGTATAATCAAGAAGGGGTAGACAAAATTAACACCATTGGGCACCTTGTCTGTGCAGGTGGGGCAATATCGTGGGTGCTCGGGATGCCACAAGTTGCTCCATGGGACCTGGAAGGTCAGGTCACCCTGTCCTTGAACTACCTCTCATTGACAGTGGACAGCTACCTCTCATTGACAACTTCATGTCACTACACTCATACAAGACCAATGAGAAACCCCAATAATAATGAACATCTTCTAAAAGAAGCACCATCAGGGGCGCCTGGGTGGCTCAGTCATCAAGCATCTGCCTTCAGCTCAGGTCATGATCCCAGGGTCCTGGGATCAAGCCCTGCGTCAGTCTCCCTGCTCTGCGGGAAGCCTGCTTCTCCCTCTCCCACTCCCCCTGCTTGTGTTCCCTCTCTTGCTGTCAAATAAATAAATAAAATCTTAAAATAAATAAGTAAATAAATAAAAATAAAAGAAGCTCTATCAAATCACCAATGTGATCAGCATATTCCCTCCCTGGAAACTAATTCACACAAGAAGCCAAGTTATAATTGGTTGCTTGATGAACATAGAGACAAAACAAGACAAATTATATGTTTATTAAGCTCCAGAGCTAATAGTCTCAAGAATTCTTCCTGAGAGAGTTGTAATTCCCAAACATACACTGTGATTTACCCTTCGAACAGCTCAGAAACAATGCTGATGTCACACGACTTGTCTCATTCTTTTTTCTCCTTTTCCTATACTCTGCATCAGGAATTCTTAATCTGATACAAGAGCCGCCAAAAAGGGTACACAAAATGTGTTCATATTTTGGATGTCCTTGGAAAAGAGTTCATAAAATTCATTGAACTTTAAATATTATATATACGTATATAATTTTTAAAAATTAGTAATATAGTCTAAATTTGTTGTAACAGATTTTAATTTTTCAAAAATATTCATACCAGTGAAAAATATTAACTCATATGTATATCTATATTTTCAATGTAATTATACTATATACAGTATATCATTCAGTAATGCCTTTTCCTCAAAATGTATATATCTTGGACATGTTTCTAACATTCTTCCTAGCATGATATAACATAAAATTGATTTATCTTTATTTTTATTTACCCATGCCTCTACTTATGGTGAATTATGCTGTTATTGTCCTTCATGCTATTTCTCCAAAGAGCCAAACACTCTTGCCCCACACCTTGCCCTGGGCTGCGCCCTCCCTGCCCTTGGTTCCCTCAGGGAAACCCATCCTGCCATCAGTACCCATCCTCCCCCCCTTTCTCCCTGACTGGTTAGCTTTCTCTTCCATAGCGTCACCTTCTTCATCACTCCTTCAAGCAACCTGAAATTAGGGTAGTTATCTGTGCTTCTTCTCTGTCTTGGTTCTGAGTCCTTGAGAAAAATTTCCCCTCCCATGGTGCCTAGGCGTGAGAAGAGTCCAGAGCTGATCCTCACAAGTATCTGATGAATGCATGCTTGTCTAATTTTCACACTCTCATACAAATATTCCAGGGCTCCTAGAAATAGGATAATTTTTTTAAAGATTTTATTTATTTATTTGAGATAGAGAGAGAGCAAGCAACACAGCAGGAGCAGGGGAGCAGAAGGAGAGGGAGAAGCAGGCTGCCCGCTGAGCAAGGAGCCCAACTCGGGGCTTGATCCCAGGACCCTGGGATCATGACCTGAGCTGAAGGCAGACACTTAACGACTGATCCATGCAGGTGCCCCCAAAAATAGAAAAATTTGTGTATAAGAGAGTTCATTCAAAATTTGGACAGACATTGCCAAATTATCCTCCTAAAGTGTTCCACGAATTTATACTGCTTTAAAATGTATAAGAGAATCTTTTCCCACATATACGTCCTAAAGGTAAATATCTCAACCTTTTCCCCCCAATATCACATTTATTTAACAACATATTATATTTCCCTTATGTTGAGTGGATTATTATTTTAATTAAAGAATAATTAAATTTAAATAGATTAAAATAAATTAAATTCAAATTTAAATAATTTAATTTAAGAATAAATGAATTTAATTAAGAATAATTAAAATTATTCATTTAAATTTGCATATCTTTAGGCTTGAGTAAGGTGAATAACTTTATTTTTTCAAGTTTTTATTTAAATTCCAGTTAACATACAGTGTACAATATAGTGATTCAACACTTCCATACATCACTAGGTGCTCATCACAAGTGCGCTCCTTAATCCCCATCGCCTAGTTCACCCATCCCCCACCCACAATCCCTCTGGTGACCAGCAGTTTGTTCTCTATGGTTAAGAGTAAGGTAAACAACTTTAAAATAAATGATTATTCATCTTTTTAAAGTTTTTATTTTAATTCCGGTTAGTTAACACACAGTATTATATTAGTTTCACATGTACATTTTAGTGATAATTAATCTTTTATCATTTATGACATGCCTGTTCCACACTATTGCATTCTTTTTTTTTTTTAAAGATTTTATTTATTTATTTGACAGAGACAGAGACAGCAAGAGCAGGAACACAAGCAGCGGGAGTGGGAGAGGGAGAAGCAGGCTCCCTGCTGAGGAGGGAGCCCGATGCAGGCCTTGATTCCAGGACCCTGGGATCATGAGCTGAGCCCAAGGCAAACACTTAACTGACTGAGTCACCCAGGCGCCCTCTCCCTTGACACTTTTAGAGATGCTAATTCCATTACCTAAGACGTAAAAATAGACATAAAAAAGAACAGAAGAAATGGTGATAATATGACTAGTTCTTCACCAGGTGCCAGGATGATTCTAAGTGCTTTACCTGTATTATCTCATTGAATTCTCTCAGGAACCCTTTGATACAGTGCAGGGTTGGCCCTCACCCCCACGTCCAGGTGAGCAAAGAGGTACAGAGTTCAAGTGAAAAGGGCACACTGTAGGGCACAGTCTCGCCAGTGACATCATTATGAGCTCTTTATTCCTGGGGGCTCATTCCGGACCTTCTCATTTCCAGATTACTATGCTATACAGATCACTGGTCTTGCCCATTTGTATGTGGATCTTTCCAGATCACATGATCAGGTTTTATAGATGAGGAAATCCAGCACAGAGATTAAGTAACTCTCCCAGGCCCCCATTGCCAGGCGCATCTTTTGAAACTAGATCTGTCTGATTGCAAAGCCCAGGCTCTTTCCAGGATGCTTCAGCCACCACAACCATGGCTGACCAAGGTTATTTGCTCAAATCATTCTGTTGAATTGGTTTTACCAGAGCTGAAACAGAATGGACACAGATCCACCAGAATAAGGGTGCTTCTCCAATGGGTGGAAGGGAAGCAGAGTGTTCATACTTGCCCAGGAGAGTCCAGGCACTAGACCTTGGCGCATGTGACTCTATCAAGCTGCCTTGAGCTCAGCTCTGAGCTCAGGAAAGTTTGTGAAAGACTGGAAGCAGTCTCCTAGTGAAGTGACAGTACCTGCTTAGAATCCCACTGCAGGCCTTAGGACCAGCACGCAGAGATGGAGCAGGGCACCGACCTATGGGGACTGACACAGATAGGATTCTGGGCTTGTAAATATGAAATCAACATAGATTTGAAAAAGCCTTTTTCTTCATTATTATAGTTATAACAAAAGCAAAACAAATAAGCGAAACCCCTTTACTGTTGTGTTTTACTCCCTCTTCCCCCATAATATCTCAATTTTGACAGTAAGCCATGTGAATTAGAAAAAAAAAAAGCTGAGGTCAACTGGGAATAGGTGTACAGCTATTTGACTTATTATCCACTGTGATTTGGGGAGGATGAAGGAGGATAGGGAGGGGAAAGGGTGACTCATGCATTGAAGCTGGCAAGGAATAAGAGTCTTGACTAAAACGGCAACAATCCTTCTTTTTAATATATTGTTGATACCATTGTCCTAATATAACAGTAGATATAATTAAAAAAAAAACTAAACAAAAGAATAGTAGTAGTACCTTAACATGTAGCAATGTTATACTAAGTACTTAATAAGTACTATTTCATCTTTACAATAACTACTTTCTTTGTAGATGCCAGCAAGTTCTCCCCTTTTCCCAAGTATTTGTTGAGCACCTAGGATCTGCCCATTGACATGGGTTCTCAAGAGAAGAAATGCAGTCTCTGTCCTTGAAGACTGTAGAGTGTTGTTAAGGAGTTAAGGTGTGGTTACACCACGTGCAAGTCAGACTATCTTGTGCCAAAAGGATAGATTATTTAATAAATGCAGTTGAGACAAGGAGCTTGCCATTTGGAATGAAAGGGAAGCATGAACTCTAAATCAAATCTTACATTAAAATAAATTCCAGATGGATCAGATATTTTAATGTAAAAACAATGAAACTGTTATGTACTAGAGGAAAACAAAGTGAGCATGGGTGAATAATTTGATAATGTTGGCATGGAGACCAACTTTCTCACCATGACACAAACCCCAGAAGTCATAAAGGAAAAGACTACCAGTCTTGACCACATAAAAAATGAAAATAAAAATTTCTAGATAACCCTATAATTATAATGGAAGGGAAAACTGAGAAGAAAAATACTTGTAACTCATATGGCAAACTGCCGATTTCACTAATATACAAAAAGATCTTGCAACTTAATAGAAAAAAATTAAAAATTAAGATTGTCTTAGTTCATAAAAGAGTAAATCCAAAAGGCCCATCAACACCAAAATGTTTAACAATGATTACAGAAATTCAAGTTGAAACACAGATTTTTTTCATGTACTAGATTGGTAAATACTTTTAAAGCTTGATATTATCCAGTATTAATTATGCTGTGATGGAATTGGCACCTTCAGTGGGAATATAAACTGGTTAAACCAGCACCCCCTTAAACAGAAGAAAGAGAGGCCTCTCTGTAATTTAGAGGACCCCATTCAGGCCCTGATCTGCGGCAGACTTCTCCAATGTGGGGAATACTCTATAGCATTAAGATAGCAGACTCATCGGGAGCCCACACCCCACCCCTTCTAGATCTTTCTCCGGACATCTAGGGCCCTGCACTTCTCTGCAAAAATGGCCCAGTGCCCATGTCGGGAACTAAACAGGACTCTCATTTCCTTAGACCATTTTCCCAAAGGCAGATTGTGCTGCTGGTGTGTGCATCTCTGACGTGGCGGGGTAGCCAATTATGAAGATGTACTTCTGTTCAGGACCCAACAAGCATTAGGGTGGGTCTGGATATAATCATGTGGAACAATATTTGGTAAAAACTTTTTTAAGTTTAAAAATATTAATTTGTCCACCCAGAAATTCCCTGTCCAGAAACTTATGATGTAGAAATAGTTGTACAAGTCATATACTCACAAATTTAAGTACAAAGATATTTATATCTTCATAATTATGACCATAATAATAGTAATAAAATGCCAAGCACTTTACTGAGCACTTTAAATATTACCACTGAATCCCTACCACTGAATCCCCACAATTAGATGAGATTAATACTATTATCTCTTTTATAGAAAAGAAAATTAAACTTTGAAGAGAGTACCCAGTTTCCATTCATTTAGCTTATAAGTGGCAGAGCTGGGGAGTTGGGAATTTTTTTCAACTTCTAAATTTGACATTTTTCAAGATTAAAAAAATTTGTAAAAGTGTCTTTTGTAAATTTGTTTTAGAAAGTTAAAGAATAAGTGAGACAGAGAAAGATATGATCTCACTTATACGTGCAATCTAAAAAAAACCCCAAACTCAGATACAGAGTAAAGATTAGTAGGGAAGGGGGTGGGGGATGGTGAAGGGGATCAAAAGATAGGAACTTCTAGTTTTAAGATAAATAAGTTTTAGGGATGTAATGTACAGCATGGTGATATAATTAATAGTACCGTATTGTGTATTTGAAAGTTGCTAAGACTAAAAGTTCTCATCTCTACACTTATTTTGGTGATCGTTTATGCATTTATGCATCATGTATACAATAGAAATATATATCAAGCCATTATGTTGTACACTTTAAACTAATACAATGTTATACATCAATTATCTCAAAAAAGTGCACATTGAAAAAATAAGTTGAAGAAATTGTATGAAAAATACATACCTACTCACCACCAAGTTTCAACATTTCACCACAGTGATTTTATGAATACATTTTCTTAATTTGCTGAATCACTTCAAAGTCTACTGAACACACATCTTATGCCTAAATATATACATTAAAATTATATAATTTTATAACACCATTATCACAACTAAGAAAATTCATGGTTTTCTACACATTACCAGACTGTATTCAGATTTCCATAATTCTTCCCCAAAAAGTCTTACAGTTGTCTTATTTTTTCCAAACCAGGATCTAGTCTGAGCTGTTGATGCCCTGCTTCCAGATTCCGTGGGAACATGCCTTGAACAAAGCTGGATTGACTGGCTCTTTGCAAGGGGGGGCGGGGTAGGGAAGAGCCCTGTGAAAGGCTGAAAATGCTCCTTGGTAAGGGGTCAGGGCCTGGTGGTTTTGCTCTGGACTGGGTGCTGACAAAAAGCAAAGGCAATTCTATGATTTTCTTAATTTTTTTTTTTTCTAGAAGCAGGAGGAACAAAGGAGGGAAGGGAGATGTTTGGCCACTTTTGTGGTTTGGACAATGTTCTTGTTTTTGTCTGTCCTTAGAGAGGATTACAGAGTGGTCTGGTTTTTGTCTTGCTCCATCTTGGTCACAGAGTGACCTGATTTTTGTTTTGTGAAGTTGTTTATTATTTGTCAGGAGAACTCCATGGCCTAGCTGTTAGTGGCAGTCCCACTCAGCTGACAGGACTTCTTTCTCTGAATTAATTAACATTATATTTGGTTGTTACGTCTTGTCTTTGTTAATCTAATACACCCCTCCTATTAAAAAAAAAATAGTGACTTTTTGAAACCTCGTCCAATTGTTTGGATTAATCTGTTTATTTCTTTGTAATGGCACTTAGTTTGTTGCCATAAATTGGAAAATAGGTCTAGAGGCTCGGTAAGATATACATTAAACTTTTCAAGTAACAAGACTTTACAGGCGATGCCGTGAGGTTAATACATCCTGTCAGGAGACACATATTAGATCATCTCCTGATTAATGATGTTAGGTTTGATAACCTGAGTAAAGTGTGGCAGCAAACTTCTCCATTACAAATGTACATCAATGAGCTGCTCAGTCTGTGGGATAACACTGGGCGCTCCACAAATCTCCTCCCCAGGACCCTCCTTCAGCGTCTCTGATTACCCTTACCTGAATCAGTGATTTCCTCGGGGATTGCAAAATGGTTATTTTCTATTCGATTGTTCCTTCTACATTTATGAAGTGGCATTTTTCTCTAAACACATTTTCTCTAAAATATTCCCTTATTGTCTGGTAATGAACTGCAGTTCCTCCCAAAAAAGAATCTGACTTCCTAGTGATACCAGAAACGGAAGGAGAAAAACACTCATTTGTCTTGATCTGAGGTCACCGATATGGCTAAAATTCAACATGGGAGCGGAAATGATGAAGCATGCTCTTCATCTTTTCTCTGAGAAGTGTCCTTTTCTTGGGGAATGGGACTTAGAAACCAAGATCTGGTTACTGGGTCACTTGTGGTGACCGGCTTATTGCTTCCAGACATTTTGAGTAAACAGAGCTAAGAAAACAAACACACACAAGAATTCGTACTAATATTTCCAGTTCAAATACTGATAGCTTTATCTTACAATATACATAAAATAATTTAAAATTAGGGGCGCCTGGGTGGCTCAGTCGTTAAGGGCCTGCCTTTGGCTCAGGTCATGATCCCAGGGTCCTGGGATCGAGCCCCGCATTGGGCTCCTGCTCAGCAGGAAGTCTGCCCTCTCCCACTCCCCCTGCTTGTGTTCCTGCTCTCACCATCTCTCTGTCAAATAAATAAAATCTTTAAAAATAATAATAATAATAATTTAAAATTATAAATCATGTTACTACTACCAATAGAACTACAGGGCAATGCTTAATATTTAACTGTAGTACCTTTTTTTTTAAGATGTATTTATTTATTTTAGAGAGCATGAGAGAGTGGGGTGGAAGGGCAGAGAGAGAGTCTCAAGCAGACTCCTCGCTGAGCATGGAGCCTGAAGGTGGGACTAAATGCAGAGCTCAAGCTCCTGACCCTGAGATCATGACTTGAACCAAAATCAAGAGCCGGACATTTAACCAACTGAGCCACCCAGGTGCCCTTAATTAATTGTAGTACTTTTAATATTTAGAGTATAGCTACTAAAAATATGCTGTCACATTACTGTTAACAAAAGTACTTAATCCTTTTCTCTACAATGTTAAAATTTGATATATTAGGTTTGTATTATCAGTTTTACAATTGGTTTTTATTTCTCTTTGATGTATTTTTACATTTTTTGAATATACAAAACATTTACATTATTCAAAAATTAAAACCTTATGAAAAATATGCTCAAAAAAGTCTTACATCCATTTCTATCCCTTCCACTTCACTCCTCCCCTCAATTGGTAACTTAAAATGGACAAAACTCACTGCTGAAAGACATTTTTGAGACAATAGGTAAATTAGTTTCTTTCCCTGAGTTTTAGGTGAAGCCAAGGTATAACTGATAATTGTATTAATAGGTTATGATATTGGGGTTATGTAGGTATAAAATGACATTTGAAATAGAGTGATGAAATAAAGCTTTGCAAATCAGTGCATATAGAATGATCATCAGAAATATGATAGGGGCACCTGGGTGGTTCAGTCAGTTAAGCCTCCGACCCTTGATTTCGGCTCAGGTCATGATCTCAGGGTCATGAGATCAAGACCTGCGTCGAGCTTGGCATGGAGCTCTGCCCTGGGCATGGGGCCTGCTTGGGATTCTCTCTCCTTCTACCCCTTTCTTCACCTCCCTCTCTCTAAAAACAAAAAAAAAAAAAGAAAGAAAGAAAAGAAAAGAAATATGATAAACTTGTCCCCTGTACCTGATGCCTGATACTAACCTCTTTAAGACAAATCTTCAAAGATCTGGAAGATGTGTTATATCTTACTTATTATAAGTTGCTGATTGAAGCCCAAGCATTACAAATATCCAATACCCCAATTCTCCACCTCTAAGAAGCAGAGGTCTTTCCTTATTCCAATTAACCTTCTCAAGAAAAAAATAACCTGTTGTTCTTACAGGATTTTTTTCACTGACAAAATCTTTCATAAACTTATCTCATTACTTCTCAGGCCAACCATGTGAAATAAGCCAGAGGTTGCAAATTAATGGCCTTAGGGCCACATGTGGCCCCAAAACTGTTTCATTTGACCCAAAATGTTTTCAAATATTTTAATTAGATACTGTGATTTAGAAACCAAAGGATTTCTTCTTAAAATCTAGATATCTAGGTTCTCCTGAAAAGTTGGAAGCCTTGATGCAGGGACCTAGGATTCAGGTTGGACCTGGTTGGAGTGGTAAAGCCCTTGACCCCTTTAGATAAGATGTGTGCCAGGCCACGCTTTGTTACTGTCTTGGCTCTAGCTAAGGACAATCGAGTGTGATGCTCTTTTGAGTTTAAATGTCTCTCCTAAGATGACCCATACTGAGGAGAACTCTATTCAAGGCTTGTTTCCCCTCTACTGTTCAAATCTGTAGATGAGCCATGGCTTTCTAGCCATGTCAATGGACTCCAACCCCTGTCTAGATCCCTATAGCAAGCTCTGCTCCAAGACTGTTGTCTAGAAGCTGGCCGAAGCTCTCCTATGTAGCCACAGATATAACTACTAGCTGCTCACTGGAAGCCACCGTGATTCTATCAGGAGGCAACCATCTGGGATTCAACCAGCCTCCTCCCAAGCACGTGAAGAAAACTCTAGTGAAGGGTTTTTCTTTCAAGTGGCATCAGACCTCTTTGACACTTTTCTACAAAGCCCCAGAACTCTAAATGTCAACTGTCCTGTGGGTGATAAGTATCCAGGACCGAAATGACCCTCCTCACTCTTTGGTGAATTCTAATCAGAGGTCCCAGACCACCTCCAGCTTCTCATTAGAGCAATGGAGCAAAGAAGGTGTAAGCAAAACTCTTGCTACTCTTGACACCAGTGGAAACCTCAACCTTCACTGGCCATAAACATGATGGCAGGCAATCCAGGCATGCCTTTCGTTTGTTAACCTTGGCCACAGGCCCAGTGTCAATGCTTCTAAGATCTTTCCTCTCACTTACCATAACCACACTTCTCTCCACTGTCTTTCTTCAGATCCTTCTTCTGGTCTTGAATCTCACTGCAATCCTCTTTATCGTCCCTGTTCCATGATAAACTTCCCACCTTCTTTCAACTGTCATCTATGGCCCACACTCCCCCTCATTTGCCGAAGGCTTTGGAGCTTGGTTTAAAGCTTCCTTCACAATCCCAGTTTACCCCACCATGTGCACCCTCCTTCCATCAATCTCTTCAAAGTTGCCTGAGCTACTTCCTGTTAACAACCCATACCCTGTGACAAATGATCCGTATCTGGACCCCCTCCCACCTTTTCACTTGTCTCAGACATATTTCCTCCTGTCCAAAAATGATCGTCCCAATGTCCTTCACAGTTAGACTTCTACTTTCTTGTCTCACATTATCAATTTATGTCATGCACACACTGTATTTTTATTCTTTCTCTTCTTCGTCCATCCTTATACCGTAAAAACTCAGATTTGTTGAGTTTCAAAGTTCCTGCTTCATCTATGTCCTTGTCCCAATGGTCAAAGGTCTCAAAAGAATTGTCTGCATTCACTGTCTCTACTTCTTTCCCTTTCACTCTTCCATCTACTGCCAGCTGGATCCCGCCCTCACTGCTCTGAGAATTCTCTCATCAAAACAGTAAAAACTTCCTAATTGCCTAATTATCTTTCTTCTCTTGACTTTCTGGAAACCTTTCCTCTTTTCTCTTTCTCACTTCTGTTTATTTGCTTAATTTGCTAACTGTCACCTGCCATTCCCTTCATGAGTTTCTCTAGGACTGGTGTTTTGGAGGATACCCCACTCCCAGCTTGGGTCACTCCTCTGTAGTCTACACCGCTTCTAAAAGTGAATCTGTGACTTCTTGGACTTGTCTGCCATGGCCAAGGTGGGTGGGGGTGGGTGGCTCTGCACTGACTAGAAATTTAAACTCCTTGGCAGGGCACTGATGGCCCTCCAGCGGTGATCTTTCTGAACTTTCCATTTTCTCTCCCTGAGCAGCAAGCTCCGTCCCCACCCCACCTGCAACAAACACTGAGTTCCAGCCCTGCTGACACTGAGCTCCTGGCTTTTCCCTGTCCATGCCTCTCTCTGTTCATTCCAAATTCTTCCTTTATTAAACTAAAAATTGTGATTAAGTGTGTCTGGGGTGGCCTGAAAGTTTGCATGTCTTACGTGCTCTTAGTTATTGCTGGTGCGGCTGTTCCAGACCTCATTTTGAGAAAACTAGAACTTCTTTTTTCCAAAAGTGATTTACCTAAGTCAATCACAGGACAAATACTGCCCTATAACCCCAGTTATGATGCCCCCTTTATGAAGTATCAAAGAGTCAGACACATAAAAGCAGAGGGTAGAATGGTGTTTGCCAAGGGCTAAGGGGAGGGGGAAATGGGGAGCTGCTATTAAATGGGTGTAGTTTCAGTTGTGCAAGTTGATTAAGTTCTAGCCACTGGCAGTATAACATAGCATCTATACTATAGTTAACAATTTTATACTGCACACCTAAAATCCAATAAGAGGGTAAATCTCATGGTAAATGTTCTTACCACAGACATGTAAAAAGAAAAAAACTACACTGATTTACCTTTTATTTCAGGTGCCTAAATTGTCTTGGCCTCAGAGTGTCTGCCATTCAAATGATTTCAATGGAAAATATGTGCCTGTGCGAGAAATTTGGCAGGAGGTGGGGGGTGGGGATGGGGATGGATAGTCACAAAATGGGGCAGAATAACGTAACAGCAGGTTAACTTGATGTCTAGTCACAGCCCTTCATTTCTTTTATTATAAGACAAATACATACACACTAGAGAATATTTATAAACCACAAAGAAGAAAATAAAATTTCCCATAATCCCACCACTCACTATAATTCAGTAATTTATTCATTCAGCTATGCATTGAGCATCTACTAGTGGCTGGCATTGTGCAGGAAGTTAGGGACGCACTGCAAAGGAGATAAGTTCATGACTCAATGAAAACTATCATCCAGATGGAGGGGCAGCAAACTATGACCCATGGGCCAAATCCAGCCTGCTTTGATGGCTATAGTCTCACTAGAACACAGCTATGCCCATTTATTTACATATTTTCTGGGGCTGGTTTTACTCTTTAATAGCACGAACAAGTAGTTGTAACAGGATCACATGGACCAAAAATCCTAAAATATTTACTGTTTGGCCTTTTATAGAAAAGAATTTGCCAACTTCTGCTCTAGGGGCAATTGATAACATAGCTTTCTATGCCAAGGGCCTTTTATAAGATTATTCTTAAGCATTTGATTTGAACCATTTCAAAGTTCTTTTTTTTAAATTTATCTGAGAGAGAGGGAGAGTGTGCGCATGCAAGGAGGAAGAGGGGCAGAGGAAGAGAATCTCAAGTGGACCCCCTTTTGAGCACAGAGCCCTGGGCGAGGCTCCATCTCAGCACCCAGAGATCATGACCTGAGCTGAAATAGAAAAGTTGGAAGGCTCAACTGACTGAGCCACACAGCTGCCCTTCAAAGTTCTTTTTCTAATTGTTGCCTTTATATAAAAATATTTTATTTTTGTATTTACTTTGTGGTTACTGAATTTCTTAAGTGACTTAATTCTAACCATTTATCTGTTGATTAATTTTGATAGTTATTTCATATGAAAATAACTTTTCCCTTTTAATCTCTAGACCTTTAATTTTTTATTTATTACACCAGCTAGGATCACCAACACATGTTAAATAAAAATGCTCACTAATGATGTATTGTACGGTGACTAACATAACATAATTTAAAAAAAAAAGAAAAAGAAATGCTGATAACCAGTATCCTGTCTCTTTCCTAATCGCAAGGGGAGAGAGACTTTTTTTAAACACAAAACTTAATGCAAGTACCATTGTATTCAAGGGATACATTTTTTTGGATTTTTCTCTACTTTTCTGAGTTTTTATATTATGTTTTATAACTTAATCTTTTTACTTACTGTATTATAAGCATTGCCATTAAATGTCACATAATTAAATATTTCTCTATAACATCTTAATACCTACATGGTATTCCATCATAGGCTTAGACCTTTATTTAATTAATCTCCTGGTATCTTAGTCTGTGACAAATTAATCACCTCCCTTTTCTCATTTTCCACAATGACTTCTATTTATAGATGCTTAGTATGTATGAGGCAGGTACTATTCTAGGCACTAACTAGACTACAAAGCTAAAGTAGCTCTCGGGAAGTTTTAGTTTTGTTAAAAGACCCTGACACATAAGGAAGAGCTTGGGCAAAAGGCAGAGGAAGTTTGGACTTAGCACGTGTTGGAATAAGAAGGTGCTGGAAGAAGTGTGAGGTGAGTCTGGAGAGACACAGAGGGACCCAGGGCTGAATTTTATCCTGAGAGCAATGAAGCAGCAGGTGAAAAATACGATACAATTTGCATTTCTAAAAAGTTCTCTGGCCAACCCCTTTTTATTTTTTTAAAGATTTTATTTGACAAAGCAAGCTAGCAAGAACATGAGTGTGGGGGAGGGGCAGAGGGAGAGGGAGAAGTAGACTGTCCCCTAAGTAGGGAGCCCAACTTGGGGCTCAAGCCCAGGACCCTGAAATCATGACCTGAGCCAAAGGCAGATGTTTCACTGACTGAGCCACCCAGGTGGCCCCACCCCTGCTGACTTTTAAATCTTCGGGTCTCTAAGGGTTCACCTGATGACTCTCAGCTGATAATTGGATTGACCTATGAGCCAAGACGTTACCAGTCCTCTTTGGTCACACCCCCACCGGGTCAGTCTCAACATAATGGCACAACCCAGTATCACTTCTCATTTTAAATCACTGAAGAAAATATAGAAACTTACTGAAAGCTTTTCAGGGATGAAGGAGGGGTTTACACTATATACTGCAGCAAAAACTTAATGTATCTTTGAATATTCACCCTCCCCGCAAAAGTCCCACTACATACATTAGTAGCCCAAATACTTTTATGAAGACTCCAGCTTTCTCCTCACCACCCGCCTTCAATCAGCCCCACCCTACTACTTTCCCTCTGCATCTCTTGATCCTTTTTTTGTACTAGTAATCTGGTCATCTTGTAATTCAATCTTTGCTGCCATTTTGGATATTTGTTAAGGTGGGGAAGGAGGGAAGAGGAAAGTACAAGGAAGAGAGGACAAAGACGTGCAGGGGAAGATAGTAATGACTTTTGGTTTGCTCTGAACAATTAATGCTTGGGTTGCCATTCATTTTTAAAAATATAAGCATGTTATATCTTTCAATTTTACAATTTGTTACTTTTCACAAATAAAATATTTTAAAGCAAAAAAAATCTCCGTCTCCCTCATAAAAGAAAGTTATTCTTGATATCTTAAAGAGACCCAAGTGAGACTACACTTAAAATTTATAAGCATGAGCCTGAGTGCCTTTGTCCACTGCTCCTCCATGTTCAAATGGGTTCTGATGGAAAAGAACTCACCACTGCTTCCAGAGTCTTCCATTAGGCCACTCTCCAAATGAATCCTGCAGGGCAGGCAAAGACCCCACTTGCCTTTCTCAGCCTCCTCCTTGAACTGCTGCATGCAGTCCAAAAAAGCCATCATTGCCTGGTCAAATTTGACATGCAAGTGAGTTCTCTGCCCTGCAATATAGAACAATGGCAGCTCAACAAGGTCATCTGTTAAAGACTTCGGATAGGACCGGTTTCCACAGGGGACGAGTTGATACCTCTGAAACTCCAGCCCAATCTTATTGGACAGGGCAAGGAGCAGTAAGGCTGTCTGGCCCCAGGCCATGTTAATCTCCTTCCAGCTCACAGAAATGGTGGGGAGGCAGCCCAATCTGAAGCTATTGATGATGCCCACAGGGCCATCATGCCTGATCTCAAAGGTGGCACTGAAGGCATTGGTCTTCTTCAGCCAGCCCCACTGGATTTGTACATGTCTCAGCTGGTTCTTTATGCTCTTCAGCTCGTCCTGCATTTCCAGTTGTTGCCATTGCAAGTTACTGTAGTCCCTCCAGTACTGGTCATCCTGCTGGTCCAGCATTTTAGTCTCTGCCCAGGCTGCCTCAAGATCTTCTGCTATTCTTTCTTGGTTCTTCTCCACCTCCTTCAGCTCCTGGATCAGCCTCACCTCCTCCAGCTCCAGGCCCTCCAGCTCCTCCTGCAGTGTCTTTATCTCCTCCTCACGTATCCTCCCCATCCAATATTTGTAGTTCTGGTTCTCAGATTCTACAATAATGAGTCGGGTGTCCACCTGCTCTAAAAGTTTGTGAGTACAGTCCTCACAGAGGGGGTTGTCCATATCTTTTTCACCAGTGAGGATGTCAAAAATGTCCCTAGCAGTCTTCTGGATATTATTGAGCGTTCTTCCAGAGTCAAACTTTCCAAGCAAGATGAACTTGTTAGAACTATCCCTTGACATCTTGCCATCACCAGGGAGGGTAGAACAGGAGGCACCATCCTGCAGCTTTTCACTGTCTGTCTCTACCTCGGTGGTAGGGCCACACTCCAGGGTTTCTCCTGGCTCCTGCTGAGCTGAGGTGAATGTGGAAGCTGTAGATTCTTGGGTGGTCTCGAGACCCAAGGTCCCCATGGACTGATCCAGCTTCATGGGCTGCCTGCAGCCATGGCAGATGAAGCAGATGGAGGACACGGTGGAGGCCTCGGATCTTACTCTGATTCCAAGTTTCTTCTGGCTCCCCACTTATCCATTTATACCTTTTTAAGCTTCTTTAGAGTAGTGATTCTTTTAAAATGCATATTTCATCTTGTCACTCTTCTACTTAAAACCTTACATTGGTACCCTCTTTAGATACCTCTAGGACTTCTTTAGCTTCTTTTAGACAAGTGATTCTTTCTAAAAGGAAAATTTGATCATTTCACTTTGTCCTTTAACACTCCCAAGGCATATCTTAAGAGTAATCTTTATAAACTAAGCTCTGATCATGGCACTTCCCTCCTTAAAATGGTTTTATGCTCTTCTCTTACCATAAAATAAAGTCCCATCATCTTAACCTGACACCAAGGCCTCTGCTCATTTTCCCAGCTACTTCTCTCCTAATTTCCTGCCACCCTCACCCATGGGCTTCTCCATGATCCCTGGAGTGATGGTTGGAAATACAAAGTATGCCTTTCCTCACCCTGATACTTCTTCTCAAAGGATTGGGAAATAGCAGAATAAGTTTGGAACTGCTTTCAATGTCATGGTCAATTCTGAGTCCTGATTCATCCTTGGGAATAGAATGGCAAAGTATATTCATTGCTAAAGGCTAAACCTCATTTTAATTACCCATCCACCAAAGCCAAACAAATCCAAGCCATACCTGGCTTTGCGTTTGAACCAGCCCAGACAGATGATGACCCAAACAGGCTAAGGGACACAGAGGTGAAGGGGAGTAGAGATTGTTCAGACTCTGATTTATCTAACAATGGAATGATGTCTCCAGGATAATCCAGGATCCCTCTGTGGAGCCTTCCTTTCATGAAGGAATGAGTGGAACTGGAGTGTTGCTTTTAGTTGGGAAGGAAATCCCTTATTTCTGGAGATCTTCTTCCAATTCTTACCTTCTTATTCCACGGTCTCCTTTGGGAAAACTGGGAGGGGCCCAAGAGTGAGGATTCTATGGGTTGGAGGGCACTGGTGGCAGGGATTTTCTGCACTACTGTATTCCCAGCACTTAGAGGAATTACCTTGTCCCTGCTTCCCTTTCCAACCTTTGCTCCTTTCCTTGGGCTTTGTCACAAACCTCCAGGAAAGATTTGTGTCTACCTACTGCCTCCAGTTCCTCTTCTTCTGTTCTCTCTTAAACCCACTGTGATTCAACTTTAATCTCATTACACTATAGAAAGTCCTCATATCAAGGTCACAAATGTTGTCTGTGTTGCTAAATTTAATCTTGTTGGAATAGGAAGAAAGGTCTCCAGCCAAAAGTGAGCATGGGGAAGAGATGTGAGAGTCACCTAGGTGAGTAGGAGATTGAATAGAGGAGAGAAATGGCATGATTGCTCTTCACTTGTAATAGTCCACATGGGGCTTGCTGTCATGAGTAGGTGTACATTTTTGTCCAGCCACCCACCCGCATGGTTTGTCAAGCAAGCAAGACTAAACCAGGGAGGCAGGAGAGAAGGTGCCAGCAGGGAAGTGGTTAGGAAGGTTGATGGCAATATATCCTGGGAAGGAAGAATGGGGATGGAGGGAGACACAGGGAAAAGGAAGAGTTGATGTATTTCTGTTCTGGGAGGTTGAAGGAGTGTTGGAATCAGGATAGCAGGAGACCAGATGAGTAAATATAGGAGATAGTCAGAGAGTGTGCATGAAATGGATACAACAGAGGACTTGCTCCCTGTAGTCTATAATCATCTTTCATCTCCCCATCTTGAAACAAATGACCTTTGTTTGGCTCCTCCAGGCATATGTCACAGTATTCTGATTTTATTTATTTATTTATTTATTTGGGAGAGAATGAGAGATAGAGAGCACGAGAGGGAAGAGGGTCAGAGGGAGAAGCAGACTCCCTGCTGAGCAGGGAGCCCGATGCGGGACTCGATTCTGGGACTCCAGGATCATGACCTGAGCCGAAGGCAGTCGCTTAACCAACTGAGCCACCCAGGCACCCATGTCACAGTATTCTGGAGTCAGAGGGTCTTGGGTTCTAATCTTGCTTACTTAATAGGTTACTTAACCTTTTTGATGCTCAGATTCTTCATTTGAAAATGAATGAAATAGAAGCCACCATGAGAGGATTGCTTTGATGATTAAACAAGATGATGTTTAGAACCTCAAATGACATTAGTTTCTTCTCACTAGCAGTCACCTATGTGGCCAGTGCCTGGCTTTCTCCTCCTTGTGCACCTTCTCAAAAGAGAAGTTCACTACTTCTCACTGTTTCCAAATCCTCATCAAACCTCTTTCAACCTTTGCAATCTGGCATCTGTCTCAATAATTAATGGGATAAAATGGTTCTTGCTAAGGTCAGCAATGAATTCTTAAATAGCACATCCCAAAGCATCTTTTCTGTCCTCTTCCAAATTGGTGCTCATTCTTTAACATTTGAGGTGATTACCATCCTTTCCTCATCAAAAGAGGAAAACAAAGTCCTTATTTGGATTCTAGAGGATTGCTGCTTCTGATTCTCCTAGATCTCTGATCTTCCTTTTCCACCCTGCTGACTCATCCTGCCAAGAGATTCTGAATTTCAAAAAGTAAAAATCTGTCTTTGATATAGACAACTAAATTTTTCTGAAGCTTGCAAAGTGTGAATAAAAGCCTCCTTTAAAAATTCAAGGCTTTATGGGGGTGCCTGGGTGGCTCAGTCCTTAAGCGTCTGCCTTCGGCTCAGGTCATGATCCCAGGGTCATGGGATCAAGGCCCACATCAGGCTCCTTGCTTGGCGGGAAGCCTGCTTCTCCCTCTCCCACTCCCCCTGCTTGTGTTCCCTCTCTTGCTATGTCTCTCTCTGTCTAATAAATAAATAAAATCTTAAAAAAAAAATTCAAGTCTTTGTATACCCATGTTCATAGAAGCATCATTCATCGTAGTCAAAAGGTAGAAGCAACCCACATGCCCATTGATGAATAAATGAATAAACAAAATGTGGTATATACATACAGTGGAGTATTATTCAGCCTTAAAAAGGAAGGAAATTCTTACCCATGCAACAGTCTGGATGAAACTTGAGGACATTACGCTAAATGAAATAAGCCAATCATAAAAGGATAAATATTTCATGATTCCACTTAAATGAAGTACCTAGAATAGTCAGATACAATTCATAGAGAAAGAAAGTAGGGTGGTGATTGCCAGGGGCTGGGGGAAGAAGGGCTCGCTCTATAAATCACTGTGATATTATGATTTACATAAAAAAATATGTATTTGGTCTTCTCTGTTCATACCACAGAGCTCCTAAACCCTTGGAATTTCCTAAGCAATTTCCAGAGCGATCATCGAGGTGTCTTTTGTTATGTTAATGAAGTGACTATCAGAAAGCACCTAAAGATGGGGGCTGATTATCAGGAGAACCAACCATGTGATTGGAGGGTTGGAAATTAGCTCCACCCCCCTGATCTTCAGGAGGGGAGTAAGGCTGGAGATTAAATCAATCACCAATGACCAATGATTTAATCAGCCGTGCCCATGTAATGAAGTCTCCATGAAAACCCAAAAAGGAGTGGGCTCAGAGAAGTTCTGGGTTGGTGACCATGTGGCAATCTGGGGAGAGTGGTGAGCCTGGAGAGAGCATGGAAACTCCACAACCTTCCCACATACCTTGTTCTTTGCATCTCTTTCATCTGACTGTTCCTAAGTTATATCCTTTTATAATAAATTGGTAATCTAGTAAGTAAATGTTTTCCTGAGTTCTGTGAGCTGCTCCAGCAAATTAATCATATCTGAGGAGGGGTCAAGGGAATTATTTGGTCCCAAGCCCAGGTGACAACGTGGACTTTCGGCAATTGGCATCTGAAATGGGGAATGGGAAATCAGTCTTACAGGACTAAGCTCATAGCCTGTGATCTGATGCTATATAGTGTCAGAATTGAATTATAAGACGTGTAGTTGGTATCAGAATTGCTTGGTGTGAGGAAAAAACTCACACACTGGAATTGGGACCAGAGTGCTAGTTGGTGTCAGAATATTCGGGTGTTAGTGTTTAATGAGTACAGAGTTTTAGTTTGAGAAGATTAAAAAGTTCTGGAGATGGATGGTGGTGATGGCTGCACATGTGGGAAGGAAAAACTATTCTCCCTTCAAGGTTTTTCTAGCAGGCCTAAGAATTAAATTGACATAAGACAGATTAACTGGAGAAGATAACATTTAATTTCATGAGTACGGGGAATCCACAAAAACATGAAATTCCAAAGACAGGCAAAATGAAGTATAAATGTTGTCCTGAACTAAGAAGGGGACTGGGGTCTGGGATTTCCAAGGGAAGGAAAGCAAGGCACAGGAAGATGAAAAGGGGTAAATGTTTGGTAAACACATGTTCACTGGGCTATGCAGAAACAATGGGACACAATTTATTGGTTAAATTCCTCCTCCCTGTCTACTACCCCTCATTCATATTATATTGTAGTTATCTATGGTGATAGCTCCTGTCCTGGAGCAGGTCTTCCAACTAAATTCTTTTAGACATTTAGGGAGAAGATCAAAGTTTCTTCCTGAGTCATTTGATCTCTGATGGTTTTCAGCTCAAGACAATCTGCATGCCGTAGTGACGCTTCCAGGGTGATTCATTCCGAACTCCCTCACACAAAAATGTGAGTGTGCTTAATGCCCCTGCACACTTAAAAATTGTAAAGATGGTATTTTATCACCATTAAAATATAACAAAAGAAATTAAAGGACCTGTCTAAAGCAGCTCTCTTTCTCTCTACAGGGCCCCTGGGGCAATAAGGTAGCTATTAGAAACTTTCCTAGAGATTTAACATGCCCTGGGACTCTCAGCTGGGCTCAAAGTTCAAGACCCATCATTACTAGAAAAAATAGTCTCAGCTCAAAAATGCTAAGCAAATATGCCTCTGTTTGCTATGATTAAAGTGAAAAAATGTGTGTTATGTGTGTCTTACCATAGCTTTAAAAACCTCGAGGTTGCACTGGCTTATGGGCCTCAGAATGTCCCCCGTTTCCTTTGTAAACCTCCACAGACTTTGTGGCCTCACAAAGGCCAGCGTGGGGATTTGAAGTGTCTGAGGAAGGACTCTTGCAGCTGCAGAGGTCCAGACACCTGCGGGCCCAGATGTGACTCATACAGGATGGGAAGGCAATACTCATAGTTACAGAGGAGCCCAGATTTCTGGTTCACATAAGAAAAATTTTTAAAGGAATTTTAAGCTTTAATTCATTTTGCTTTGCTTCAGACCAGCCAATATCCTCTTTGCTATAGAAACTCCAGAGAAGTAATCATGACAAGCTGGAATGGGAATATTTTTTTCCAGACTCAGACCATCAAAAGAGCCAAGATTCTGGCTTTCTGTCCCAGGTCAGATGCTGATTTAGGAAGTCATTTCAGCTCACAGTCTGCTTAAACGCTGTGAAATGGGTTCAATGCTAACAATAAACATTACTCACGATAGCTGTTGAGGGCAAAGACATCTGCACCATGCTCCCTCAGTGTTCTGCACGCTGTGTAGTGTCAAGTAAGTGTTCAGTAAACCATTGCTAGATTCTGCATGCATTACTAATGCACGGAAGTGCTCATCCTGGGGGACTGGAGCCCCCACCCCATGCTACTCCCCACTAATGTCTATCTAAAGCCATGCCAGAAAATTAAATATGGATTTATGCAGAGCTAACTTGTTCATATAAGACAAATATTCTCTATTTGCAAAAAGATTCACGGAACTCCTACAAATAGATTGCTGGCTAATGTGTGTTACAGAACATTAACTCTTTATAATCAATATTAAAATGTTGGGAGTCAATGCCAGTTGAAGGGCAGAATGTTCCAAGTCAATCCACCTGTGAAGATTGATACCTCTTTCACCTATGCACTGGCACCTGCATCCATTAGTCTCAGTGGATGGCACTTGGCATATCTACCCCTCCACTGGACTATATGCCTCTTGAAGATATTGTTGAAATCCATCTTGTATCTTTAACATCTATTCATCCGTTCTGCTCCTTTTCTTTTTTCCTTTTTTTTTTTTTTATTCTTATGGAAGGGCTTCTAGATACCATGACTCTGACTCAAATAATCCCATACATGGGACAGCTCATTCTACTAAAATATACTGGTAATTTTTTTTTCAGAAAATTGCATGGTAATCATAATGATTTGATAATTGGACTAAAAATCTAGGAGTATCAATTTATTGCATGTAGTGGATTGCTATCCCTTGTCACAAGGAGTGCCTTTAGAAATTCCTGATGATGACATATCATTCCCTCACAAGAGGACTGTGAGAATCACCCACTCCCCAAGCCCTTGGCTATATGAGTATGGAAACACCATCATCAATATTTGGGCTCATCATCCTCATGATATTAGCAAGGAGAGGAAGGTCCTCAGAAAGCAGCTGAAGTCCTTTTTTTTTTTTAAGTATTTTATTTATTTATTTGACAGAGAAATACCCAGCGAGAGAGAAAGCACAAGCAGGGGGAGTGGGAGAGGGAGAAGCAGGCTTCCTGCCAAGCAGGGAGCCTGATGCGGGGCTCAATCCCAGGACCCTGGGATCATGACCTGAGCCAAAGGCAGATGCTTAACGACTGAGCCACTCAGGCACCCCTCAAGTCTTGATGCCTTAAACCAGTCCCTTCAAGATCGTGAATGCTCACAGGCAGGACTATATTTTATACCTAAGGCCAAAGTAGTAGCAGCCAAATTGCTGCCTACCCCTGGACAATGTCCACTGTTTCTGATGCTCTCATCCATGCCATGGGCCCCATTTAATATATTTTCTTCACTTTAAGACTAAATTAACATAACTGCTCTCATACAGCCTGTTCTGGGGTTCAGGACATTTGGTGGCCTAAAGATTTCTTCCACTCTGTTCTTGTGCAGTGGGAAGAGCTCTGGCCCAGGATTCTGGAGGCTTGGTTTCTGATCATAATTTACTATAGACTGTACTTCTCTGGACCTCTCAGTTTTCTTATTTGTAAAATAAGGGACTTGGAGCAAGTGATAGTCAAAGTCCTCACAACCTCGCTTATTATTAATTTTCCATCTTTTATTAGGCCAAGTTGCCAACTAGTTCTGTGCCCACCCCACACTCTCTCCTAACCCCCACAATCATATCACTGAGAAATAATTTGAGAACTAGAATTTATTAAAATGCATAAGCTTATACCCGAAGATAGCCATGTGATATAACCATAAGGCCATGGACTATGTTTTCACCTATTTTGGTAGTTTGGGATGCTTTTTCAATGGCAAAGAAGTTGGTGATTGATGTCATATTCTTGTCTACACACTCACAACAGGCCTAGCAATCACAGCTCAGAATGGACTGGAATAGCAGGAATCTGTGTGGACCCAGGGCCTGGTGGATCCTGGAGACGGTGGGAAGTGGAGACCACCACCCACTGTCAAGGCATGAGTTAAGTGGCATGCTACATGGAAGCATGAGGCGAGGATCTGGAAAGGACAAGGAAACTGAGGCTGGTGGGATGCTCGGGGCACCAGGACTGGGATGAAGGCCAAGGTTGTTGGGGCCGGTGTGACCACTGGCCACCTGGCTTGACATTCAAAGTTGGGTTGACGACAGTGCTGGCTTATCATCTTCACCATTGGTTCATTGAATCCTACTGTAAGCATGGGGAAAGGGGTGGAGGCTAACAGCGTTTTGAGGACTTAACACGTTCTGCTTAGTGTGGCAATTGTATTGTCAAGCAAATATTCATCCTTCTCTCCCTCCCTTCGGAGTGATTTTGGACTGTGGACCGTGGGCGGAAGTGACAGCGTGCTAGTTCCAGCCCCAAGTGTCTCCTAGTCCTCTTGTGCTCCCGTCTTCCACCATGAGAACAGCATATCCCATGGAGGAGCTCTCCTTCTGCCTCTGTCCCCAAGTGAGAAGGCATCTGAAGCCCAGCCCAGCCAACCTGCAACACCCCAATTGAGAAATACATGCTTGGGTTGTAAACCACTGAAACTTGGGGTTTATTATCACAGCAAAGGCTGGATAATTGAGACATGTTAATCTTTCTGAAAGAAGCAACAGGATCTCAGGTGAGGATCAGAATCCCTCAGGTGTTGAGCTTTGGGCCCAGGCATATTTGACATCAAATCAAAAGCCATGCTTTCCATTAAAATGTGACGACTCTAGTCTTTGATGAGTCAAGCAATATTTGACTTAAAATAGAAAAGTGGTCTTAGAGAAAATGTTAACTGAATATTCTTTCAGTAAGCCCAGGTATAAGAGCTCTAGACCCTCCCAGGAGTGGACATCCTGATGGAAGTTCTGCATCAGCAAAGCAGCCTCAGATGCCATAAGGATGCAAATGGCTGGCTGCTGAGAGCCCCTTCTCTCCCTTCTCCCTACCTGTGTACTTCACAGAATAGTTGGGAAGAGACACAGACGGCATCCCAGAGAAAATATGATCAGGCTGCTCCAGTACCTTCGGGGAGAGTGGAAACAATGTGACCCTGTCTGAGGGCTTCTACATTCCTCGGCCAGAAAGGCCTGGCTCCTCTCCTCTTGTGAGTCACCCTTGCAGGTGTTTGCAACCCTTGGGATGAAAAATGATGCTCTGGCATAAAGAAGCATTGCGGGGCTTACTAATCCCTTACCACTGGAAAGTAGGAAAGGGAAAAACAGAACAGGGGGTGGAAAGGCAGTTTGGAAATCAGCTGGGGAAGGATAGCAGGTCACAGAGTCAGCCAGAAAAGGAATTTCCAATATATTTTTAAAAGATCCTGAGTAACAATTTTATTTTCCAAATGTACTGCGTTCAGTGTCAGACTGGCCGTTAAGGCAGTTGAACATGGCCCCATGGCCTAAGAAGAAACTCCTCTGAAGGTGTTCAACCCCCACTTGCCCTGTCCTGCTGGTGTCTGGGAATTTACCCAGCCTGACCCCTCACCAGCACTGGGATACTATTCTCAGTTATGCAGTACTGGGGACTTTCTTCTTCTCTCTGGAACCTGCTGAGCCCTCCCCCTGATCTGCCCCTTCATCTTCCCAGGTGGCTCTGCAAGCCCAGCAGGCTGTTCATCACTCTTCCAGACTCAGCTTTGGCTCACCTCCCCAAGGAGGCCATTTTGTGCAGTGGGGATCCCCAGACATCCTCTTTAAGAGCACATTTACCAAACTGAATTCTATCTACAGTGACTTGTGGTTTAGCTGTTTATCATGTCTTTCCCATCATGATGGGAGCTCTGTCACGTTAGGGACTGCCTGACTTGCTGGTTCCTGAGGCCCTGGTGCCTGGCACCTCACAATCTCAGTGAATGAGTGACTGATTGCATCTTTATATCAACTCTGAAAGGCAACTATCATTTTGCTATTAACTGCTGAATTCTGTCCCTTTTAAGATGTTGCTTGGGGCACCTGGTTGGCTTAGTCTGTTAAGCATCTGACTTTTGACTTCTGCTCAGGTCATGATCCTGATCAGGGTCTTTGGATCAAGCCCCATGTCAGGCTCTTTGCTCAACCCCGAGTCTGCTTGAGATTTTCTCTCTCTCTCTCGGCCCTGCCCCCTGCTCTCTCTCTCTCAAATAAACAAAAATAAAATCTTAAAAAGAATGTTGCTTAATTTTATCACATAAGTAATACATGAAGACTTACCAGTACAGAGAATTCATTCTGAGCAAATGGAAAACAGAGCAAGTCTCCCTTTCTTTCTTCTCTCCCTCCAGATCTTCCCCCTTCCCTAGGTAAACTTTGCAAGTTTTTGTTCCCTTTTCTCTGAGATACTGTAATTTATAACTATATATTTAGTCTTTGACCCCCTTCCTGGCACAGACTTCCTAAAGCCCTCTGAAACTTTTGGACCTTGCCTAAGGATGCCAGCAGAACCAACCCATGTGATTAGAGGGTTAGAATTTTCAGTCCCACCCCTGAAACATCCAGGTTGGTGAGAAGAGCTGGAGGTTGATCAATCACCAATGGCCAGCAATTTTTTCAATCATGTGTATGTAATGAGGCCTCCATAATATCCCAAAAGGACAAGGTTGGAAAAGCTCCCAGGTTGGTGAATACATGGAGATTTAGGGTGAGTGGTGTGCCCAGAGAGAACATGGAAACTCTATACCCCTTCCCCATACCTTGCTCTATGCAACTCTCCCATCTGGCTATTCCTGACTTCTATCCTTTTATAACAAACCAGTGATCTAGTAAGTAAAATGTTGCTCTGAATTCTGTGAGCCACTCTAGCAAACTAATCAAACCCAAATGGGGCTGTAAGAACCTTCAATCTACAGCCAGTCAGTCAGAAGCCCAGGTGACAACCTAGATTGTGATTAGTGTCAGAACTGGGGGTGGGGGCAGCCTTCTAGGACTGAGCCTTTAACCTGTGTGATCTGATGCTATCTCTAGGTGGACAGTGTCAGAATTGAGCTGAATTGTAGGACACCCCGCTGGTGCTGGAGAAATGCCTGTTGGTGTGGGAAACCACCCTCTGACACACAAGCTGGTATTAGGTGCAGAGCCTTTACTAACCTTTTCCTTTCTATAATTCACCTATCTGTGACATAGAGGCATCCTTTCATGTAAATGAGTTGTGATTTTCTTTAACAATGACTAGAGTGTACCCATTGTGATGTCTGTCTCTATGGGATGGGGTCCCCAAATATGGGGTGACAATCAGGTGGAAGCCAATGGCACAGGAGGAGAAAGGTTCACCCAAGGCAGAACAAAGGGGATAGAAGTTTCTTAAATACATTGCAGGGGAGCTGCAAGCAGTCAGCAGAGGTGAGGCTGTCTGCAACCTGGCAGTGGGTGGGGGCTGTATTTAAATCGGGGAGGTGAGGAGGTACAGGAACAGGGATGTATGGAATTCTCCCTTTTTTGGTAACTGTGCCTGGTTGTAAGTAGCCCATTGGTCAGCTAGGGCCTATGGATATATTGAGGTGGGTCACCTGCTGGGCCCCTCTGTACTCAGCCAGGGGGGTCGCTGTGGGCCCTTTTGCCTTGATCAAGTTTACATTGCTCAAGCCTGTTGTCTAAAAGTGGCTTCTACACCCATGTCCTGCATGGGGCTTGTTACAGATGAACCAGAATTTGTTCCATCGGTTCCCGCTGGATGGAAAACTAACAAGTGATAACCAAACATTCCGACCTTCATAATCTTTGATCTTTTGTAATTAGTGCTGTCTTTCCTCCAAAAGTGGGATTTACCAAGGCTGGCTCATTCCTTCACCATTGGACCACATGAACTGGTTTGTACTATCAGGAGACAAGTCAGTTTTACTCTATAAATAATTATTTTGTAATTTTCTTTTATTAGAAACTCACTCTAAAGATTGGTAATTCAATAACTTTGCACAGCATTTAATCCTGATTACAAGAGAAATTAATATTAAATAAAAGCTGACCTTCCTGTCTCTGTAGGTTCTGTGCTGCATAAATATGTTGACCAGCCGTTCCAGAATGGAGTCTCAGTGTGTCTGGCCGTTCTGACAGGCCAAGGTACATTGTAATACAGCAGAGGCCCAGAGATTATAGAAGCCATTTCTCATGTCTTCCTAAGTCTGACTCTTTGACTTCTCTTTCCTTTATTTATGACACACAGAGATCACCCAAGTGTTGTGTACTCAACAGCTTCTACTGTAGGGCACTGACCATTGGATTTGCCAATTCCAGCACAGTCTTGAGACAGAATGCCAGGAAATGTGCTTTGGGGCTTTTTCCTTCCTCTGCCATTTCTTAAGATGTCTTTTGACTTAAGGATACTTTGGGGAGGAGGAGCAAGATGGCAGAGGAGTAGGAGACCTAAATTTCATCTGGTCCCAGAAATTCAGCTAAATAGTTATCAAACTATTCAGAACACCCACAAATTCAACAGGAGATTGAAGAAAAGAATAACAACAACCCTCCGAACAGAAAAGTGACCACTTTCTGGAAGGTAGGATGTGCAGAGAAGTAAATCCGAGGCAACATTCGGGAGGATAGGTGGTGGGGGAGAGGGCCTCCGTCAGCCACTTTTTGCAAGTGATAGAGAATCAGAACTTTTAGAAGTCGGCTCCACTGAGGGACGTCGCTCCTGTGGCTAAGGGGGGAGTGGAACCCTCACTGGGACAGTGTGGTTTCAGGACCCTTGGGGTCACAGAAAGACTGGGAGTGCCTGAATGTGGCAGAGCTCCCAGGTATCGGAGCAGCAAAGCCAGCTGCAGAGATGGAGCCAAGGCAAGGGCTCTCAGCTCAGAGTTGCCATAAACCATGATCCGCGGCCCAGTCGGGCCACTAGTCTTCCAGCAGGGACCCAACAAGTGGTAGATCCAGGAGACTCCCCTTCCTCTCATGGGAGAAGCAGTGCAGGAGTGCACCACAGGGATCTACTGGGTTTGGAGACTCCACACGGGGTCGGGTGCCAGAGATAGAAATGGTCGGTCACAGGCTGGGTGAGCATGGACGGAGTGCAGCCAGAGACCGGGGAGATGGGAGTGATTGACTGCTTTTCTCTGGGGGCTCACTGAGGAGTGGGGCCCTGAGTTCTTGGCTCCTCCAGGGCGGAGATTGGGAGGCTGCCATTTTCACTCTCATCCTCCAAAGCCGTACGGTAAGCTTGCAGGGAACAAAAGCCCCTGAGAGCAAACGAGCAGATTACTTAGCCTGGACTGGCAAGGGTGGGGGGCAATTCCACCTCTGGCAAAGACATTTGGGAACCACAGCAACAGGCCCCTCCCCCAGAAGATCAGCAAGAACAGCAAGCCAAGACCAAGTTTACCAATCAATGAGAATGGCAGAACTCCAGCACTAGGGGAATACAGCACATAGAATTCATGGCTTTTTTCCCCCTGATTCTTTAGTCTTTCAAAGTTAAGTTTGAAAATTTTCTTTATTTTTCTCTTTTTCTATTTTTTTAGTTGAATTTTTCTTCTTTTTCGACCAACATCTTATCAATTCCTTTTTTAAAAACTTTTTTTAATTTTTCATTTTTACAGTCATATTCAATCTATTCATTGTATTTAAGCTTATTTTTTGTATGTGTATACATATACATATATGTTTTTCTTTCCTTAAAGTTTTGGGATACAGTTTCTACTAACTGACCAAAATATAGCCTAAATCTAGTGTATGATGTTGCTCTAGTCTCCCTCCTGATCACATTCTCTCTCTTTTCTTTTAATTTTTTTCATTCTTTTTTCAACCAACTTCTTATCTTATCAATTCCTTTTTTAAGAACCTTTTTAATTTTCATCTTTACAATCATATTCCTTCCCTTCATCATATTTACCCTTATTTTTATATATATGTTTTTCTTTCTTTAAAATCTTGGGAGGCCATTTCTTCTAACAGACCAAAATACATCCAAAATCTAGTATATGGCTCTGTTATATTCACCAGCCTGATCATATTCTTTTTTTTTTTCCCCCTTTCTTTCCTCCCAGGTTTCAAGTCTCTTCTGATTTGTTTAGTGTATATTTTTCTGGGGTTGTTCTTATACTTTTAGCATTTTTTTTTGGCATTTTGTTCTCTCATTCCTCTATTCTCCTCTGGACAAAATGACAAGACAGGAAAAACTCACCTCAAAAAAAAAAGGACAAGGGGCAGTACCGACTTCCAGGGACCTAATCAATACAGACATTAGTAAGATGTTGGAACTAGAGTTCAGAATGATGATTATAAAGATAGTAGTTGGGCTTGAATAAAGTATAGAAGATACTAGAGAATCCCTTTCTAGAGAAATAAAAGAACTAAAATCTAACCAAATCCGAATCAAAAAGTCTATTAATGAGGTGCAATCAAAAATGCAGGCTCTAACTGCAAGGATAAATGAGACAGAAGAGAGAATTAGTGTTATAGAAGATCAAATGATGGAGAATAAAGAAGCTGAGAAATAGAGAGATAAACAACTACTGGATCATGAGGGGAGAATTCAAGAGATAAGTGATACCATAAACTGAAACATTAGAATAATTGGGAACCCAGAAGGAGAAGAAAGAGAGAGGGGGGCAGAAGGTATATTGGAGCAAGTTATAGCAGAGAACTTCCCTAATTTGGGGAAGGAAACAGGCATCAAAATCCAGGAGGCACAGAGAAGCCTCCTCAAAGTCGATAAAAATAGGTCAACACCTAACATCTAATAGTAAAACTCACAAGTCAGAGACAGAGAAAATCCTGAAAGCAACTCGGGACAAGGTCTGTACCTACAATGGTAGAAACATTAAATTGGCAGCAGACCCATCCACAGGGACCTGGCAGGCCAGAAAGGACTGCCATGATATATTCATAGAACTAAATGAGAAAAATATGCAGCCAAGAATACTATATCCAGATAGGCTGTTATTGAAAATAGGAGAGAGAAAAATTTTCCAGGACAAAAACTAAAAGAATTTGCAAACACCAAACCAACCCTACAAGAAATATTAAAAGGGGTCCTCTAAGCAAAGAGAGAGCCTAAAAGTAGGCCAGAAAGGAACACAGACAACATACAGTCACAGTCACCTTACAGGCAGTACAATGGCACTAAATTCATATCTTTCAATAGTTACCCTGAATGTAAATGGGCTAAATGTCCCAATCAAAAGACACAGGGTATGAGATTGGATAAAAAAACAAGACCCATTGATATGCTGTCTGCAAGAGACTCGTTTTAGATGCAAAGACACCTCCAGGTTTAAAGTGAGGGGGTGGAATGTCCATGTCCATTACCATGCTAATGGACATCAAAAGAAAGCTGACGTGGCAATCCTTATATCAGACAAATTAGATTTTAAACCAAAGGCTATAGTAAGAGATGAGGAAAGACACTACATCATACTTAAAGGGTCTATCCAACAAGAAGATCTAACAATTGTAAATATCTATGCCCTAACATGCGAGCAGCCAATTATATAAACCAGTTAATAACAAAATTGAAGAAACTCATTGACAACAATACAATATTAGTAGGGGACTTTAACAGCCCCCTCACTGAAATGGACAGATCAGCTAAGCAAAAGATCAACAAGGAAATAAACACTTTAAATGACACAGTGGACCAGATGGACTTCACAGATAGAATCAGAACATTCCATCCCAAAGGAACAGAACACACACTCTTCTCTAGTGCCCATGGAACATTCTCCAGAATAGATCACATCCTAGGTCACAAATCAGGTCCCAACTGGTACCAAAAGATTGGGATCATTCCCTGTATATTTTCGGACCACAGTGCCTTGAAACTAGAACTCAATCACAAGAGGAAAGTCGAAAAGAACTCAAATACATGGAGGTTAAAAAGCATCCTACTAAAGAATGAATGGGTCAACCAGGAAGACAAAGAAGAATTTAAAAAAATTCATGGAAACAAATGAAAATGAAAACACAAGTGTTCGGGGCACCTGGGCTCAGTTGGTTAAGCAGCTGCCTTTAGCTCAGGTCATGATCCCAGAGTCCTGGGATCAAGCCCCACATCAGGCTCCCTGCTCAGTGGAGAGCCTGCTTCTCCCTCTCCCTCTGCCTGACTCTCTGCCTACTTGTGCTCTCTCTCTCTCAAATAAATAAATAAAATCTTTAAAAACACACACACAAGTGTTCACAATCTTTGGGATGCAGCAAAGGCAGTCCTATGAGGAAAGGATATAGCAATACAAGCCTTCCTCAAGAAAGAAGAAAGGTCTCAAATATGAAACCTAACACTACACCAAAAGGAGCTGGAGAAAGAACAGCAAATAAAGGCTAAACCCAGCAGGAGAAGAGAAATAATAAAGATCAGAGCAGAAATCAATGAAATAGAAACCAAAAGAACAGTAGAACAGATCAACGAAACTAGGAGATGGTTCTTTGAAAGAATTAACAAGATTGATAAACCCCTGGCCAGACTTATCAAAAAGAAAAGAGAAAGGACCCAAATAAATAAAATCATGAATGAAAGAGGAGAGATCACAAACAACACCAAAGAAATACAAACAATTATAAGAGCATATTATGAGCAACTATATGCCAGCAAATTAGATAATCTGGAAAAAATGGATGCATTCTTAGAGCCTAGAAACCACCAAAACTGAAACAGGAAGAAATAGAAAACCTGAACAGACCCATAACCCGTAAGGAAATTGAAGCAATAATCAAAAATCTCCCAACAAGAGCCCAAGGCCAGATGGCTTCTCAGGGGAATTCTACCAAACATTTAAAGAAGAATTAATACCTATTCTTCTGAAGTTGTTTCAAACAATAGAAATGGAAGGAAAACTTCCAATCTCATTTTATGAGGCCAGCATTACCTTGATCCCAAAACCAGAAAAAGACCCTATCAAAAAGGAGAACTACCAATATCCCTGATGAACATGGATGCAAAAATTCTCACCAAAATAGTAGCAGATAGAATCCAACAGTACACTAAAAGGATTATTCACCATGATCAAATGGGATTTATTCCTAGGCTGCAAGGGTGGTTCAACATCTGCAAATCAATCAATATGATACAATACATCAATAAAAGAAAGAACAAGAACCATATGATCCTCTCAATAGATGCAGAAAAAACATTTGACAAAGTACAACATCCTTTCTTGATTAAAACTTTTCAGAGTATAGGGATAGAGGGTAATATCTCAATATCATAAAAGCCATCTATGAAAAACCCACAGCGAATATCATACTCAATGGGGAAAAACTCAGAGCTTTTCCCCTAAGGTCAGGAACATGGTAGGCATGTCCACTCTCACCACTGCTATTCAACATAGTACTAGAAGTCCTAGCCTCAGCAATCAGACAACAAAAAGAAATAAAAGGCATCCAAATTGGCAAAGAAGAAGCAAAACTCTCACTTTTTGCAGATGATATGATACCGTATGTGGAAAACCCAAAAGACTCCACCCCAAAACTGCTAGAACTCATATAGGAATTCAATAAAATGGCAGGATATTAAATCAATGCACAGAAATCAGTTGCATTTCTATACACCAACAACAAGACAGAAGAAAGAGAAATTGAGTCAATCCCATTTACAATTGCACCCAAAGCCATAAGATACCTAGGAATAAATCTAACCAAAGAGGCAAAGAATCTGTACTTAGAAAACTATAAAGTACACATGAAAGAAATTGAGGAAGACACAAAGAAATGGAGAAACATTCCATGCTCATGGATTGGAAGGACAAATATTGTGAAAATGTCTATGCTACCTAGAGCAATCTACACATTTAATTCAATCCCTATCAAAATACCATCCACTTTTTTCAAAGAAATGGAACAAATAATCCTAAAATTTGTATGGAACCAGAAAAAACTCCAAATAGCCAGAGGAATGTTGAAAAAGAAAAGCAAAGCTGGTGGCATCACAATGCCGGACTTCAAGCTCTATTACAAAGCTGTCATCATCAAGACAGTATGGTACTGGCACAAAAACAGACACATAGATCAATGGAACAGAATAGAGAGCCCAGAAATGGACCCTCAACTCTATGGTCAACTCATCTTTGACAAAGCAGGAAAGAATGTCCAATGGAAAAAAGACAGTCTCTTCAACAAATCGTATTGGGAAAATTGGACAGCCACATACAGAAGAATGAAACTGGACCATTTCCTTACACCACACACAAAAATAGACTCCTAATGGTTGAAAGACCTAAATGTGAGACAGGAGTCCATCAAAGTCCTTGTGGAAAACACAGGCAGCAACCTCTTCGACCTCAGCTGCAGCAACTTCTTCCTAGAAACATCACCAAAGGCAAGGGAAGCAAGGGCAAAAATGAACTATTGGGACTTCATCAAGATAAAAAGCTTTTGCACAGTAAAGGAAATAGTCAAGGAAACCAAAAGACAACTGACAGAATGGGAGAAGATATTTGCAAATGACATATCAGATAAAGGGCTAGTTTCCAAAATGTATAAAGAACTTCTTAAACTCAACACCCAAAGAACAAATAATCCAATCAAGAAATGGGTAGGAGAGATGAACAGACATTTTTCCAAAGAAGACATCCAAATGGCCAACAGACACATGAAAAAGTGCTCAACATCACTCAGTATCAGGAAAATCCAAATCAAAACCTCAATGAGATACCACCTCACACAGTCAGAATGGCTAATATTAACAAGTCAGGAAACTACTGATGTTGGCGGGGATGCGGAGAAAGGGGAACCCTCCTACACTGTTGGTGGGAATGCAAGGTGGTGCAGCCACTCTCGAAAACAGTATGGAGGTTCCTCAAAAAGTTGAAAATAGAGCTGCCCTATGACCCAGCAATTGCACTACTTGGTATTTACCCCAAAGATACAAATGTAGTGACCCGAAAGGGCACATGCATCCCAATGTTTATAGTAGCAATGTCCACAAAAGCCAAACTATGGAAAGAGCCTTGATGTCCATCAATAGATGAATGGATAAAGAAGATGTGGTATATATATATTTATACATTGGAATATAATGCAGCCACCAATAAAAGTGAAATCTTGCCATTTGCCACGACATGGATGGAATTAGAGGGTATTATACTAAGCAAAATAAATCAATCAGAGAAAGACAAGTATCATATGATCTCACTGATAAGAGGAATTTGAGAAACAAGACAGAGGATCATAGGGGAAGGGAGGGGAAAATGAAACAAGACAAAACAGGAGAGGGAGACAAACCATAAGAGACTCTTAATCTCAGAAAAACTGAGGGTTGCTGGAGTTGAGGGGGGAGGGAGGGATGGTTTGGCTGGGTGACTGATATTGGGAGTGTATGTGCTATGGTGAGCGCTGTGAGTTGTGTAAGACTGATGAATCACAGACCTGTACCCCTGAAACAAATAATATATTATATGTTAATAAAAAATTAAAAAAAAAAGAATTACATAAAGCCTTAAAAAGGAAGAAAATACTGTCATTTGGGACAACATAGGTGGACCTGGAGGACTTTATGCTGAGTGAAATAAGGCAGACACAGAAAGACAAATATTGTATAATCTCACTTATATGTGGAATCTGAAGTAGTCGAACTCATAGAAGCAGAGCAGAAGGGTGGTTGCCAGGGACTGGGAGGAGGAGGAAATGGAGCAGTGATGATCAAAGGGTACAAAGTTTCAGTTATGTAAGATAAGCAATTCTGGAGATCAACTATGTAGTATGGTACCTATAGCTGGCAATACTGCATTGTATATTTAAATTTTTCTAAGGTGATTTTTTTTTTAACATTTTTTTTTTAAAGATTTTATTTATTTACTTGACAGAGAGAGACACAGCGAGAGAGGGAACACAAGCAGGGGGAGTGGGAGAGGGAGAAGCAGGCTTCCCACTGAGCTGGGAGCCCAATGCAGGGCTCGATCCCAGGAGCCTGGGATCATGACCTGAGCTGAAGGCAGGGGCCACCCAGGCGCACCTAAGGTGATAGATCTTATGTTAAGCATTCTTACCACACACACACACACACACACACACACACACACACACACAGTGGGAGGAAACTTGGTTAGATGATAGATATGTCTATTGCCTTGATGGTGGTGATGATTTTACAGGTGTGTAGTTATCCCCAAACTCATCAAGTTGTATACCTTAAATATGTACAGCTTTTTACATGTCAATTAAAGCTCAATAAAGTGTTGTTTTTTTTTTAAAGGATACTTTGGAAAGCTTATTTTTGGTTTTTTTGTTTTTTTGTTTTTTTTTTAAAGATTTTATTTATTTATTTGAGAGAGACTGAGAGATAGAGAGCACGAGAGGGAAGAGGGTCAGAGGGAGAAGCAGACTCCCCGCTGAGCAGGGAGCCCGATGTGGGACTCGATCCCGGGACTCCAGGATCATGACCTGAGCCGAAGGCAGTCGCCTAACCAACTGAGCCACCCAGGCGCCCTGGAAAGCTTATTTTTGAAGTAGTTCTTTTTCTACTCTGGTGATGTCCTAGCCAGCACCAATCTTTAGTCCCTTCCCATTGATTTTCTGGTGAGATTTCTTTTACAGGCATTAGCGAAAATATACAATTTTTCCTTGAGAGCCCTGTTCAAGTACAGGATAAAAATTTTTTCAGTCACCTTGTCTTCTGTGGATGCTTTAATCCCAGTACCTGGCACATAGCAGGGCTTTCCATTAAATAATAATTGAATGAATAAAATGCTAAACCTGAATATTCAGATTTTCTAACTGAATAATGGTGTGTTATTCTACTTTTACTAGTGGTTGTTTTATTTAAAAACTATTTCTGAGGCACCTGGGTGGCTGCCTTTGGCTTAATTCATGGTCCTGGAGTCCCGGGATCAGGCTAGCCCCTCAGTGGGGAGTTTCCTTCTCCTTTAGCCCCATCCTTCTGCTTGTGCTCTCTCTCTCTCTCTCTCTCAGATAAAGAAATAAAATCTTAAAAAAATAAAATAACAAAAAAATAAAAACCATTTCCTCCCTTCTAGGCATAGTTATATGAATTTGGCCACTCTCCAAAAATCGTGAAAGGTACAAATTTTGTTTCTGATTTAAAAAAAAATCTTTAAAAAGATTATTTTTATTATATAAACATTAGTGGTAGCTTCTCAGTTAAGACCTCATGTTTCATGTTCTTGTCAAAAGGACCTCACCTAGTATTGCCACATAATTTTAGTGACTTTTCTCAATTGAATAACTATATGATTTTTTATGTATTATGCTCTTCTTAATTTCATATATTTAGGTATATATGTGTGTTCCTGTGTATATATACCCTGTAAACACATATAAGAGTTAAAAGATTAGTATCAGAATATATAATAAATTGCCACAAATCAATTAGAAAAATAACCAACACACTAGAAAAATGGCACAAGGACGTGGCTAGTGATTCTCCACTCTCGCTGCACAGTAGAATCATGGAGGCCTTGAAAAACTTCAAATGCCACCATTTACCCAGATTCTGATTTAGTTGGTTTGGTTTGAGACCCTAAATCTGCATTTTCTTAGGCTCCCTAGGCAATCCAGAATGGATGTGGGGTTGAGAAACACACTGGTAGAAGATGTATTTGCCCTGGATCTTGAAATATCAGTAAATTCACATAAGGAAAAAAGAGGAATGAAGTATTTTAGATGGGCATGGGAAGACATGACCAGGAATCATATAAATAAGTGGGCAGAAGTAGGAACTACTCATGCAGAGGCAGGGAATCTTGTAAAATTTTAGAATCGGAAGGAACCATCAGGACAATCTAATCTCTGCTCACTTCTCTCATTGCTATGTTTATCACTATTACTGCTGCTAGGAAAGTTGTTAAAAGTGTGTGTGTGTGTGTGTGTGTGTGTGCGTGTGCATTGAAGGGCAGAATGTGCCACCCCAAAATATGTCTTTTTGGTATGAGAATTTTTTTGAGCTGATTACTTTGAGAGACTTTAGACAAAGAGTAGCTCTGAAAAGAGAGTAGAAGTTACCCTTTTGTAAGGGAAATTTATGTTAGAAAGGGAGCCTCTACCAGGAAGAGAACTATTACCAGAGATAACTTTTCCACCTGAGAGAATTATCTGCTTGGCGGGGCAACCTCTGTTTTCTTTTCTTTTTTTAAAGATTTTATTTATTTATTTATTTATTTATTTATTTATTTATTTATTTATTTAAGAGTGAGGGAGAGAGAGATCACAAGCAGAGGGAGGAGAAGCAGATATGGGACTTGATCCCAGGACCCCAAGATCATGACCTGAGCCAAAGGCAGACACTTAACCAACTGAGCCACCTAGACACCCTGCGGCAACCTCTTTTCCAAACGTCTTCTTCTCACCTCTGCATGAATTGCCTTCTCTCACATTGAACCTAAAAGGTTTGAATCATCAAAAAAAAGTTCATTTTGAATAAGAATCAGCTAAAATAACACAGGATTTAAACTGACCTCCAATGACTTTGAAAATTGGATGTATAAGGCAAATTATTCTAAAGGATGATTATAATATTTAAAAATATAAGACACTGAAAAATATTTGTGAGAAACAGAAAATTATGAATTGAATCACAGTAAATTTGAAAAAGAAACAAACAAAAAACTTCTACAAAGAAAAAAATTCAATAACTGAAATTTAAAATTCAAAAGTTGCAGATTTAGAAGATAGGTCAGAGAGAATTATCCCCAATGCCACACAGACAAAAAGATGGAAAAGATGGTAGCAAGTTTAAGAGACACAAATGATAGAATAAGATGCTCTAATATCACATTTAATCAAAGTCCCAATTAGAAGAGAGAATTAATGAAGAAATAATGGCAGTGAATTCTCTAGAACTGATGAAAGACTCCAATCACACATTCAAGTTGAATAAATTTTTTAAAAAGCATACCTAGTACATCATAATAAAACTGCAGAAAGTAGAAGGTAATGAGGATACCTTAAAAGAAGCATAAAAGAAAGGATTATCTTCAAAGGGGTAGCAGTGAAATTAGAAGCTGGCTTCTCTGTTGCATTAAAATACAGTGGAATAAGGCCATTCATAGGCTGGAGAAAAACTTCCTACCTAGAACCTATGTTGAATGAAATATCTGTCAAGCACATGAGCAAAATAAGGGCATTTTCAGAACAAGTAAACATTAGGAGAGTTCTTCACCTGTAGACTCTCATCTGATGAAAATTCTAAAGGAAGTGGTAAATATGTGGGGTATCTTGACAGACTTTGACTTCATCAAGAAGAAAATGTCATAGAGTTTTTTAAAAACCACTTAAAAAAATCTAAAAGACATGAAACAGAAATAACTTGGAGTGGTAAATGGAGTTAAAGTGTTCTATATTTTATTATTGAGGGTGAGGTAAATAAATTGATCTTAGACTATTAATTAATTAATTAATTTATAAGGCATATTGTAATTTCTTGACAACCACAAAAAGAACAGAAATACATAAAATCTGTTAAAAAAATTCAACCAAGTAAATTTGAAGAAACTGGGTTTATTAAATGATTCAAGAATTGAGCAGCACCTCAACTAGCAAGTAGAGAGGTGCTCCAAGGAGTTTTACAAGATAGAAAGTTTTATAGGAAGGAGGGTGGGGTGAGGAAGTTATTAGCAAAAGAAAAGGAATTTTGTCCCAGGCAAAGTCACTTTCTTCTAGGGGAAAGGGCGGGGATCTTATCATGCAGATGATTTATCCTCCTTTGAGGGATGGAGAGGGCCAGGGACAGATTACCTTATTGGTGCTGACCAGAAAATTCCTGACTGACCAGTTAGGACCACATTTCTGGGGGAGGTTGAAACAGCAATTAGATTGGGTATTAATCCCCGATTTGGGAACTTGGTCTAAGTGACACCATTTGGGGCCTGAGCTTTTCTTCCTTCCTTCCTCCCTCCCTCCCTCCCTTCTTTCCTTCCTTCTTTCTTTCTTGCTGTCTTTCTTGCTTTCTTTCTTGCTTTCTTTTCTTCCTTTCAACACTTCTCAGTAAAGTGGGGAAAGGTAGATTAATAAAATATAATAGAGGCCAAGGAAAGACTAGAGACCAGAAAAAAAAAAAACAGGAAAACAAATAAAAAGCATAGGTTTTATGGTACAATAAAACCCCAATGTGTCATATTTCTACACTAAATATAAATGGACTGTAACCCAAGGAAAATTTACTAAAATTTATTATCCAATAAAAAGAAATATTTATTTATTTTTAAAAAATTTTATTTATTTATTTGAGAGAGAGAATGAGCAGTGGGGAGGAGCAGAAAGAGAGGGAGAAACAGACTCCCCGCTGAGTGGGAAGCCTGATGCAGGGCTAGATCTCAGGATCATGGAATCGTGACCTGAGCCAAAGGCATATGCTGAACTGACTGAACCACCTAGCTGCCCCAAAGTAATACATTTAAAGCATACATGTAGACTGAGAGTAGAAAGGTAGAAAAATATATACCATGCAAATTCTAATTCCCCCCAAATCTGTACAGCTATATTAATATCAAACTAAATTGACCTAAAGGCAAAAAGCATTATAAGAGATAAAGGGAGAGGTACCATTATGATAAAATGTTCAGATCACCAGATTAGTCTATGAACAAAAGCAAGACAGGGTTTTTAAAAGCAAATCTGGAGTCTATGGAACAGTGACCCCTGCACCCCTTATGTAAATCAATTGGCTAATCAGTACCTTCCAGGAATACAGCTGTAGTTGAATAAAGTTGAGTTTATTAATTCCTCACAACAAAGGAGAACTCAGACCATGGAGAACTATGGGGTGTCCCAGTAAGAGGGCTAGAAAGGAGTCACAGGATTTGGGGTTGTGTGAGGGATTTGGGGAGGTCCTTGCTAGGGATTGGGAGTAGGGCTAATTCTATGATTGGATGTCTAGATAATTCATACCTAGAAGGTAGGAAGAATAGATGGTGGCTAAAGCTACAACTGGTCAAGAAATAGCTGTCACTCATTAACTAGGATAAGGAGATGTCTGGTCAGTTTTGTGGTTTTGATGACGTTCCTGCTTTTGCCTGTGTTCACATGATTATGGAGCAGCCTTGGTTTGTCCTGATCTGTCTCTGTCACAGGGTGTTTTCATTCTGTGAAACTGTTTATGTCAACTGGAGACCCCATTCCTAGTTCTGTGTGCCAGGCGGTCTCCTGGCTCCAAGGCTGCTCCTCTGTCTCAGGCTGAGCACTGAGTAAAGGAGCAAAGGGGAGGATAATTTCAGCTATTTGTGGGTTTTCCAAGAAACCTTGTGATTTGGGCTCTGGAGTAGACATGACGTGCTTGTCTCTGCTAGTGACCTGCCTTCATCCCTCCCCCTTGGTTAAGGCAGGCCTGCACCATTTCCTCATTATGATTCCTCAGTCTTAATTTTACTTGTTTTTATTTTGCACAATCAATGTGGTTTTTGGAGGTAATTTTCCTTTAATCTTACATTTTTATTTATGAGGTTAGAGACAAGTTTGGTTAAACAGGAGGTTTAATTCTGGGGGCTCAAATGAGTTTGCAAATGTTTAGTACCAGGGCCAATTCCCATGAAATGTCTTTATTCATACATTCCATGTTCTCCATTAATATGAATCACTGACTCACTGCAATACTCCTGAAATGGACACAGCTGCTCCCTGAACAAGGTGCTTGGTGTGAGTGAAATGTTTTAATATCCTCTGATGGAAGATATACGCAAGAATAAAATAAACTTAGTGTCTTTTTCCTTCTTTTTCAGCCAAAAGGTCTGTGCAAGGTTTTGTGACTGTAGCCTAACAGCTGTGACTAATTTTATTGTTACCAGAAATTCCCTCTTTTTCCCTCCTCTGGTTTCCATTTCCCCCTGGTGGTTGGAGACTTCCCTCCTGGTCCCTGGGTCTGGTCACTGGGCCACTCACTGCCTTTGGGATGATGTCATTCAGGCCTCTGGTTGCCATGGCAGCACCAGGACTTGGGAGGACAGGGCTTCCCTTTATGGGGTCTTGTTACTATCAAGGCCTGAGCAGCTCTTTTCCCCAGGTGACTAACTCAGGGTCCTCCTCGTTGGCACTCACATCAAAGACACCCATTTACCTTCCCTGACTACTCTTCCTCCACAGCTGTACCTAATCACCCCTCCCCCATGCCAGCCTTTTGGAAGATTCAGATGTACTCATTACATGGTTTAAAATGGTTTAGACCTGGGGCGCCTGGGTGGCTCAGTTGGTTAAGCAACTGCCTTCGGCTCAGGTCATGATCCTGGAGTGCCTGGATCGAGTCCCGCATCGGGCTCCCTGCTCAGCAGGGAGTCTGCTTCTCCCTCTGACCCTCCCCCCATCTCATGTGCTTTCTCTCTCATTCTCTCTCTCTCTCTCTCTCAAATAAATAAATAAAATCTTTAAAAAAAAAATAAAATGGTTTAGACCTATAAATGTATGTTGGACAACAATCCATTGCTTGCCCATTTCTAGATGCTCAAAATGTGGTTGACTCTAGATTACGTATGGAGAGAATTCTGGATTCTTGAACTGTTGGAACTTCCCAGACAGCTGCAGGGACTCTAGACAGAGTGAGTGGCCCTGGAAAACTAGAGACTCTGGGGCTCACCCCTCCTTGATTCCCAGGACTGGCTGCCTGCTATCCCCCCACCTCACATCCCATCCTTCTATGTTCCTCCAGCATGTGACCAAGACAGGAATTTTAAGAACTTTAGCCCCAGATCCAGACATAATAATACACATGGTAAGAGTACAAACCAAGGCTCACATAATTGCATATTTAAATCATGAATTATTGGGCGCCTGGGTGGCTCAGTCGTTGAGCGTCTGCCTTCAGCTCAGGTCATGATCTCAGGGTCCTGGGATCGAGTCCCGCATCGGGCTCCTTGCTCCGCGGGAGCCTGCTTCTCCCTCTCCCACTCCCCCTGCTTGTGTTCCTGCTCTCGCTGTCTCTCTCTGTCAAATAAATAAATAAAATCTTTAAAAAATAAATAAATAAATAAATCATGAATTATTTATATCAAGCTAAAATTTTAAATAAAATAAGTTCTATCCTCCTGCTTTGGACAATATACCTTCATAAAAGTCAGGTTCAGATTTAGAATTATGGGGTTCTTGTGTAGGGGCCAAGGGTATGCTGCCCAAGGTGGGCCACTTTGGCCTGAACATTATTTTGAGTTAAAAGCAGTCAAAACCCAGCAGATTCGGGAAAAGCTCTTTAACCTCCCCCTCAACTGTCTGCTTTATAGGAAGAGAGCTATTAACAGAGATTCCTCTTCACCTGAGAAATCTTTCTGTATAACAGAGCCACCTTTGTTTTCCAAACATTGGGTCCTCTCACCTACAGTATAGCTAATGGTCTTTCTCTCCTTTGTATCCTCAGAGCCTACCTCTCTCCTTGCTTCTATAAGCATCAAGTTGCCTGTCTTTGGCATTTCCATGTCTGTGTGGATTCCCCATACATACCCTATTAAATTTGATTTCCTCCTGGGCACCTGGGTGGCTCAGTCATTAAGCATCTGCCCTCGGCTCAGGTCATGATCCCAGGGTCCTGGGATCAAGTCCCGCATTGGGAACCCTGCTCGGCGGGAAGCCTGCTTCTTCCTCTCCCACTCCCCCTGCTTGTGTTCCTGCTCTCGCTATCTCTCTCTCTGTCAAATAAATAAATAATCTAAAAAAAAAAAGATAAATTTGATTTCCTCCTGTTAATCTGTCTCATGTCACCTTGATTCTAAGTCCAGCTAGAAAGACCTGGAAGAGCAGAGGAAATTCTTCCTTCCCGACAAAGGTCAGTACCTGAATCACCCAGGTAATTCCATCCATAAATGCAGCCATACTTGTATGTTGTCTTGGGTGATTTTCTGGCTTTCACTGTAACCAAACTAATGGGAGTTCAACTGCTTGGTGAGGTACAACAGGGAGCTGTCACCCAAAGGAAACTTTATTTGCAGCAAATAAGAAGATCAAGGGGGATAATTTCTAAAGCCATGACTCCTGGGGTAGGGGCGAGTAGGTTCTTTTTACTCAGGGTTTAGGGTGAATTCTCAGAAAGGGGAGCTTTATCATCAGACGCCTGTAAAAGTGAGCATAAGGTTGTGCAGGAATGCTTAGAAAACATGCCTATCCACGCATCGTACGTTATGTTAATGCAGCTTGTACTCCTCCTAAGGCAGAGTCGTTTACATGATAATGAAGCAGAGGTAACTGGGGAGGAGACAAGGCCTGGGGCATGCTCTGAGAGTCCCTATAAACTGGATGGTTCTGGGCTCCCTATCTGGGGTAAGGAATACAGAGCCTTGGTTACTTCTGAATCAGCAGTTGGGATTTTACCACCGACCTACGGTCTCTGATATGGTCAGGCTATTTCTTGGCCTGGTAGAGACTAGTAGTTTTTGCATCTGCTTTGTTCCTTAAAATCCTTAACTGCTGAGGTTTTTGCATTTCTTTGAAATTCTGACACCTCGTAGGAACTTCTGCAAGAAGTTTGCACCAGCAAGTAGGGCAGAGATCAGGGAAAATAGCTGGGGGCCTAAAATGACTTCTCCCGTGTCACGACAGCCCTGTCTTGTCTTTCTTTTTCTGGGGACCCCCTATCTCTTCCTGATCACACCACACCTATGTCCTTCCCCTCCGAGTGCATTATAACTTCCTTATGGAAGAGCACAGGAAATAGTAAGTATGTGGTGTGGGTAAGCACTAACAACTACTTTTTTCTCTGAATTCCTTTAAAGTGCGTATGAGTGTTTAAAGCAAAGATTTATAACTTTGCATTGTGTGGGGTAGGACCCATGCAAATGTATACAGGACGATTACAGAATAAAGGAGAGGGGGTGGGAAATGGCCCTTCTCAGGTGCAGGATTTTATGTGAAGTGGCACATGGTTAATTCTAAGTAGACTGTGAAAAGCTAACGATGTATATTTCATTACCTTTAGGAACCACGACATAATAATAACACCAAGAGGTATAGCTAAAAGTCAATTATGTAATTTAAAGTGGAATTCCAAATGATCAACTAATCCCAAAGAGAGCTGAAAGCAGTGGGCAGGAGGGAGAACAGGACAACCAGCAAACAAATCACCTCCATAAGGGCCGAAACCTTTGATGAAAGGGAGAGGTGGGGTAGACAGAATTAACATCACTGAGCACTCAGTATTTTCCGGGCACCCAGCCAGGTGCTTTGCATAGGATATCTTATCTACTCTTGACATTAGCCTAAGGGGTGGGTGTTGCCTGGAAAGAGCCTTGGGATTCTCTGCAGACTTCCAGGGAGCTTGGGAGGGATGGGAGATGGGGCTGCTCCCAGGCCTGTCCTTGGCACAGGTCCTGTGAACTATAAGTCTATGCAGGGCACCCAGATCCATTACTAGTTGATGGACTTGTGTTTTCTGGGCTCATAATGGGTAAAGGTAAAAAGCACAACACAATGCAATGTACTAATTAAAAGTGATTAAGTCATCAATGTGATCTGGACATTCTCTCCCTAAAGTCTTACTTGCATGGGAAACCACTTTATAACGGGAAGGGTTTTGAAAATTATGTGATTAGCACCTCCCAGTTATAATCCGGAGAGCGCGTGAATATTGAAGTAAACCCTGAGAACTCCACTGGGGGCCCAGGGGCCTGTAGCATTCTCTGTTCCTCTTCTGGACCACTACTCAGCTCTCCGACCCCCTTGCTACAACCATGCACAATACTTGGGTGTATATCTCCAGATCATTCTAATGTTTGCATGAAAAGAAATACATACTTTTTGATATTTATTATAAAAGTGGGATTATCAATATATTCCCTCACATAATTTTATTTCCATTTAAAATGTCATAAATAAGTCTGTACTGTGGATCCTGTTACTTTTTTGCAGCTCTGGACTATTCTGGGGAACAGATGGCAGCAACAAAGACTCTTCCACCCCTTTGTTAATGGTTAAGTAAGCAGAAAGAGTTAGGGGTCCTGGAAAAAGGAAGACGAGACATAGCACCTTGACATAAGAAAAGTTCTTTTAGACCCCTGGCCATCCTGTGATCTCTGTCTGACCGGCACTACTTGCCCAAAACACATTTCTTGCAGAACTTCTTGGAATATGTTGAAATTGCAGAAGAATTGACCTCACTAGTTAATGATTTTAAGAGAACAAAAGAAAGTAAGAACAAACAAGTACCATCAGGCCAGGAGATAGCCTAATCATTTCAGGGACAATAAATCAGTGGTAAAGCTCCCACTGCTGATTCAGAAGTAGAGACTGACCTGAAGCACACTCTTGGGTTATCTTTGCAGGATCTAAGCCCCTTTGAGTGCTCGGATACCGGACCTACTAGAGCCTGAAGATTGATGGTGCCAACCCTGGCAGGCCTCATGACTTCCATCTACTAAGACCTGGACACTGTCACCTGAGATGACTTTTATCCCAATTCCATGCTGAATTCCTCATTGTGCAAGCCCTTTATGAATTTCTATGCACCTTTAGCTTAGAACTTGCCCAGTTTTATTGTTCTAGGAGACACTGCTTTGGGAAAGATCCCCAGTGTACTCCTTTACTTGTTGCAGGTAAAACCCTCCCTTCTCCTAGTCTTTGGCTTAACACCCATCAAGAGGTGAACCCAGTTTTGGGTAATAGTTACTTGTTTGTTACTCTGTTGCTCCTGCTGAAGGGCCTCTGAGAAGCCACCATGCTGGTTAAGAGTATGAAGGAAAGAAACGTCAGCTCCATCTGTGGGAAGGTCATTAGGGCACAGGCCAAGGGCAAAGAGGGGCTGGACCTCATCCCAGCACAGCCATGCTGTCCTGCTGTGATTCCAGGTGAGCTTCCCAGTTTACCAACTTGGCCTGGGAGCTGCTGTTGTGGGCTCAGGACTCTGCTAGGTGCCCTGGTGATCAGACAGGAGTAAACCCTGTGGCCCTGGCCCTTGCAGACTCCGCATTGCTGCACGTGTGTGAGTGCACACACACACACACACACACACAGCAGAGCCAAGCCAGGACCAGAAGATGAATTCTTCAATAGATGGGTCGGAACAGTGGGAAAGCATTTGGGAAGTAGGGTAGCTGAATCCTTCCCTCTCTTATTACACTAATATAAATTCCAGGTGGATCAGGATTTACATATAAAATAGACAAAATCTTAACAGTGTTAGAAAAAACACAAAGCATTTGTGTCATATTTTATAATCATGGAGCGGAACACGTATCATAAGCAGGACAGGAATCCCAGATGCCACAAAGAAAAAGAGTGAAACACTGGATCTCATAAAAAATTTAAAACTTCTGTAAGAAAAGAAAAGCCAACCATAAACAAAATGAAAAGGCACCGTTTTACAGCACATGTGGCAGACAAATTTCTCTAATAAATACGCAAAGAGGCTTACAAAACAGTTAGAAAAATGATGAGCTCCCTCCCACCCCCTAATAAGCAGAATTCACTAAAGAGAAAAAGTGCAAATTGCCAATAAACACTTGACAGGTGATAAAAACCAGACACAGAATAGAGCAGTATCGGGCAATTTTCCACCTCATACAGTGGTAAATATTGTTAAAGATTTCTACTTCCAGTGTCATGATGAAGTGGGGGGTTTTGATGGCAGTGTAAACTAGAATAATTTTGTAGAGAGAAAGTCAGTGATAATCACCATAGTTTGAAATATCCATACACTTGAGTCGGCAATCCCACTTCCAGAAACATCTACATAATGAGACAAACACACACATGAAGACAGTTGCCCAGAGATGGCGTTCATCATAGGTGCTCTTGTTTTAAGAGTCAGGCCTCCTGCAAGTCAGGTTCTGTGTACAGTGCTTTCTCATTAAGCTCTCACAACCACCAAATCAACGTACTATTGTTAGTGTTCATTTTTCAAGTGAGAGAACTGAGAAAATATATTCAAAGTCATTCCATTTGTGAGAAGCAAATCTTGGTCAGTGTTTGCTCAAAAGCACGTGTTGTGGCCACATGTCATTTGCAAAAGCAAAAACTGTAGACAGGTCTAGGTTCATTAACAAGAGGTAGATGGGATACATTATGCTTCACCCTGACAAAGCAGTAGTGCCCAGCCATAGAACAGAATGAGGTAGGTTTGTATATGCTGGAAAGGTCAGCAAGATACATGAAGCAAAAAAAAGAGCAAGATTTTGAAAATAGTTGTGGGGCGCCTGGGTGGCTCAGTCGGTTAAGCAGTTGACTCTTGGTTTTGGCTCAGGTCATGATCTCGGGGTCATGGGATTGAGCCCTGCATCAGGCTCTGCGTTCAGTGGGGAGTCGGCTTAAGATTCTGTCTCTCTCTCTCCCTCTGCCCCTCCCCTCCTTGAATTCGCGTGTGCACACACTCTCTCTCTCTAAAATAAAAATAAATAAACCTTCAAAATAAAGTAAAATAAAAATAGTTGTTATAATTCTATTTTTGTTTAAAAAATAATAATGCACTATGAAATGTGATTAACTCTGCATGCCTTACAATCTTTTAAACTTTTTATTTGGAAATAATTTTAAACTTTCAGGACAGTGGTAAGTGGTAAGTCACTCTGCCTCCTGCCTCTGTGGTCTAAGCCAGGGCCTTCCTCCACCTTCCCAGTGGTCTTGGAGGAGGAGATGAGATCCTCTGGATGAGATCTCTCTCTTTCTCTGGTGCTGCCAGTTCAGATCCACAGGCTCAACCTCCCCCACCCCCACTGTTACTTAACCTCCTCCCTCTGTACTAACCCCCTTCTCTCAGCTTCAGCAGTGCTCAAGTCTCTTACTGCTTTCCTCACTGGGCAGCTACCTCCTTCTATCCAGCAAGGGCCAGGATCTGAAGACTAACCTGCACCCTCACTGGCTCCACCTCCTCACTCAATCTCCCTCTCCTGCTTGCTGCTGCCATTCCTACCCAACAAGCTGGTGAACATTCTTGGACAAAATAGCCCATGATCTCCTACTTGCCAAATTCTTCTGTGATCATTCCCTTGACCACTTTCCTCCCTGGCTCCCCAGCTTCCTGTTGGCCCTTCTAGCTCCCCTAGACTCTTTGGCCAACTGGCTGACCAAGACCACTGATTTCCCTCCCTGGGGTCCTTCTCCTTGGCCTATTCTGCAAGCACTGGTGCTCTACAGCCCACCCCCTTAATTGCCTTTGCTGTGACTTTTTTTAAAGTCCAAGGCAGAGGTTTCCCCATGGCTATATCTACTGCCTTGTTTTGATTTATAGTAATGAACTTGCTTCTATAAATGGGATTTTTTGCAAAAGTTTATCTAGGAACAGTACAAAAAATGTTGCTATTATTTTTGTTGACATACAATGATTTTGTATCATGTATTTCAATCTACATAGAATATGGATTTTTTTTTAATGTTCGAAAATGAAAATACAGTAAAATGTAAAGCCATGACTTGCGGTCCCTCCGCATCATCACCCATGAGCTAAGTCTAACCCTTCCTCATCCCAGCTCTCTCTCTGCTCTCCCCTTTCCACCCTGGCACACAGGCCAAGTTCACCAGTGAAACCACTCTTCTCCTGGCACATCTTACTATTCCTTTATGTGCCCCCTTTGTCCCATTTGCTCACTTTACCAAGTATATCTCTAGACCCATCATGGTCTCCAGTTACCTCCTCACCTCTAGAAGACTCAGCTCAAGCTTCATGTTGTGCATGAAAACACATCTGCCCTTCCACCCTACCTCCAAGGCCCAAGTAGAAGGGACTGCTCTGCCCTTTTGGTCCCCACTGCTCCATGTCAGAACCTCCCTGTCATCAGACCAGGACTGATCAGACAGATTCAAGTGTAGTTACCTGTTTAGATGTGCATTGCCCCACCCAGATATAAGACAAGGCACAGATACTTGAGCGAGTCTTCTGCCGGAGTGGCCCATAGTAGGTGCTTAAAATGTATTTTTAAATGAATGCAGGAATGGGCATCAGTAGCAGGCAATCCACTAATAGTGTGCTTTTGGGGGTGCTTCCTCTCACATTTGCTAGCTTGCCTTCTGCCCGGCTTTGCTGCTGACACCTGCACGTTCAGTCCCAAGCTTCAGTGGAGAGCCAAAAACTGGCTGCTTGGCTGCATCCGCCTCTCTCACCCCCACTCACAAACTACTGGATTTTCACATCCCCCCCAGGGCCTTGTGACTCTTTTCCAAAATATGTGCAGGCCACCCTGTTTGGTTGTGTGGGCTCTTGCTCAGTTTGGGGGAGATGGTGAAGGACAAATTGCAGAGCAAGGATCACAGATTCTGTGGATTAAGCAGGACCAAGAGGTTGATGGAGTAGGGGTTAGGCTCTGAGCAATGACGGGGAGACAGAAGTCAAACATCCTCAGGCCCATCACACGTAGCCCAGTAAGTGGTCTTTGCATCCATGGTACCTAGCTGGATCTGGCCTCAGTGACAAGCCCTCCATCCCTGATGCTCCTTCCTTCTGCCTGTGCCAGTGTACACATTTCATCACATGCAACATACAGGTACACCCATGGAAATGGGAAAGAGCTGGATTTCTGAGTGCAATAGTGTGTTGGCCTGACCTAAGTCATGAGTTACAGCTTCACTTCCATTGCAGCCCTCACAGAACATTAGGGAAGGAGCTAGTGGGCCTTAGTGAGGGTCTCTCCATGGCTTCGGGTCTGACTTGGAAAGTCAAGAGCTTCCTGGAGGGAGGAGAAAGGACTGGTCTAGAGCGGGAAGGACCAAGGGGGTTTTAGTCAGAGACATGGTATTTTCTTTGAATTATACAGAACTGCCTGAGTCAGCACACAGATGCACAGTATAGGTGAAGAGCAGTCTCTAATTTTAGGAGAAAGAAGTTGACTTTATCTCCCCAAGGTGGCTTCTTCTTGAGCTAATCTCTCTCTGACCCTCCTTTCTCTCTAAAGCTAATTTCTTTGGAAGAGCATGTTGGGGTGTGCAGGGTGATGACCATGTAAGAGGAGGTGGGCTGGGTAATCTCTCTGTAGTGTTAGACCTTGTGGGCTGTAGCCTCATGTGGCAGAGTGTCCAGAGAAGCTGTGTCAGAGTGGTGGGGCTTGACCTCTTCTGAACTCTGCCAAGAATGGGCAAGGCAGTAGAAGTTTATGTACTCATACATACTTTTTTTTTTTTTAAATCACTGTAAAACTATGGACTTCGGCTATGGAAACAGCCCACTGTATAACTCACTGGGCTCCTCTGATTCTGGATTTGGTGGGTAGGGACTCTGACCACAGTGGCTTAGCTGTCTTCTCTCACTTACTGACATTATTCTATCCCATTTTATTTCTTTTATTCTGTTCTAGAATAAAGTGTTTGCTTTGATTTGTCAGAAGGTTAAATACTTTCATTTGCTCTCACTGAAATCTTTCCAATAATACAAATAATTATATTAGAACAGGGACACCCTTGGGTGTGTGAGTCCTGACAAATTTGTGTGTGTGTGTGTGTGTGTGTTCTGTCTATGAAAACAATTTGGTGACAAAATGTCAGAACATGGACAGGTGAGAAATGACCAGTGCATAGACTCCATGAGAACTCAAGCTCAAGGCTTGGTGGGGAATCCTCAGTGGTCAAGACCTGAAATGACACACTACCCTGTGTCTGACTTGAGTGACAGTCACTCAAAATTAGGGTATCAGCACCAACTGGTGGCCCATTCCACAAAATTCCACAAAAGAAATACCATACCAGCCAATGAAAGCTATCTGTTCTCTGGTCACTCTCCTGGAGCCAGGACCCAGCCAAGGGGCCAGGCAGGGATCATGCATATACATGAGTCCTGGAGTTCCTTGGTGCTTCTGGTCACTCCTGAGGGGAACAGGGGCCAGGGATTGGAGAGCACCTTGGGACCTGGTCCGCACCTGTGGCACCCTGCTGCAATGGCACTACAGGTTCCAGCTGGTCCCAGCCAACAAGAGGGGTCTCAGAAAATTTTGAGGAAGACACTCCAACACACAGGGCTTCCAGAGGCACAAGGCTGACCCAGAGCAGGGGCCCCATTTGCCTGGGTCTAAGAGTTATACTGTAATCTGAGTTTTTCTTTCCACTCAAAAATTCTATTTCTGATTACAAAAAAATCAATACCTGTGTGTTATAGAATATTTACAAATTATAAAAAAATTTCTTGGAATCCCACTACAAAATATTAATCATTCATTTATTCATCAGCTATTATTAAGTAACTACTCCACTCTGGGCATTGTACTGGGGGCTGTGAATAGAACTACCTACAAGGTAGACATAGTCCCTTACTTCCATGAACCTTACACTCTAGCAGGTTTGCAATATTTTAAATTATTAAATGTTTTTTCACCTAGGCAATTCATTTACATGGCTCAAGGTCAAGAGGTACAAAAGGAAGTGGAATGAAAAAATTCCTTTCTAGGGCAATGAAAATATCTTGTATGATATTATGATGATGGGTATATGTCATTATACATTTCTTGTAGCCATTATGAGGACCACTTATGTAGAAGGTATACTTGTATGAGTCTTGAAGGATAGGTAGAGTTATATAGAAAAAAAATGGTGCTGGGTATTATAAATTAGCAGAGGAGGGTGTGAAGATTTATATAAATAAGTGAAGATGGGAAATATTCATCAAAAATATAGACTCTTGGAATTTTAGAGCTGAGAAGAACACACAGAAGATGAACTCACTGTGCTCACATCCCTCCTAATTATTCCCTCTGGATGACACTAGTTTATAGGAACTTCTACCTATGGTATATTATTTGATCTTCACATTGACTCTGTTGCCAGGAAAAAACAACTAACCCCATATAAGAGCTGAGGAAAACTCTATGGTTAATACTGGACTATGCAGAGACTTGATAGGAATGAGGAAATAAGCAGAATGATAATTAAGGGTATTTCATTTTCTATGACAGCAGGCTGTATTATTTGGACCACATTCCTACTGAAGATGACTTAAAAGGATAGAATATAAAAAACTTTCTTAAAAGTTATTGAAAAGGTAATTTCTTAAAAGGTCTAGAAAAGATAGCTCAAAATTTGGAAGTCAAGAAACAAGAGGTTGCTGGTGGGCTACAGTTCACTTTGGTTCTGGAGGCATTTGCAGATCTGGCTGGAAACAGCTGAGAAACTGAGTGGAAACTGAGCTGCCTCGAAAGGACAGAGTGACCAGAGTATGTCTGGCTCCCTTTCTTACCCCCTCTCAGGTGGGAAGAGTTTGGGGTTGGGTGGGGGAAAAGACCTGCCCCCAAGTTTGAAAAACCAATGCTGACCCTATGAACACTTGCAGACCAAATTAACAATATCAGGCATATTTACTTCTAAATGGTTACAGGTCCCCAGTACCCAGGTGCTTGGCAGTTGCAAATGCAGAACCTCTGTGGTTGAAGAAATGTTCATCCTAGGCTTCTGGAAAAATCTCACAGATAAATTTTCAAGGGAACAAAGTAGCACAAAATTAAAGGAATTAGCACAAGGAAATGAGGTGCAATGAACAAGTACTAACAGAAAAGCCAGCATAAACTAGCCCCCAAAGACTTCAAATGCTAGAATTATTAGCAACAGATTTTTATTGTTACTTTTTTTTTTTAATTAAGTAGGCTCCACACCCAATGTAGGGCTTGCACTCAAGACCCTGAGGTTAAGAGTCATGTGCTCTAAAGACTTAGCCAGCCAGATGCCCTAGTAACAGATTATTTTTAAGGATAATTATGTCTAAAAAATATAAGAAGCTTAAAAATATCCTCAGGAGGGGCGCCTGGTTGGCTTAGTCCATTAAGGGGCTGACTTATGATTTTGGCTCAGGTGGTGATCTCAGGGTCCTGAGATCGAGCCCTGGGTCAGGCTCTGTGCTCAGCAGGGAGTCTGCTTGAGATTCTCTCCCTCTGCCCCTCCCCCCACTCACATGCTCCATGTTCTTGTGCTCTCTCTCTCAAATAAATAAATCTTAAAAAAAAAATATATCTTCAGGAAACTATAACAAGTGAAGTAAGAGATTTGTAAAAGAACCAAATAAACCTTCTTACATGAGAAAATACAGTAACCCAAATTAATGTTTCAGTAAAATGGGTTTTAAAGCAGCCTGAACACAGAAGAGAAAATGACAGACCTGAACAATAGGTCAGAAGGTATTACACAGAATGAGAGAGAGAAAGATAGAAACTAGGGAGGAGAGGGTGAGGGAACTTCAAGGCAGAGTAAGAAGTTTCCAGAAGGGGAGAGAGCTTTGGCAGAGGTTCTACTTGAAGGAGTGATGTCTGAGAATTCTCCGGAAAGGTTAGTCATTATACAGATTCAATTCAAGATACAGATTTAATGACCCTAATGAACTCTGAGGCAGACAAATAAAAAGACAGTCATACTTAACCACATCACAGTAAAATGGCTGATAATCAAAATCAATGAGAATAGTTTGAAAACATGGAGGGAGGGAGGAAGGAAGGGAGAGAGAGAGACAAGAGAGATTGAATTACCTTCAAAGCAGCCATAGTTAGATTGATAGCTAACTTCTCATTAGCAAAAATGGAAACCAAAAGGTTACGGAAGGACTTCATTCATGCACTGAAAGGAAAGAATTGCAAACCTAAAGTTCTATACTGAATGAAAACATGCATAAGAATGAAGATAAAATAAAGACATTTTTAGGTCAAGAACAAGAACGCTCATCACCAGCAAATAATGAATGAAATGATTAAAAAAGTGGTATACTTATGGTAAAATTAATGCCTGATGGGGCTTAAAAAGTAATTTAAAAAAAGTAGAATGATGGTTGCTAGGGGCTGGGGGAGGGGAGAATGGAGACTAGTTGTTTACAGGGTACAGAGCTTCAGTTTGAGAAAACAAAAAACTCAGGAGACTGTGGGGTGACGGTTGCATAACACTTAATACCACTAAACTTAAAAATGATATACCAAGGGACACCTGGCTGGCTCAGCCAGTGGAGCGTGCGACTCTTGATCTCATGGTTGTAAGTTCGAGCCCTACACTGGGTGTAGAGATTACTTTAAAAAAAATAAAGAATAAATTTTTAAAAATGATACACATAAATGTACATAAATGATACTGTATGACAGCAAAAATATAAGTCTGAGGAAGTGGGCAGGTACAGGTCATTGACTTGTTTTCTCTGTGCCCGAGGCACTGGGGGAGCTGAGGCACCACCTCCACATCTCTGCCACCCACTGCCCCTGCATCTCTCTCCTCAGTGGCCCTCCAGTACCGAGCGGCCGAGGGGGGACGTGAGGGGCAGCAGGAGGGACATACTCTCTTCCTGCTTTTGGCTTCTGTGGATGTTCAGAGCCTCAGAGCAAGAGCAGGAGCCCACTTGAGATCTGGCCCTCCGTCCATATCCTCAGTCTCCATCCTCTTTTATCCCCTTTGTCTTCTAGCCACCCTTCTCTGCTTTTCTCTTTCTGCTTTTAAACATCGTATAGCGAATTTCTTGCATTAAATATCTCTGCTTGTAATGCCCAGACTGGCTCTGTTTTCCGTGCTGCTTCCGGCTCTTTTCACACCCACCTTCCCTGCCCTGCCCCCCGGCTCCATCTGGTGCCTCCTTTCATGGTCACCCCTCTCCTTCTGGGTCCTGAGATGCCTGCAGTTCTGCCCACCCTATTCTGTGCTGGAGAGCAGAGTCCAGCCCTCAGAAGGGCCCCTCTGGGCTCCCCACCCGGTGGGAGAACCAGGTCTCTTTGGACAGAGAGGATATAAAAACATCCCCAGGGGTCCTTAATTTTCCCTGAAACAAATCTCAACTGGGATAGAACTGTGGGGACATTTTGTGAGCGTTGTTCCAAATGTTGGGGAAGGGTCTAGAAAGGACTCCATCTGGTGGCCAGACAGCATCTTGTCTTCCTCAGGGGCCTCACCCAAGCTGTGGCAGACAACAGAAGTGCAGTGTCCTGGGTGAAACCCAGTCCAGTGTCTCCAGGAGCCTGTCCAGTTTCAGGGGCTGGTTTGTGCCCTGCCTCTCAGTGATGCCCACAGAGCTCCTAACGCCCACACACCCATCTGTTCCAAACTTTCTCCACCTCCTCAGTTCCTCATCTTTTTATGCCCTTAGAAACTTCTTCCAGAACATCATACCCCTAGAATAGGAATCAAATTTTGTCATTCTTTTCCTTAAAAGTCTTTCAATGGCCTATTAGCATATTTTAAAATAATATCCTTAGTAACTTCTGGATAGTGGCCTATCTAAAATGAAAATTGAAAACTTCCAAAAAACTTTCTTAGGCAGAGTGATCTTTCTTATGGGGAACCTGGACCATGGCACTCCAGGCTTTAAAGCACTTACTATCCCTTCTGGTCTTCTCAAGAGAAAGTTCACTCTTTTTTAAATTAATTTATTTATTTGAGAGAGAGAGAGAGAGAACACACATGAGCAGGGGAGGAGCTCAGGGAGAGGGAGAGAGAGAATCTCAAGCAGACTCCTGGCTGAGTGCCGAGCCAAGGCAGGGCTCCATCTCAGGACTCTGAGATCATGACCTGAGTCAAAATCAAGAGTCAGTCACTCAACTGACTGAGGCACCCAGTCGCCCCAAATTTCACTCTTCTTTACTGTCTTTAATTAAGGTCCTTACCACTCACCTGCTCCTGTTTCCTCCACTCCCTTCTCAAAGGTGCAGTCACACGAAAATGATTTTCGTTCTTCAAATATTCCAACCTGTTTTCTGTGGTCATAGTAATTTTCCCTCTCTTCTTGGTCTGGCTAATTCTTTCTCATCCTATATTGGCTCTGATATCACTTCCTCTAGGAGTTATTCCCAGAGTCCAGATTTGAGCTAGACACTGGAGGTACCTATCTAGAACACTGTACCCCCTTCACACTCTGCTGTAAAGTGCTGACCATTGAGCATACAGTAGAAACCTGTTTAATGAATGAAATCAAGTCTGAAAATATGCATTTCACACCTATGGTATGCGACTTTCTAACTAACATCAACATGATAGCATCAAGCTTTTAAAAGTAACTACTATATCTATTCTATTAGGTGGCCCAGGGACACAGAGGACTGCGGGAAGACAGTGGAAGAAGCATGAACAGTGAGGAAATATGCGTTCATTGGTGGATATAAATTACAGAGAGTATAGGATATGGCTGGGTGTATTTATTAGAAGTACGTGGTAGATGAAATAGGGCCACAAATTCTTTGAAGCTTCTTCCATCAAGAGGTGCTATTGATTTCCCCACACCTTAAATATAGAGGTATAATAAACAAAGGATGTGGCAGAAATAACACTGGGCAAGTCCCAGAGCCAGGGCCACAAGAAAACTTGCATCTTCCACGTTCCCGCCCATGGAATGTAGCCCTGAAACCACGTTCTCAGGAGCTGGCCTAGCCTCCTGGAGGATGAGAGGCAATGCAGGTGGCCTACATCAGCCAGCCAATGGACAGATCCACCTGCCAGCCATGGAGAAACCAGCAGAGGAACCTCCACCCAAACCACAGCATCACGGGGATTACCACGATTTCCATGTGAAGTAATAAATCGGCATTTTACGTCACTCAAGTTTAAGGTGATTTGTTAGGCAGCAACAGTTAACAAAACCTGGGGTGTGTTTTGTTTTATTTCCTATTTTTGTCCTGAGGGTAATGAAATGGAATGGAAAAGAAACAGACAGGATGCACTGGGAACATCAAACCAGGCTTAGAGCAGAGGAGAGGAAATAGGTCCCCGGGGATCTTCTCTTGGCTCGTCTGCCCGGTGTGCCTCTCCTTCCATTCCAGTCATTCCTGGCCCCACTCGGCGCCCCGGGGATACTCTTCACTGCTGTGATGTTTAATGTGTAATAGCTTAACTGAATGTACTGTGATCATTTAAGTTAACGGTTTAGTTTAATTTGGTTTAATGTAATAGTGTTCATTGTTCAACAAAAATTGGCCCAGATTTTTCCCCCCCAGGGGGGTGGCAAAGAAATGGTCAAATGAAGTAAAACAAAGAATGGGTACAGATGAAGGAGGGCTCATTGGAGCCCCAGGGTCTGGGAAAAAAAGACTAAATGAAAGAAGATGCTAGTAAATATTTGCTGAATTTTTACTGCATACCCATCGTAAGTAAAGCCACTGGAAACACCCTGCTCCAACCAGAGAGCCAAAACATGTAGGGAGGCAGCAAGAATAAAATGGAACAACACAAAGCAAACCAGAAACTCAAACAACATCTCCACTCACCATCCTGCAGAACGTCCGGGCTCTCCCCCACAGATCCATGCAGAACTGATGTCTTTATACTGTAGGGCCCCTGTATAAATGTCACCTCCTCGGAGAAGCCTTCCCTGACCACTGAGGTAAAGTGACCCCCATCCCTATCCCAGGACCTCATTTCATTTGTCTTCGGACACAACGCTTCTCTGTATTTTCTTTCTCCCGCACTAGACAGAGCAGTGGGAGACCGGGCCTCCACCTGTCTTGCGCCCTGCTGTCACCCTAACTCTTAGAAGTGCCTGTCACACAAGGGATGCTTATTCAAACTTTACTCACCAGAATTGAATTAAAAATGAAAAAATACTTCCTTCCTATGAAAATGCTTTTCATTCTCCAAGCGTAGGTCAAAGTTGATTCCCTGTGAAACCCTCCTAGCGGAAACTCTCCAGGCACAGCTGAGCATCCCTGCCTTTGGGCTCTCCTGTACTCATATTTGACTCTTCTTACCTGATCGAGTTCCTCCGCAGTTCTGTGTGTACATCTCTGTCTCCTGTGCAGACTGATGAGCAAGTGCAATTCAGCTTCCATGCAAGGCTGGTAGGCTCACTCTCACCAAGCACAGTAGCTCCTGTCTTAGACAGGAAGGCCGACAAAGGGCTTAGGAGCCTGGGTTCTACACCAGACTGCTTGATTCTAAATCCTGGTTTTGCTGCTTGCTAGCTGGGGGAACTCAGCTGAGTTTCTTGACCTCCCTCTGACCCAATTTCCTTATCTTTAAAATGGAGAAAAAAGTACTTAACATATAGGATGATTATGAGGAGTTAAAACACGCAGAGTACTTTGAACAAAGTCTGGTCTGTACTGAAGATTTAGCTGAAAGTCATTATTTTTTAAAATTCTATCCTAAGGAAGACTATTCATTTAAACTATTTGGCACTGAGTGGTTACAACTTTGGCATAAATCTGTACCGCATAAACACACAGAAAAGAATCAAAGAGGAAATAAGTAAATCGAGTGAACACTGTGGAAATACAAGGATCATCTCTGTAACAATACAGAGAAGGACCCCTGCCCTCCAGATAAGCCAGTTCACACCTGCTCCACATGGGAGCTCCTCAGGGACTCGTCCACAGCCCGAGGTTCCCTATGACCGAGCACACGTGGGACTCCTCCCCACACGGGGGTGAAATCAAGCTCCCCAAGGGCCTGCCGGCTTCCACCACAGAAGACATGTAAAATCCATCTCCAGCTCACCGCACAAAACCATCACACAAGCTCACCATTTCTTACTCAGAAAAGACTTAGTATGTCTTAGTTCCCAAGAGCCACCCCACTGTCTTAGAGCACACAGAGCATGGAGCCCCATAAAGATACAGGGGCGGCCAGGCCTTCCTGGGGGGGGGGTGCCGATCAGACAGGCAGCTCCTGGGTGGGGAGGAGAGAGGGGGCAGGAAGGAAAAACTTTAACTGGGCAGGGAATGGGCCCCTGACCCAAGGCCTGACTCACCTCTGTTTGTCCACTGCAAACATGTTGACCCAAGGAGCCCATCTCCCTGCTTGAGTACATTGTCCTCAAATTTGACAATTCCCCAGGAGGGCCTGTTGAAAATGCAGATTCTTGGGCCCCACCCCACAGGTTTTGGGTCAGTAGATCCAGGAAGCAGCCTGGGAATCCGCAGGATTGTGAGACATGCAGACCTCACTTTGAGAAATATTGTTCAAGAAACACACTCCATCCACCCGCTGCCCCTGCTTGCTGCCTGGAGTCTTTCAAAGTGTCAGGTGTATTTCCCTCCTCTGCCAGTTACTGCTGAAACAATGATTTATATCTGGTCATTACTTAACTTTTTAGATAAAACTTCAGTCCTTGGCCCATTTGGTTCCCTTAATAACAGAGAAAGAAATCCCAGCACAGAAGTTAAAGGTTTGGGTAGAGGCAACCCAAGTCTATGGGTCAATGGATGACCAAAAGTGGACCATACATACAGTGGAGTATTAGCCTTAAAAAGAAGGAAATTCTGACAAGAAATTGCTGCAGCATAGATGAACTTTAAGGACTTATGCTAAGTGACATCAGCTAGCCAGGAAAAGACGTTGTATGGTTCCTCTTGCATGAGGTACCCAGACCAGCAAAATCGGGGAGACGGTGGAGAATGGTGCTGCCAGGGGCTCAGCAGAGAGTATGGGGAGTTCATGTTTCCTGAGGACAAAGTTTCAGTTTGGGAAGATGGAGAAGTTCTGGAGCTTGGCGGTGGTGATGGTTGTACAACAGTATGAATGTGCTTAATGCCTCCGAACTGTGCACTTAAAAATAATTAAGATGGCATTTTTATCACAATAAAAATAAAATAATAGAAGAAATGAGAGGACAGGTCTCTCAGCAGTATCCCTGGGGAGATAAGACAGCTATCAGAATCCTGCCAGAAGTCTGTTGACTATGCTGGAGATTTAAAATGCCTTGGGACTCCCAGATGGGCTCATAGTGGAAGGCCATCTCATCATCAGCCAGAAAAAAATAGTCACAGTTCAAATATGCTAAGCAAAGAAGTCTCTGTTTGCTATGAATTTATTTTATTTATTTTTTCATTTTTAAAATTTTTACTTTATTTTTTTCAATTATTTTTTTATTATGTTATGTTAATCACCATACATTACATCATTAATTTTTGATGTAGTGTTCCATGAGTCATTGTTTGCAAATAACACCCAGTGCTCCATGCAGAACGTGCCCTCTTTAATACCCATCACCAGGCTAACCCATCCTCCCACCCCTCCCCTCTAGAACCCTCAGTTTGTTTTTCAGAGTCCATCATCTCTCATGGTTCATTTCCCCCTCCAATTTTCCCCCCTTTATTCTTCCCCTCCTGCTATCTTTTTCTTCGTCATTTTTTTAAAACATATAATGTATTATTTGTTTCAGAGGTACAGGTCTGTGATTCAACAGTCTTGCACAATTCACAGCACTCACCATAGCACATACCCTCCCCAGTGTCTTATCATCCAGCCACCCCATGCCTCCCACCCCCCACCACTCCAGCAACCCTCAGTTTGTTTCCTCAGATTAAGAATTCCTAATATCAGGGAGGTCATATGATACATGTTTTTCTCTGATTGACTTATTTCTCTCAGCATAACACCCTCCAGTTCCATCCACGTCGTTGCAAAAGGCAAGATCTCATTCCTTTTGATGGCTGCATAATATTCCATTCTCTAGATATATACCACATCTTCTTTATTCATTCATCTGTCAATGGACATCTTGGCTCTTTCCACAGTTTGGCTATTGTGGACATTGCTGCTATAAACATCGGGGTATACGTACCCCTTCGGATCCCTACATTTGTATCTTTGGGGTAAATACCCAGTAGCGCATTTGCTGGATTGTAGGGTAGCTCTATTTTCAACTTTTTGAAGAACCTCCATACTGTTTTCCAGAGTGGCTGCACCAGCTTGCATTCCCACCAACAGTGTAGGAGGGTTCCCCTTTCTCCACATCCCCGCCAACATCTGTCGTTTCCTGACTTGTTAATTTTAGCCATTCTGACTGGTGTGAGGTGGTTTTAATTTGGATTTCCCTGATGCTGAGCGATGTTGAGCACTTTTTCACGTGTCTGTTGGCCATTTGGATGTCTTCTTTGGAAAAATGTCTGTTCATGTCTTCTGCCCAGTTCTTGATTGGATCACTTGTTCTTTGGGTGTTTAGTTTGATAAGCTCTTTATAGATTCTGGATACTAGGGACGCCTGGGTGGCTCAGTCATTAAGCGTCTACCTTTGGCTCAGGTCATGATCCCAGGGTACTGGGGTCGAGTCCTACATTGGGCTCCTTGCACCACAGGAAGCTTACTTCTCCCTCTCCCACTCCCCCTGCTTGTGTTCCCTCTCTCGCTGTGTCTTTCTCTGTCAAATAAATAAATAAAAATCTTAAAAAAAAAAGATTTTGGATACTAGCCCTTTATCTGATATGTCATTTGCAAATATCTTCTCCCATTCTGTCAGTTGTCCTTTGGTTTTGTTGACTGTTTCTTTTGCTGTGCAAAAGCTTTTTGTCTTGATGAAGTCCCAATAGTTCATTTTTCCCTTCTTCCCTTGTCTTTGGTGATGTTTCTAGGAAGAAGTTGCTGTGGTTGAGGTCGAAGAGGTTGCTGCCTGTGTTCTCCTTTAGTATGTTGATGGACTCCCATCTCACATTTAGGTCTTTCAACCATTTTGAGTCTATTTTTGTGTGTGGTGTAAGGAAATGGCCGAGTTTCATTCTTCTGCATGTGGCTGTCCAATTACCTAACACCATTTGTTGAAGAGACTGTCTTTTTTCTGTTGGACATTCTTTCCTGCTTTGTCGAAGATTAGTTGACCATAGAGTTGAGGGTCCATTTCTGGGCTCTCGATTCTGTTCCATTGACCTATGTGTTTGTTTTTGTGCCAGTACCATACTGTCTTGATGATGACAGCTTTGTAATAGAGCTTGGAGTCCAGAAGTGTGATGCCGCCAGATTTGTTTTTCTTTTTCAACATTCCTCTGGCTATTTGGGGTCTTTTCTGGTCCCATACAAATTTTCGGATTATTTGTTCCATTTCTTTGAAAAAAGTTCTTGTTATTTTGACAGGGATTGCATTGAATGTGCAGATTGCTCTAGGTAGCATTGCCATCTTCACAATATTTATTCTTCCAATCCATGAGCATGGAACGTTTTTCCATTTCTTTGTGTCTTTCCCAATTTCTTTCATGAGTATTTTATTGTTTTCTGAGTACAGATTCTTTGCCTCTTTGGTTAGATTTATTCCTAGGTATCTTATGGTTTTGGGTGCAATTGTAAATGGGATCGATTCCTTAATTTCTCTTTCTTCTGTCTTGTTGTTGGTGTTAGGAATGCCACTGATTTCTGTGCATTGATTTTATATCCTGCCACTTTACTGAATTCCTGTATGAGTTCTAGTAGTTTTGGGGTGGAGTCTTTTGGGTTTTCCACATAAAGTATCATATCATCTGCAGAGAGTGAGAATTTGACTTCTTCTTTGCCAATTCAGATGCCTTTTATGTCTTTTTGTTGTCCGATTGCTGTGGCTAGGACTTCTAATACTATATTGAATAGCAGTGGTGATAGTGGACATCCCTGCTGTGTTCCTGACCTTAGGGGGAAAGCTCTCAGTTTTCCCCATTGAGAATGATATTCGCTGTGGGTTTTTCATAGATGGCTTTTATGATATTGAGGTATGTACCCTCTATCCCTATACTCTGAAGAGTTTTGATCAAGAAAGGATGCTGTACTTTGCCAAATGCTTTTTCTGAATCTATTGAGAGGATCATATGGTTCTTGTTCTTTCTTTTGTTAATGTATTGTATCACATTGATTGATTTGCAGGTGTTGAACCAAACTTGCAGCCCAGGGATAAATCCCACTTTGTTGTGGTGAATAATCTTTTTAATGTACTCTCAGATCCTATTGGCTAGTATTTTGGTGAGAATTTTTGCATCCATGTTCATCAAAGATATTGGTCTGTAATTCTCCTTTTTGATGAGGTCTTTGTCTGGTTTGGGGATCAGGTAATGGTGGCCTCATAAAACGAGTTTGGAAGTTTTCCTTCCATTTCTATTTTTTGGAACAGTTTCAGGAGAATAGGTAACAAAACTTTTTTTTTAAAAGATTTTATTTATTTATTTGAGAAAGAGAATGAGAGATAGAGAGCATGGGAGGGAAGAAGTTCAGAGGGAGAAGCACACTACCTTCTGAGCAGGGAGCCCGACGTGGGACTCGATCCCAGGACTCCAGGATCATGACCTGAGCCGAAGGCAGTCGCTTAACCAACTGAGACACCCAGGCGCCCGGTATTAATTCTTCTTCAAATGTTTGGTAGAATTCCCCTGGGAAGCCATCTAGCCCTGGGCTTTTGTTTCTTGGGAGATTTTTGATGACTGCTTCAATTTCCTTAGTGGTTATAGGTCTGTTCAGGTTTTCTATTTCTTCCTGGTTCAGTTTTGGTAGTTGATACATCTCTAGGAATACATCCATTTCTTCCAGATTATCTAATTTGCTGGCATATAGTTGCTCATAATATGTTCTTATAATTGTTTGTATTTCTTTGGTATTCGTTGTGATCTCTCCTCTTTCGTTCATGATTTTGTTGATTTGGGTCATTTCTCTTTTCTTTTTCATAAGTCTGGCCAGGGGTTTATCAATCTTGTTAATTCTTTCAAAGAACCAGCTCCAAGTTTCGTTGATCTGTTCTACTGTTCTTTTGGTTTCTATTTCATTGATTTCTGCTCTGATCTTTATTATTTCTCTTCTCCTGCTGGGTTTAGGCTTTATTTGCTGTTCTTTCTCCAGCTCCTTTAGGTGTAGGGTTAGGCTGTGTATTTGATACCTTTCTTGTTTCTTGAGAAACGCTTGGATTGCTATATACTTTCCTCTTAGGACTGCCTTTGCTGTATCCCAAAGATTTTGAACAGTTGTGTTTTCATTTTCATTGGTTTCCATGAATTTTTTTAATTCTTCTTTAATTTCCTGGTTGACCCATTCATTCTTTAGTAGGATGCTCTTTAGCCTCCATGTATTTGAGTTCTTTCTGACTTTCCTCTTGTGATTGAGTTCTAGTTTCAAAGTAATGTGGTCTGAAAATATGCAGGGAATGATCCCAATCTTTTGGTACTGGTTGAGACCTGATTTGTGACCTAGGATGGGATCTATTCTGGAGAATATTCCATGGGCACTAGAGAAGAATGTGTATTCCGTTGCTTTGGGATGGAATGTTCTGAATATGTCTGTGAAGTCCATTTGGTCCAGTGTTTCTTTTACAGTCTTTGTTTCCTTGTTGATCTTTGGCTTAGATGATCTGTCCATTTCAGTCAGGGGAGTGTTAAAGTCCCCCACTATTATTGTATTGTTGTCAATGTGTTTCTTTGCTTTTGTTATTAATTGCCTTATATAATTGGCTGCTCCCATGTTAGGGACATAGATATTTACAATTGTTAGATCCTTTTGTTGGATAGACCCTTTAAGTAGGATCTAGTGTCTTTCCTCATCTCTTATTATAGTCTTTGTTTTAAAATCTAATTTGTCTGATATAAGCTTTGCCACCCCAGCTTTCTTTTGGTGTCCATTAGCATGGTAAATGGTTTTCCACCCCCTCACTTTCAATCTGGTGGTGTCTTTGGGTCTAAAATGAGTCTCTTGCAGACAGCATATCAATGGCTCTTGTTTTTTAATCCAATCTGATAGCCTGTGTCTTTTGCCTGGGGCATTTAGTCTGTTTACATTCAGGGTAACTATTGAAAGATATGAATTTAGTGCCATTGTATTGCCTGTAAGGTGACTGTTACTGTACATTGTCTGTGTTCCTTTCTGGTCTATGTTATTTTTAGGCTCTCTCTTTGCTTAGAGGACCCCTTTCAATATTTCTTGTAGGGCTGGTTTCGTGTTTGCAAATTCCTTTAGTTTTTGCTTGTCCTGGAAGCTCTTTATCTCTCCTTCTATTTTCAATGACAGCCTAGCTGGATATAGTATTCTTGGCTGCATATTTTTCTCATTTAGTGCTCTGAATATATCATGCCACTCCTTTTTGGCCTGCCAGGTCTCTGTGGATAGGTCTGTTGCCAATCTAATGTTTCTGCCATTGTAGGTTACATATGTCTTCTACCAAGTTGCTTTCAGGATTTCCTCTTTGTCTCTGAGACTCATAAGTTTTACTATTAGATAATGGAGTGTTGACCTATTTTTATTGATTTTGAGAGGGGTTCTCTGTGCCTCCTGGATTTTGATGCCTATTTCCTTCCCCAAATTAGGGAATTTATCTGCTATAATTCTGTCCTTCTCTCTTTCTTCTTCTTCTGGGATCCCAATTATTCTAATGCTGTTTTGTCTTATGGTATCGCTTATCTCTCAAATTCTGCCCTCGTGATCCTGTAGTTGTTTATCTCTCTTTTTCTCAGCTTCTTTATTTTCCATCATTTGGTCTTCTATATCACTGATTCTCTCTTCTGCCTCATTTATCCTAGCAGTTAGAGCCCCGATTTTTTATTGCACCTCATTAATAGCCTTTTTGATTTCGACTTGGTTAGATTTTAGTTCTTTTATTTCTCCAGAAAGGGTTTCTGTAATAACTTCCATACTTTTTTCAAGTCCAGCTGGTATCTTTAAAATCATCATTCTGAACTCTAGTTCTGACATCGTACTAATATCCGTATTGAGTAGGTCCCTGATAGTCGGTACTGCCTCTTGTTCTTTTTGTTGAGGTGATTTTTTCCATCTTGTCATTTTGTCCAGAGGAGAAAGATGAATGAGAGAACAAAATGCTAACAGGGTAACAACATCCCCAGAAAATATTCTGTAAACAAATCAGAAAAGACCTGAAACTGGGGGAAAAGAAAGGGAAAGAAAGAAAAAAGACAAAGAAAAAAAAAAGAAAAAGAAAAAGATAAAAACAAACAAAAACAGAACAAAACAAAAAAAACAGAATATGATCAAATATGATCAGGCTGGTGCATAGATCAGTGCCACACACTAGATTTTGGGTGTATTTTGGTCTGTTAGAAGAAAGTGCCTCCCAAAATTTTAAAGAAAGAAAAACATATATGTACTAAAATAAGGGTTAATACGATGAAGGGATGGAATATGACTGTAAAGATGAATATTATAGAAGATTTTATAAAAGGAATTGATAAGAAGTTGGTTGAAAGAAGAAAGAAGAGGATTAAAAAAAAGGGAGAGAATGTGATCAGGCAGGAGACTAGAACAAAGCCATACACTAGAGATTTAGGGTATATTTTGATCTGTTAGAAGAAACTGTATCTCAAAATTTTAAAGAGAGAAGAACTTATATATATATATATATGCCAAAAATAAGGGTAACTACTATGAAGGGATAGAATATAACTCTAAAAATGAAAAATAAAAAAGATTTTTTAAAAAAGGGATTGATAAGATATTGGTTGAAAAAGGGAAAAAGAAAAATTCAAAAAAAAAGAGTTAAAAAAAATTAACTTTGAAAGACTAAAGAATCATGGTAAAACAGCCATGAATTCTATGTGCTGTATTCCTCTAGTGCTGGAGTTCTGCCGTTCTCATTGTTCGGTAAGCTTGGTCTTGGCTGGGTGTTCTTGCTGATATTCTGGGGGAGGGGCCTGTTGCCGTGGTTCCCAGATGTCTTTGCCGGAGGCAGAATTGCCCCACCCTTGCCAGGGGCCAGGCTAAGTAATTTGCTCGGGTTTGCTCTCGGGAGCTTTTGTTCCCTGCAAGCTTTCCGTACAGCTTTGCAGGACGAGAGTGAAAATGGCGGCCTCCCAATCTCCGCCCAGAGGAGCCGACAACTCGGGGCCCTGCTCCTCAGTGTGCCCCCAGAGAAAAGCAATCCCTGCTGTCTCCTGGGTCTCTGGCCGCACTTTGTACTCACCCGGCCTGTGACTGAGCGTTTCTATCTCTGGCACCCGACCCCATGTGGAGTCTCCAAACCCAGCAGATCCCTGCGGTGCGCTCCTGTGCCGCTCCTCCCCGGGAAGGAAGGGGAGTCTCCCCGGCTCTGCCGCTTGTTGGGTCCCTGCTGGAGGAGCAGTGGCCCGACTGGGCCACGGATCACAGTTTATGGCCACCCTGAGCTGAGAGCCCGCGCCTCGGCTCCGTCTCTGCAGCCGGCTTCCCTGCTCCGATACCTGGGAGTTCCGCTGCACTCAGGCACCCCTGGTCTTCCTGTGACCCCAAGGGTCCTGAGTCCACACTGTCCCAGCAAGGGTTCCACCCCCAGCTTAGTCAGTGGAGTGACATCACTCAGCGGAGCCGACTTCTAAAAGTTCCGATTTTGTGCTCCGCGGCTCTATCACTTGCCAGAAGCGGCCGACGGAGGCCCCCTCCCCCGCCGTCTATCCTCCTGAATATCGCCTCGGATTCACTTCTCCACACGTCCTACCTTCCAGTAAGTGGTCGCTTTTCTGTTCAGAGAGTTGTTGCTATTCTTTTCTTCTATCTCCTGTTGAGTTCGTAGGTGTTTAGAATGATTTGATCCCTATCCAGCTGAATTCCTGGGGCCAGGCTGAATTCCTGGGGCCAGACAAAATCCAGGTCTCCTACTCCTCCACCATCTTGCTCATCTCCCCTGTTTGCTATGAATTTCAAGTGAAGATATTCCTGTGTGTTCTGACAAGTCATGGAAGCATCACTGGGGGAGCATTTGGAAAGGAATTACTGCTCGAAAATCTGAAATTCTTTGGGCCAGTTAATGCTATAGAGAAGAAGCCACATTTGGTTGGAGTTCAGAGCTGGTTGAGTCTGTTGGTAATGATTAGCCATGTTTAATCACCCTCACCCAAATACTAGCAGCACAGCCAGGCCACTCCTGGGGTACAGTGATGAGGGGCCAAGTTTATACGGTGGGTGGGAGGGGAGAGAATTTCCGAATCTGGTCACTGAAAGGTAGATAATCCAAAGACCAAACCCTGACCATTGCACTGCTCTCCCTTGGGGAAGCAAATGGCTACTCTGTCCTCCAGGAAAGGGTAGAGCTGGGGGAGTGGCTGTTGCAATCTTGTGCCTCAAAACTGCACCTCATCTCCTTTCTTCTACCAGACTCTCATTTTGTGAAAGTTGAGGAGTCCCCAGGAGTGAACTCTGTGGTTTGGAAGATGTTTAGGACAGGGATTTTCATCTGTTTTGTTCACTGTTCTTTGCTCAGAGCCCAGCACCAGTGCCTGATGCATAATGGGTGCTTCATATCAGTATGTTATGAATGCATTAGTGTAGAGATTCAAAATTATTGGGGTGGTGAATGGGGAGTGCCTGAAAATTGGAGGCACACCTCTGTGGAAAAAAGGGTAAATGGTGTCAAAACTCACTTTCCCGTAAAGCCACTGTTGCTTCCAGCATCTGGAGTCTGACAGAAGTTGGGATCTAAGGCTGACTTTGGTTTTCCTTTGGTTGCCCCCACTTTCCACTGGATTAACCTAACCCTTCACAGGTCAGAGGAGAATGCAAAGTGTTCTAAAAGGGCTCATTAAAAAAAAAAAAATCATAATAAATGAACTCTGCATTGGCCAAAACCTTTGAGAGGTTGTTTCCAGTTTGGGAGACTCACACACCAGCCATATTTACTGAGCCCCCAGTCAACTATTTTTAGTTTCACGTTATTTTATTATTTTTTTTATTGAGGCCAGCTGGCAGGTAACAACTTCAATTCCCTAAGCTTTTTTTAATAGTCAGCAACATTTGTCTGACTTTGCCTGTCCTTGTTCTGAGCGGGAGGAAGCTGGATGTGCAGAAGGTCAGGTTCCACTGCTCAGTGATTCCTGCAGGTGGACAGAGCATTTCCCTACCAAAAATTCCTCAGAGGCAAAATGCTGTTACTGGGCTTTTAAAACACCCGAAACCTGAGGGTTATCTGGATTCATTTCCAAAGGCTCCTTTGGAAAATTCTTAGAGAAATTTGAAGCCAGAAATTAAAACACCGTCCCAGCAAAATGTTAAAAAGTAAAAGAGAAAACACCTGTTATGTCAAACTGAGAGCTCTCGATTTCTTTAGAGTTGATTGCAAGGTACTTGCCACCTTTGCAAAATCGGTCATTCAGGAGATCATCTTTTTAAAGGCACAACTTAAGGGGAAACTCAAGCAGAAATTCTTCCCTGTCTCCCTCTGCTAGATCTTCTCGTTCTAAAAATCCTGGGCACACACAGCACACACCCCCTTGTACACCATGTCACCTCCCAGGTGACGCTGAGGAACTGAGTCACGGTCAGCTCCTGTGGGACCAGGAACTTGGTGTTGTCCAGCGGGGGCAGGAACCTGTCCTCGGGGTAGTGCTCCCTTACCGCCTGTCAAGAGTCTCAGTGTGACTCTCTTTTGGAGAAGGTACCAAAGAAGTGCTCTGTTCTCGGTGTCTTAGGAACTTGGAACAGAGACGAGGAGGTCATTGGGTGGGTTTTGGTTTTTCACAGAACAGGATATTGCAGGTGCTCTCAGGAAGCACAAAGGAGTCTTACCGGGATCTTGTTGGGGAACTTCTAGATTCTAGCAACTCCCTCTCTTCTGATTGCTATGACCATCGAAGATCAAATTAATACATCAGCATGTAATAGAAGTCTGTATCTTCTTTGCTCCCTGTCTCAAGGGCCAGAACCCAGACAGCTACTCTGAGAACATCACCTAAACTCTTCTTCTGCTTGAAGGGTCGAGGCTTTGGTTTTTCTGTGGAGTCTGCATTTTGCTCAACAGCTGTGTCTGCGTCTGACTTAAAAAAAAAAAAAAAAATCCCACAACTGGGCCCTAACTCATTCCTCAGCTGCTTCCAAACTGCCCGCAGGAACCTAAAGGAGGCCCTTATGTAGGGCTGTGTGACATCAGGCCTCTCCAACTCTCCCTCTCCTCCCCCTCCCTGGGCAGGAGGAGGTTAGTCCTGAGGCTGGAGAGAGAACAGCCACCTGCTTGCTGCTCAAAGTCACTTTGCTCACGATCAGTTCAGAATTTGTCTTTGCTAAAGACATTAGATTTACAATGTTGTGCTCTAACATGGACCTATGGGCCTAAGCTAGTAATGAAGCAAGTTGATGATGGAGTTCACTTCACCCTGAAATATGCTGCTAGTTTTCACAGTAAGAAATAGATACTCCAGAAAGGTGGAGTGATTTGTCCGGATAAAAAGAGGTGAAACTGTGGTTAAAATCCAAGTATGCATCGAAGTAGCATTAGTCATAGGGCCCTGGTGCATCTCCCACGGAGACACGACTGCCTTGGGGCCCCTTTCTCATCCCTATCTTAGCCTCTTGTCTTCTTCCCTGTCCCCATCCATACCATTCACCCAATCCCTCGAGCTGTGGGCTTTCCAAATGTATTTCCTACCACTCAAGAAAGAAGAATTCTACACATTCCATATCAACTTCAGGAGTTTTCTTTCCATGGTTATCTACATTTTACTTAAAGAAAAGAGTCATTACTACCATTATGACTTTGTAGTTAAAATAGGCTATGCTATGCTGCAGTAAGAAGCATACCCCAACATTGGGCCACTGGGTGGCTCAGTCACTTGAGCATCTGACTCTTGGTTTTGGCTGTGGTCGTGAGATTGAGTCCTGAGCTGAGCGTGGAGCCTGCTTGGGGTTCTAGCTCTCTTTCCCCTCTGCCCCTCCCCCTGGGTCATACAGGTTCTAAGAAAAAAAAAAAGAAAAGTGAAACGTAACAAAAGCTTGATTCTTACCACATCACAGCCCAAGCCCAACTCATGTGGGAGGCTTTCCTGTTTGGCTCTCTTCCAGAAAAAATTCAGGTTCATGTGTGGCTTTACACTTGCAATTGTGTCTTGTCAAAGTCTTTGGCTTCCATGAGTTCAGAGGAGAAAACAAGGGGAAGAGACACACTTGCTCTTAACCTTTTCAGACTCAGTGACACCTATTGGGTGTCCACTCACCTTCCACTGATGAACAGTAACCATCTGACCCTACCTATGATTATAAGCACTAATTTTCTCCACCACAAAGATTGTTTGTTATTTTCCCAGCAATTATTATGTTCTTTATTGGTTTTACATTTTAATATTGCACACAAAAAAAGAGTGGGGGCCCTGAGAGTTATACCACTTGGGTTTGAACTCTTGATCTATCGTCTACTAGCTGTGTGACGTTGGGCAAATTGATATACCCCTCTCTCTGCCTCAGTTACCTTGTGTGCAAAATAATAATAATAATAATATCTACCTTGTGTGACTGTGAGCATCAGACGAATCAGTTAATACATGCAGAGAGCCTTGAAACAGTGGCTGTCACATACCACTCAATAAGTGGAAGTTACTGTTTTCACCATTTGGCTGATGAAGAGCCTGAGGCTCAGAGAGGTGACACAGAGTCTTTGAAACAGACAAGGTTGGTCTGGACACCAGACATGGCTTATCAACAGCATGAACTTCTTCATCATCACTATTATCCCTCACTGGAATAGGAAGGAAGAACACTTGTGAAGTGTGTTTGACACTGTGCTAATCGCTACCCATATTTTCTCAATTATTTCTTCTAAAAAAGAGAACCAAAGTCCAGAGACATGAATGACATGCTCTGGGTTGCTCAGCTGGTGGGATTTGAACCTGTGCTTATACCACACGAAACCATGCTTGTTCCATTATAATATGTGTCCCATTCTTGACTTTTAAGCAGAAAACTTTGGGGTACAAAATCTTGTGGTCTGTATAGAAATATTTTCTGATGCAGCCTTCTAGCAGTCTCCTCATACCAGACTCTCTGTACCTCGCACTGTGCAGACCTTCAGAGTTCAGATCAAAATGGAGCATGAACTCACTATCCCTCCTGATGTGAAGACTATTTCTTCCCTAGTCCCCAAACGCCATCACAGATGGTCTTTTTAGAAACCATGCATCCTTGAGTGAAGGTGAGTAGGCTGTCTTCAGGTCCTCTGGGGTCTCAGGGTAAGTGATTTGAGGTCCTGCCTGGCAGTGCCCACAACCTCCAGCCATAATCCCTGGTCTCCTTTCAGGAGTCAGCTTTGCAGATGTTTGTGTCTTATCCACGGGGATTAAGAAACATGAAAAACATCCTTTAGACACAAGAAAGTAGGTAGGGGAAAAATAAGCCTAATATGGGTCTGGAAAACAATTTGGAAACCCAGTTGGAGAAAGTTACAGGCCTTGATGGGATCAGCCACAGAGGGGGTTCCAAGCCCTTTCTAAGATCCTAAGCAAATTCTTTTTTTTTTTATTTGTTTCCCTCCTTCACTCCCTCCCTCCCTCCCTCCCTCCCTCCCTCCCTCCCTCCCTTCCTCCCTCCCTCCCTCCCTTCCTGTCTTCCTTCTTGGTTAAATTTATTGATATATACAATACCTTGTCTCAAACTAATTTGGAACTTAAAGGTCACCCTAAGCAAATTCTTGCTTTTTGCACCTCTTGCATTTGTTATAATGTACTCTCCAAGACATCTGGGCATTGGCCCTCTGGCCTCCTAAGAAATCTCCATTTTTAGAGTTCTGGAGGTTGGGAGGAGGACACAATGCCAGTCAGTCACCATGACCTGCTGGTCTGGTGCATTAAGAATTTTCCCAGCCTGACCCCAGCCATGTGACCTGATTTAGAGAAGCTTAGTTATGAGCACTTTGGGAGCTGCATTAGTTAGCTATTGCTGCATAACAAATTACCCTAAAACGTAGTGGCTTAAAACAACAAGCACTTCTTATTTCACACAATTTATGTGAGTCAAGAATTCAGGAGCAGCTTAGCTGGGTAGTTCTGTGTTGGGGTGTCTCACCTGGTTGCAGTGAAGATGTTGGCCAGGGCTCGAGTCATCTCACGGATTGACCAGAGGATGGCTCACTCATGTCTCTGGAAAGCTGATGTCAGCTGTTGGCAGAAGTCCTCAGTTCTTTGCCACAAGGACCACTTCATCATGGTGCTTGAATGTCCTCACAACATGGCAGCTGGCTGCCCCTGGCTTATCTGATCTAGGAAGAGAACAAGGTGAGAGTCACAATGTCTATTTTTCCCACAGCTTTATTGAATTACATATAACATTTTGTATAAGCTTAAAATATAAGTTTAAGGTGCACAGTGTAATGATATAACTATATATTGTGAAGTGATAACCACAATGAAGTTAAGAGGTTCATCACCTCCCATAGTTACCATTTTTTGGTGTGTGGTACCAACTTTGAAGATCTACTCTCTTGGCAATTTTCAATTATATAATACGGTATTGTTAACTGTAGTCACCATGTATTATGTTAGATCCCCAGAACTTACTCATCTTATAACTGCAAGCTTGTTCCCTCTGACCACCTTCACTCATTTCTCCCACCCTGCTGCTCCTGGCAACCACCAATCTCTCTGTTTCTCTGAGTTTGGTTTTTTTAGATTCCACATATAAGTGAGGTCCTACAGTATTTTATGACCTAGCCTCAGAAGTCATACACTGTTGTTTCTGCACTGTTGTTGTTTGCACAGGTGAGCCCTATCAGTTTGGGAAAAAATTATGCAAGACTGTGAATACCAGGAGGCAGGGATCATCAGGGCCCATCACTAGGCTGGCTACCATAGGAGTTATTTTCTCTGTACTTCTGTTTCCTCTTCTATAATAATGGAAATAATTGGGGCACCTGGGTAGCACAGTCAGTTGAGCGTTGGGCTCTTGGTTTCAGCTCATGTTGTGATCCCAGGGTTGTGAGATGGAGTCCCACATCGGGTTTTGCACTGAGCATAGAGTCTGCTCGGGATTCTCTCTCTCCCTCTCCTGCCCCTCCCTGCTCGTGCTCTTTCTCAAAATAAATAAATATGTCTCTTAAAAATTAATGGAAATAATTATTTTGACTCTATAGCAACATACATTTATTATTTACTCAAAAAAAGTCTTACCCTGTTACAGGCACTGTGGTAGGTGCTGAGGGTATGATGGAGAACAGTCACTGTAGTTACGCAGTCTTCCAGTCTTCACGGAGCTTACAGCTTACTGAGGAGACAGACAATAATAACACACACAGAAATCTAGGTAAGATCCCAAGTGCGACTTAAAATGAAGATAGTTAACTGGGGGTTGCGCGTGGGTATTCACACTGGAACTGGATTTGAGATACTGGTTCTTGGCTTACCCACCTTTCCCTTTCCTACCCACTCACACACAATAACTGCTCACTGGAACTTCAGAACTGGGAATGGAGACAGAACAGAAACTGGCCATTCGGGAAATCTTCACTGACTTCACTGCCCGGAGGTCAAGTCCAAACTCCAGTCAAGACCTTTGCGGTCTGAGCCCCTACCTGACCCGCATCCTGCTCCCCCAGTTCAAGCCCTCTGATCTGGTTCAGCTGGTCTCTTTTCTGCAAACATATTCTCTGTGCCTCCTTCCCTAAGCTTTGCTCACACAAAGTCCCTGTGTGGAATGCACCCCGCACCCCAATGCCTCTTATCTATCTCCAACACATACATCCCATTCAAGCTCTGTCAGGTTGTAAATCCTAAAAAGGTCCTGAGGAGGGGCCTGTCATTTTCTGCAGGAATATTTGTTGTAGGTGCAACTCATTTTACATTAATATTGTCAGGCAGGTTTATATTTAACTTTTCTTGTGTACATACAATATGAATAATGCTGGCTCATTCCCAGCAAACTTTTTTTTTTTAAGATTTTATTTATTTACTTGACAGAGAGATAGAGAGCACAAGTAGGCAGAGTGGCAGGCAGAGGGAGAGGGTGATGCAGGCTCTCCGCCAAGCAGGGAGCCAGACGTGGGGCTCGATCCCAGGACCTCGGGATCATGATCCGAGCCGAGGGCAGCTGCTTAACCGACTGAGCCACCCAGGCGCCGCTCCCCCCCACCCCAGCAAACATTTTCTTGACATTGTAGAGGATACAGAGGTAACTAAGACCCATCTTCCATCCGCACCGTGGTGGCCACACTAGGTCATTCCTTTCTTGTTTCTGTTCACTGCATCGATGAGGCTATGTGTTGCTTGGGTCTAATCCAGTCTAGGAAAAAAAAACATACTTGTCAAATGCCCTCCCTGACAGGCCTGGCATCCCAGGATGATTTACATTGGGGAATGGAGTAAACCTAATGCTTCCAAGGAAGGCTGTCAAGTGCTTTTCCCTTTTAAGTCCATTTTCTATAAGTGGACTATAGAATGTTGTGGCTAGTAAAATAACTAAAATATTCCTACTTTGGTTAAAAAATTAGCTTTAAAATCTTAATTACCATGAAATCTTGTGAGGTTCTTCACTTTTTTCAAAATATAGTACTTGAAATATTTGAAGAAATGTTTGAATACTGAAAAAAAATCGAAAAGTCATTAAGAAACAAGTAAATTAAGACCTGCATCTTATGCAGTTAAAGAGAGTAATTAAAAATTAGTTAATCTGGGGCGCCTGGGTGGCTCAGTCGTTAAGCGTCTGCCTTCGGCTCGGGTCATGGTCCCAGGGTCCTGGGATCGAGCCCTGCATCGGGCTCCCTGCTCCGCGGGGAGCCTGCTTCTCCCTCTGCTTCTCTCTCTCTCTGTCTCTCATGAATAAATAAATAAAATCTTTAAAAAAATAAATAAAAAATAAAAAGTTAGTTGCAGAAATCATGTTTTAAAAAACCACATAAAAACAAAACAACATAAAAGATTACCCACTGACCTGAAAACAGGGCGAGGGGATTAGGATTGGGGGTACTAACCAAAAGAGACTTGAAGCTGTAATGTTAGAATTTTTTAAAATAGACTTAACCGTGCTTGCAAGGGCTCTTCAGACATGAAACAATGTGGAGGGGCTGCCCTCTTGTGGACCTTGTGGAACAGCCTTTAAAAGGTTACTCACAAATCAATTTATTGTTTTGTTCACAGAATTTGGGAGTTGCAATTTCTTACTCTCAGGTCAACCCCTCGTGTTTGACCCACGAGGCAAAAGAGGGCAACACTGGTTCTGTGGTTTACCCAAAGTCACTTCCTTGAGGCAAGTCAGAGTTACAGATGGAGTCTTCTGATTCCTAACTGGAATTCTTCAACTATTCTTCTGCCTCCCCCAAACCATAAGTCAACAAGTGTTAAACACCAAAATGTGTTTAGAAAGTCATCTCTGTACAATGTACAATGCCTGGTAGCTAGAGGTCATTTAATAAGAGGGATGTGGGACACTGACCATGTTGCCAGGATCTTGCTGGGAGTTGAGAAACAAAGGGGGATAATGCTTTTATTGTGTAGTGGACTGTAAAATCTAACAGAATTGCCACATTTAATATTAGTGTTACCCCCCAGGCTGTATTTAGTCATCATACAAGCACCAAATAAGTAACAGCAGCCAATGGCCGAAGAGGGGCAAGGGGGTGGAGAGAGACCCCTTCTGAGCCACAGGTGCATGAGGAAGGCTGACACCAAGGAAACAGCGAGAACATGACGAAAACAGCAACACAACCCTGCACCAGAGCACCACCCAACCACAGGCAACATTCAAGGAATGTGAAGTTCATGGCGCACCTACAACAAATCCAACCCCATTAAACTCCTGACTAGTCTTTACCAATGCCCCACTCTAGCCATAGTAGTAGAAGAGGCATGCCCACTTCCAGGCATAGGCATTATTTCAGCCATTACAATTCTGCATCAACGTAGATGGCATTCAATCAAAAACTATGACACACACACACACACACACACACACACACACATACACACACACAAATAAACAGGGCAAAAGAAAACTGTCACACACACAAGATACAGACTCAGAGATGACCCAGATGTTGGAAATACCAGACAAGGAATTTAAAATAACTATGGCTAATATGTGTTCTCGTGGGAAAAATGAATAACATGCATGAACAGATGGGGGAACATCACTAGAGAGATGGATACCATAAGAGTAAAATAGAAATGCTGGAAATAAAAACCAAAAACATAGTAATAGAGAGCCAAGGAAAGAACCGGTAAACTTGGAAATGGATCTGTAGAAATTAACTAATTGAAAACAGAGAAAAACAGAGTAGAAAGTAAACACAAGAGTGTTAAGAGGTGAGGGACAATTCTGAAAGTCTAACACAATAGAATTGGGATCCCAGCAGGAGAAGCGAGAATGGGAGCTAAGTAGGGAGATGGGACAGGGGATCGTACTCTAGCTTATTCTCACGTCATTCCTGCTTTCCAGAACCACATGCCATCTTTGCCTTCTCCATGTTCCAGGTCTTTCAAGATCAGAGGCGGTCTGGTGCCGAGCGTCCAGAGTAAGCTTCGAGTCTTTGGGAAGTGAAGATAGTTGCTGGATTTTGTGCATGAGGGACGAGATCGGTGTTGTCTAAGTGCTGCATTTCATCTATTCTAAGGTATGCTTTGTAACATTTTTGAAGATAGTGTGTCTTAAAGTTGATAGTGTCAATATAATAGATTTTTTCTTTCAATGATTAAAATAATGGTGGTGTGCCTGGGTGGCTCAGTTGGTTAAGTGTCTGCCTTTGGCTCAGGTCATGATCCTAGGGTCCTGGGATCAAGCCCCACGTTGGGCTCCCTGTTCAGCAGGGAACCTGCTTCTCCCTCTCCTCCCCACTTGTGCTCTATCTCTGTATTGCTCTCTCAAATAAAATCTTAAACAAAAAACTAAAAAAAAAGGTACATCTTACAATCAATTATATCTTCAATGATGTTACTACTTTAAAAAAATTATTGTCAAACAGAAAACCACACAGAATAAATAGCTTATGTTATTATAAGGCTAACACTTTATGATATGGACAGCTTAATAAGCTATTATGTTATTACAGGACAAACCCTATTATACATTACACCCAAGTCATCAAATAAAACTTTGCTAGCCACTCCCAGAATCCCCCCATCTCTGTTGTTTTATCAACAAAGGGTGCATCCCTAAATTATCTAGTTTAGTTTTGTCCATTTAAAGAAAAAATATGGAATTTCCCTCCTCACCCCTTCTTACAATTTATCTGTTGAAAATCCCAGCATATGAAACCTGTGGCTTCCTGGTCTGGATTGTGCTATTTGCACATTTAAGCTCCACACGTTCCTTTGTCCTCTTTGTTCCTGCATTTTGGCAGCTGGACCCAAAGGCATGATCAGACTCCCCTCCCATCCCTCGGCGAGACTATAGAGGATGCTTTCTTTCACTAGGAGGTATAACATGTCTGGTTGTCTCCTTTTGGAATATTAATGGCAGCTGACGCTCAACATCTAAATCCATTAATCCACAAGGTGTTGCAAAATGGTGATATAATGGCATATCTTTTTCATTATTGGAACACTGAAAAGGTGTTTCCCCCCCTTCTGCTATTTGGTCACCCAGTGGTACAGTCCAGAGGAAAGAGGAAAATGTCCATTTCCCTATTTTCAAGATAATTAATAGGTGACCAATGCTCTTTAATGTTTATGATACGTTTCAATAAGTCGCAATTATCCTTTTTCAAGATCAAATCTAGCAATGTTTGGACCTGTTCAAGTTGGCTCTTACGTCTTTATGAAATTACAGTAGCCCGTGATAACTTCTGTTCTAATAAGATATTCCAGGCTTTTCTGCTGTATTTCCTGCCAGACTATTTTTTTTTTTGCCAAGATGCTCTGGTTTCCTTTGATTAAAAAATGGTATTTTAAGACTATAAACTCAGTAATGTTTATTGGTACTGGATTTTTTCTATGTCTCTTCAGTGTGTATACATCTAGCATATATGTATAAGGAGTATATATATATATATATATATACACACACATATACATATTTTATATATTCTTAAGTTTCTCCCACTACTTCCAATTCAAATTCATAACTACAGGGATTAAAAAAAAAATAACCCACATCTGCACTTCCTCTTTCCCACAAGAATCCTGGTTCTCAAGAAAACTGGGAATGAATTAAAATATCCCATAAATGTCCATTTATTCTACCCCACATTAATATGCCCAAGTCTAAATAACACTATCAGACTACCACCCAGCTAAGCCAAGTATTTCTGCATTTGCTTTCCTTTTTTCAGTTGTACTCTGTCATCTGGACATACAGGCATCTTATACCATACTGTCTTGTAACTAATTTTTAATTGTACAGGGCTACTATGTTTAATGCCCACCACTAGTCTTTATGGTGCTATTTCTCTAGTTATTTTGGTTTTCTAATGGAGCTCATTTTCTGATAGATTCCTCAAGAACAGTTTAAGGGAACACTATTTCCCAAATTCTTGCATTTTCCCTTGAGTATGTTCAAAATGTTACTCCATTTTCTTCAAGCACAAAGGATAATTGTGGAAAAGTCTGATGATCATCTAAATTTTTCCTTGTCACTTGCTGTTTTTGCCTACCCCAAGGATTTCTTTTTTAAATTAACTATGTTAGTCTTGGTGTTGCATGTTTTGGATCAATAATCTTGGGTACAAGAGTGCACTTTTGAGGGGCACCTGGGTGGCTCAATCAGCTAAGCGTCCCAACTCTTGATTTCGGCTCAGGTCATGTTCTCAGGGTTGTGAGCCCTGTGTCAGGCTCCGAACTCAGCGCGGAGTTTGTTTGAGATTCTCTCTCTCTCCCTCTACCCCTTCCCATGCTTACATTTTCTCTTCTCTAAATAAAATGTATTTTTTTTTTTTGAAAAGTGGTCTTAAAAAAAAGGTTCAAAATTTTAATTAGTAAAGTTTTCTGAAATGATCCTTTTCCCCTTCAAAGACTATTATCTATATAATGGAACGTCTGTCCCTATCTTCAATATTTCTTACTTCCTAATCTTTTTTTTCTTTTGTTCTAATTTTTTACCTCCTATCTTTTAAGGCATTATCTCTAGTATTTATTTGCTTGTATTCCTTCTGGTTTAGCTTTCACTTCCGAAATGTTTATTTTTAATGCTTATTCTGAGTTTACCTTAAGTTTTCCCAGTTCTAGATTTCCTCCATATTCTGTATCATTTTAATAACTTTTACATTTTCAAATGGACTGTTTTTCATCTGCTCTGTGGGCCTTTTTGGTAGATTTTCACTATCTATAAAGATGTTATTCTGCTCTTTTTAAGTGAACATCTTAAGAGATTGATCTAAAAGCTTTTTTTTAAGTGAAATTAGTTTTCTTTGAGAAGGAAGCATAGTTCATGGGAGCTTCTTGAACATTAAATTTTTAAAAAGATTTTATTTATATATTTAGAGAGGAGTGGGGGCAGGGTCAGAGGGAGAGATAATCTCAAGCAGACTCCCTGCTGAGCAGGGCTCCGATCCCAGGACCCTGAGATCATGACCTGAGGTAAAATCAAGAGACAGCTGTTTAACCAGCTGGGCCAGCCAGGGGCCCCAAACGTTTCTAGTGTTCAAAGACGGTATTTTGCTGAGACTTCTGGCTGACCTGTTCCTCCTTCTACTTGTATTTCAACCTCTTCTCCTTTGCTTGTCTTGTCCCTGTCCTGCTCAATTTTGGTTTTCCTCGCACTAGTTTCTCTTCTGTGGGGGACCCCATCCCAGGAACCTTGGCCAACTCGGCAGATCAGTTCCGATAGTTCACATGGACCAGACCAGCCAGTTCCTTCAGATGCCCCTTGTGCTCACTCACGATGGGAATGGGAAAGCCTCTCCCAGGTCCAACACCACTTGCTGTGTGTTTTAATGGCTATTCTAATGTTCTGTTCTCAGGTCCAGTCGATGCCCTATTACCTTCCTCTGCTTTTCCATCTTGTGGAATTGTGGCTGTTGGTGGCTTGTCTTCACCCACTTATATTTTGTGATTTAAGAATACCGTCACCGAAATTTGTTGTACAGCTGTTCACAGGTTTTTGGTTTTGTTAACCAGTTGCTGTTACGTGGGGATTCGGAGACGGGAAAACTATGGCCCTGCTGCCATCTTCCCCTCCTCCCGTACGATTTTTGAAGGTTTTCAGCTAGTTCCATTTTCAGACTCAGCTTGGGCCCCTGGCTTCAGAGGAAGCTGCGTGTGTCCATTTACTGAGCCCATCTAAACGTCTCCTTCCTGTTGGCTTCTACCGCTGCAGAACTGATCATTTTTTTGCTAAATCACTTACAACTTATCCCTCTGTTTCCTTGCCTGATGTCTCTTCCTCTGTTAACCTTTATGGATTTATGCTGTTTTATTCCTTTTCTGTCATTTAAGTGGCATTTTCAGTGGGCGAGGAGATAAGCATTTGTAGACACTGTTGGAGTCACATTCTTAATTTGTTCCAGAACAGGAAACATTCATAGAGAGCTCAAATTTGCTTGCATTCTTTGGGCCTTTTTCAGGTTGGTTTTTATTTCTTTTACAATTTTTATGCTGTTTCTTACAATTTGTTTTTTGTTCCGTTCTCTTTATCCAAGAGTCTTCTATCAAGTCTTATTTAAAAATTAAAATACTCTGGGATCCCTTTACTTTATCCTCTGTATCTCAGGTAACACCTTTGTCTCCAGCCAGATCCGTCCTTCCTTACCTCCCCCCTCCCCTACCCCTCTCATTCCTCCCTCCCAATATTCACTGGCATGGCTGGTTCTCTTTCCAGGTCCCTGCCTATGTCTTTGCAGAGTGTACACATCACCAACCCTGACGCTTTAGGATCTTGCATCACACCTAAGACCCTAGGTTAAGGGATTTTCAGTCCACACTTTAAAAAAGACATAGTGGGAAAAACAGGCTATTTTGAAGTTTAAGAATATTAACAATAGAAGTAGCTCTTTCCACAGGAGGCTGAAAGCAGTTTTCCTTCACTGTCAATCCATAACCCAAGCAAACCTTCAGAGATAACTGTCAATCCATAACCCAAGCAAACCTTCAGAGATAACAGAGCACTGTGCCATGTGGGCAGCGATCTTTGACCCTTCCAGCTATCCCTCCCATGCCAGCAACTTTGTTTTCAATTCAACCCTGAAAGAGACAGGAAAGGGCAGGGGGTAACACTTAAAGCTTGAGAAATAGTGATTCCCTCCAGGATAAAAATGATTACAGAATTGTGGCTTTTCATTTACCATCCTTATACTTGACAACATGACAGAAATCTTTATAGAGTAGGTTTTTATCAATTCCAGGGGACTTGCCCCAAACCATCAAAACTTCCAAAAACTGTCAAAAATAAAATGATTTCTCTACTTAGCTTATGAAAATATAAAAAGCTGAACAAAAGAAATAATTACATAGTTAATATACAAAATGTACGCTATTTAAAAAATGGCATATGTCTATGAATAAATCTTTCAGTCTGGTAATTGATGCATTCTCAAACAGCACTTCAAATTGATATTCTCTTGCAGGCAATAGCCTCCCAGCTGTCTGCATTTATTGGAATATTGCTCTCTGAACACGCAGGCATTCAGATTTGTTAAATATATCCTCTTCTGCTTCTGGAGTTAGTTGGATGTTATCTTTGACTGGCGACAGGGGATCCGGCTTCTTACAAGAAGGCAGCTTTTCAGAATCTCTGCAAAATATAATAAAATGAATTGGTGTTTTCAGAGTACTAATTATAGAGAATAGTCTACCTAGACCGAAGAGAGGTATATAAAGAGGAAAAGACCTTTCAATTTGTCCTAATTTAATATATGACACGTTCAGGTCTCCTCTGAGTATCGCAATAAAATTTGAGTTTTGCTTTTTAGCTCCCCTTTCTGCTTCCTAAATCACCTTTCGAGGCAGGTGCAAGGCCACTACTAAACGTGTACTAGCTGAGGCAGAATGAGTCCAGTAAAGAAACTTCAGTCCCTTTCTCCCTGGCACGCTTCTTGAGGCTGGCTAAGCACCAACCGAAGTGACGCCTGAGCCAGGTTTAAGCCCTGTCTTATACTCCTCCCTCCTCCCAACTTATTTTTTGGCTGGAAGGGAGCTCCAGGTCTATAAAAATTCATCCTGTTATGAAGATAACACAGGTAATTCTATCGCCTGTCAACAAAGTAGTCTTATTTTCTAAAAGGCACTATTTTTTTTTCCTAAAAGGCATTTAGGCATACTTTTTGTACCCTCAACTTCTCTTCAGTGGCAGTTCTCAAAGTATGGCCCACAGGCCCCTAAAAATTTCCAAGATCCTTTCAGGGGGTTTACAAGATTAAAACTATTTCATAATAATATTTAGACTTTATCTGCTTTCCACTGTGCTGACATTTGTACTGACGATCCAAAAGCAAAGCTGAATCAAAGCGACTGGCAACTCAGCACGAATCAGGACACTAGCCCCAAACTGCACAAGAAATACTAGCAGCACTTGTATTCTCCAGCTCCATGTACTTGCAGTTAAAAGAAAAAAGTTAGTCTCACTTAAGAACATTCTTGATGAAGTAGTAAAAATCATTCATTTTATTTAAATCTCAACCCTCTCAACTTCTTAGTACTATATGACAAAATGGGAAATACAATATGAGGCATTTCTGTTGGTAGTGAAGTATGATGGTTATCTCAAGTGAAAAAGCATGTGCAACACCATGGTTATTCAAATTTAGTTATCTGGCAAAGGGCTTCTCTAAAATGAACAAAGAGGGCACCTGGGTGGCTCAGTCAGTTAAGTGTCTGCCTTCAGCTCAGGTTATGATCCCAGGGTCCTGGGATCGAGTCCTGCATTGGGCTCCCTGCTCAGCGGGGGTCTGCTTCTCCTTTTACCCCCTACCCACCCTGCTCGTGTTTTCTCTCTCTCAAATAAATAAATAAACATCTTTAAAATAAAATAAAATACAAATAAAATGAACAAAGAAAGCCGGTTGTTACCCCCAAGGAAACAACTAACAGGATTTGTTGCCAACTATAAAATTCAAGCTTTCAAGTGAAAGTCAGAATTTTGGATAACCTGTATCTGCCACCTGACAGCTTCTCAATACTTAAAGACTTTCTGATAAAACTGTGGTTTCTTTATATTGTATAATGAAATGTGTCTACATTTGGAAGATAAACACAACTCAACAAATCAACATTTTCTAGATGACCAATGCACGCGGGAGTAAAAGACACACTCAAGGTGCACTACGGACGGACAGACTGTAATGAAACACAGAATATGAGAAGTCAGTTGACTTGGTTTCATATCTGATATTGTAACTAACCTTTAAGAAACCATCCCTTGTTGAATGTTGGTATAATAAAGTAGAAAATTTACAGCTAAATAAAAAGTCTATTAAATATGTTTCCCAACTACAAATATGTGTGGAGTCAGATTTTCTTCCTATACTTCAACCAAAACAACCTATCAAAACAGATCAAACACACAAGCAGATGTAAGAATCCAGCTCCGTCCTATTAAACCAGTTAAGATTTGCAAAAATGTATAAAAAAGTCACTCTTGTCACCTTTTTTTTTTTTTGTTTTGGAAAAGTTATTTTTTTGTAGCAATATACTATTGATTTTAATATGGGTTTGTCATCGTTATTTAAACATGTCTATTTAATTTCTAAGACAGTTAAATATTGACAGGTATAACCCCACATAAACCAAAATATTTTGGGGCCCTCAGTAATTTTTAAGTGTAAAGGGTGCCTGAAGGCAGATATTTGAGAACTGCTGCTATATGGTTTAATCCTAGACTTTACACAATGCAAAATAAAAATAATTGTGTCCAGCACTTATTTACAAAGTGTTTCTGCTCAGATCATCTCATCTGATTGTGACAACATTTCTATTAAGTAAGGTTTAATCCCACCACCCATGTAACTTTCCCTCTATTCTTAGCACATTTGCTTTATTGAGAAGAACAAGGGAATAAATTAATTATAAATCGTGGTACTCTGAGACTAATTTTGTAGTTTAATGGAAGGAAGTACTGTGTGGCTCATAAAGGTAAATATACAGAGGGTCCGCTCTTTTTTATTTATTTTTTAAAGATTTTATTTATTTATTTGAGAGAGAATGAGAATGAGAGAATGAGAGAGAGAGAGAGAGAGAGAATGAGAGATAGAGAGCACAAGAGGGGGGAGGGTCAGAGGGAGAAGCAGACTCCCTGCTAAGCAGGGAGCCCAATGTGGGACTCGATTCTGGGACTCCAGGATCATGACCTGAGTCTAAGGCAGTTGCTTAACCAACTGAGCCACCCAGGTGCCCAAGGGTCCGCTCTTTTAAAACAGTGTTTGTTCTGGGGCGCCTGTGTGGCTCAGTCATTAAGCAGCTGCCTTTGGCTCAGGTCATGGTCCCAGGGTCCTGGGATTGAGCCCCGCATCGGGCTCCCTGCTCCGCGGGAAGCCTGATTCTCCCTCCCCCACTCCCTCTGCTTATGTTCCCTCTCTCACCGTCTCTGTCAGATAAATAAATAAAATCTTTAAAAAAAAAACAACAGTGTTTGTCCCATACATTAGAAATCTGGCACAATCATCACATATGCTCAGTGATTTTCCCCATTTCAGATGTGATGATTTAGGGGAACAAATTGCTTTAAATCTAGGAATATGATAGAGCATTACATTCCCACCCTCGTGTCTAAAACAACTTTATTTTCAATACAATCCTGAGAGACTCGTAAGGAAGGAAGCCAAGACACTTAGGCCAGAAAAAGTCACTTGCTTAACAATAGACCCTGGCAAACCAAGAACTGCGGCTTTTTAATTTGTCATCTTTTCACTAAATGAAGGTATAGACATCGAAGTTAAATATACTTAAAAAGAGTCAGCTAAAGAGAATAGACGAAAATAATTCTCTTAGGATAAGGGAAAACAAAATTGACTCCTATGAAAACAGAAAAAATTGGAGAAAAGTGATAGAAATTATAAAAAAAAAATTTATCCTTAGAGTAAGTAACAAGGCAACTCACTTTTTAAATCCAAAATTTTTCCAGAGCTCATTGATTTTTATCTGTAATCCTGGCCTGTTCTCAGCATTATGATGATTCCTCTTCTGGATGCTCGATGGCTTCTTGCTGAGCCCACTGACTCGGGCAGGAACTAGAGGCTTGATCTTGGTTGTAGAAAGATTGTCCACAGAATTAGATTTATACAGCCCAGGAACCTGAAGAGTAAATGCCCCTTTTAATACTGTTTTGTTCAAGCAATGACCTTTAGTTAATTTCGAACTACTCTCTGCACATTAAAATAGAAATGTAACCAATAAACGTAGTGTAAAAATGTTTTTTTCACTTAGTATGTTTTGATTGGATAGTTTTCCTTTTCACATGTAGAAGTGAATTTTGTTTTAAATAGGTTGTTCAAACAGATCTCTACTGACATTTAGCTTTCTATCCAAGGGTTGATTTTTATCCTGTGGGAAATATGGAGCCATCAATGTTTTGTTGTTGTTCTTTATGACAGTAAGAGTGCGGCATATAAAACAAGGCTTTCAAATTGATGAAGTTGCCAGAGGAGGTATAAAGAACGGGAACGTTCACACATTAAAGATATCTTGACGGGGTGTTGGTGAGGGGAAAAGGGAGAGAGCGAGAAACAAGACAAAGAAAGAAACATTAGAATTTGGATAGGTTCAGATGTGGGGTTATTTCTCTTTACCCCCTGCAGAAGAAGGATCGAATTGGCAGTTATAAAGAAAAGGGACCCAGGCTGCCTGGGTGGCTCAGTCGTTAAGCGTCTGCCTTCGGCTCACGTCGTGATCCCAGGGTCCTGGATCGAGTCCCACCTCGGGATCCCTGCTCAGCGGGAAGCCTGCTTCTCCCTCTCCCACTCCCCCTGCTTGTGTTCTCTCTCTCGCTGTGTCTCTCTCTGTCCAACAAATAACATCTTAAAAAAGAAAAGAAAAGAAAAGAAAAGAAAAAGGACCCTAAGATTTTGAAATTAAATGACAAAGAGAATAATATAATGTTAGGTAGATGAAAAAAAATATTCTGAGAAGAGCTGGTTTGAGGTATAACAACAACAACAAAAAAGGTGAGTTTCATTTTGAATAAAGATGGATATTGGGGAGCAAGAGGGAAAGTCCACCTGGGGAGTTTTCACCAAAACAGAAGTGACATTTAAAACCCTGACAAAAACTCTGAGAGCAATAATAATAATAATAAAGATGACGAAGACGACGGTTTAATGTCGACATAACTTCTTTTGGGAAAGTACTTTCTACATCTCCAGTCCTATTTGTCACTGCAAATAATTTTGGCATCTTTTCAGACTTTTTACTATGATTATATAAACATACACAGTTTGCATGAGTATTTTGAGTATTTAAGCAAAAATACCACACCATACATACTGCTTCATGTTCTTCCTCTTTACTCAAAAATAATATGGACACCCTTCCAAGGCAGTGTAGGTCTGAAAAAGCCTTTTGCACACAAAGATTTTAAAAAGAGGCTTATATTTACATATTCTACATTTAAATCTTTAATATATTTAGGATTTATATTTGCATAGCATGAGACGAGGATCTTTTTTCAAATGGATATGCAGACCATTTACTGAAATTTTAAAAAAGTTTTTATGCTGTTTAGAAAAATAATGTGTTCACTATGGAAAAACATGAGAAAACAAGAAAAAATTCACCTGTACTCCCACCACCTAAGAGCTAAAACCAATTATGTATTTAATAGTTCACTCCTTTATTTTTAGATAGGCTATTTGCAATTTTCCACTATTGTAACCAATGCAGGATAAGTATTCCTGTACTTAAACTCTTTATTTCCTTAGACTCGAGTTTTAGAATGTACTTATGGGGTTGAATTATTTAAACCCGTTCAAATTGCTTTCCTGAAATGGCAGAGCAATTTATACACAATTAATTTGTGATTATTTTCTCACTATACACTTATAAAAATGAGTAATTAAAATTAAAAATATTTTTTGAAAATCTGAGAGGTAAGAAATTACATTTCATTATTTTAATTTGCATTATTTGACTACTAATGAGGTTACACACGTTTTTATATACTAATCAACCATTTCTACTTTTTCTTTTATACTGTTTATATCCCTTGTGCATTTTTGAGTTAGAAATGAGCATTTTCATATTAGCAGGCAAGAACATTTAATAAAATACATAAAATATACTTTAACTGGTGAGCTTTCACTATGTAGTCATGGAAATATTTATATATTCTGATTAAAAAAAAAACCTGGCTTGTTGGATATTCAGTTTCTAGAAGGTCTTTTGGCAACATACATCAAAGGTTTAAATCATATGGACCAGTAATACCAGCCCATGGAATTCATCCCTATGAAACAATCAAAAATGGTATGCAGATATTTATCCATGAGATCTTGAATGCAGTACTATTTACTACAGTAAAATATGTTTAGGGTAAATGACAAATGTAAGGGAATTAGCTAAACTCATACAATGGCATATTGCTCAGTTGTTAGAAGTAATCCATAGAAGCACATGTAAAAAAGACCTGCAAGAGAAGATAAGGGTTTCACAACTTCACCACCTACAATCAGGTATAAACATGGTCCTAAAAGGATTGAAAGTAGGTGTTTTTCCTATAAATAAAAATATAGGCACTTTAATTTTTAATTTTGTTGATATTCCTCAGTTTCTGGTAATAAACACACACTGCTTCTGAAATTAAAAAAAAATTGTTTTTACCTTGTTTCTTAGAAGTGTGTCTTTTTTCAAAAACTGAGATAAACGTAGCTTGGATTTCGGATTACCTTGATTATCAAGTGACTTCATATTGTAGTCAGATTCCTAGATTCCCCCAGATTAAAAAAAAAATTAGATTTTGACTGTGGATTCTTTATGACAACTAACCCATATTCAACAAAACACGAAACAAGTGAAACAAGAAAATCAGTATAAATAAAAAATGTAATTTCTCGGAAAAGTATGAAACACGAAACATACTCAAAAGTATGAAAAGAAAATGAATCGAAGTGGAAATGGTGTTTGCCAGTTTTCCCCAAGTTTCACTGAAGTATAGCAAGATGCTTTAGCTAAAGGAAATTGCATAAAATAAAGGATCTGTTTAAATTTGAAGGCTTTCCTAACCCTTTCAGGAGCCTGTCAAAATGCTGACTCAAGTAAGACAAGTCTCCTACCGCAACGTTACTGGTTTACCCAAGCCCAGCTGATAGTTTTCATAAATTACGAGCTACAAAAAGTTGAACCAGAATAGTCACATCTTTTAATTGGGTAACGTGTTCAACATTAAAGAAAAAAAAGGGGGGGGATCTACTTTGAAGTAGAGTAATACTGTGTCAAATGCAGTTACTTTTCACAGTGACTTTGAGATCTCGCCTCTGGCTATCCCATCATGTAGAGCTTTTCTATAGACAGAATAATCTGGCTTCCCACAAAAGTCACATAAAAAAGGACAATGAATGAAGATTCAGAAGACTTTACATTTCTGCATTCTTCAAGAGGATTTAAAAAAACTTACCTTGCGATTCTTTACAGTATTATATACTTAAAAAAATAATCCTGAAGTGAAAACTCCATTAACTGGCTTGTAACTCACAGAAACTCCAATATTCCTCACTCATAGCTAACAGTTGTGGTGACTCTGGGATGAATCATTTGTTTCTTTTTCTTTCTTCTTTTTAAGTGTAGTCGACACATGTTAGTTTCAGATGTTAAATTTCTTAAAGGTCATGAGTAAGGTCCTAAGATTAATTTACCTCAAATAGGGTCAATGAACTCAATACACATAGAATCTATAGTTGTTGCTTTTCACAGTCAACTACCAATGGAAGGCTCCACTAGAGAAATATTTTCTTCACAGAGCCATCCGGTAAAAACTAATGTTAAAAATGAAGCCCAATAGTATTGTGGCTTTCTGAAACATTTTCTGAATCAAAGAAAGATTATATAATTTTATGTTACCTGTTAGTGTTCTGATTCTTTGAGAATTAACAATTTATTTGTCCTAACAGGAGTTTACTACATCTGGTGGCGAGAGATACAAAAAATGGTTATCCAGAATTCAGAAATGTGGAAAGTTCCATCAGCATGCCCAATCCACAGCCTGTGAGTTAGGAAGGCTTCTCAGCAACACATGGCTAAAAGCTTACAAAGTGAGACAGGAAAAGCCTGCTGGAAAAAGGAAAAAGAATATCCTGAAAGAGCTCAGCAGAACTGAGAGTATTCTCATAAACTGGTGGTGATGTTTTTATGAAAGATGTTCAAGACAAAGCAGCTGTGGCGGCACCCGCATGGGGCCAAGAGCAAATGCAGTGTGAAGCACAAAATGAAAATGATGGTATTAAAATGGGGGCTTATATTAAAAGAAACAGGGGGTTCCGGACCAGTATGGATGAAATGAAGCCAAAGCAAGTGAAAGGAGAAAGAAAAGCCCAAGTCTCAAAGGCTGCCCCCACTCTTCAAAAAACTCAAACACCACATGGAACAGATTTTGGATTCAATATATCAACTGATTTCAGCTTTCTCCAAGTGAAAACAATTTGTTCTGACATTTTAGGTTAGTTTTTCTCTTCAGTTTGAGTCCAGTACAATTCATGTTTCCTTTGGGAACCTGAATAAAGTATTTTCCTTTGATAAATATAAGCTATTCTGATTTATTACTCTTCAATGTTCGGGATTATCAAAATTCTGTCAAATAGTACCATGGCTATAATTGTTCTTACAACTTCATAATTGGAGTTGGTGAAGATAAAATGAAGTATGTTATACTGGCAAGTCTGAGGTGACTCAGATGTAAAGGAAGCTACCGTGCCATTTTAAAATAGAACCATCACTGGAGCTTATGAGCAGTACTTATTTGAAGTTTTGATTTAGATCAGACTAAAACGTATTTTATAAATAAGGAAAAAAATGGTTAGGATGCTTTTATTAACTTAAAACAGAGTAACAAAGTCACATGTACTACTATTTTGTTTTGTTAGAAGGGGAAGCGTAGCAAGAATAAGAGGAATAAATGAAAACATATTCTTAAGTACTAAAGCTTAAGATGAACACCAGCAAATTAATAAGGCCATTTCCTTATAAGGTTTCAAATGTTATCTGAATTCAAGAGTATATTAAGGAAATAAATACTAAATTTATTATAATGTATCATTCTGCTTACGTCTTAACTGCGCACAACTTGAGATACCTATCGATGGAGCACATGGTGACTTAGGAAATACAGGGTTAGATTGAATGTGCAAGAGTTTAAAATATGAACATTCGGAGAAGTCCTTAAGATGGATAGAATGTTAACTTTCTACAAGTAAGCTCTAGAATAAAAAATTAAGACCGCCTATTATTTCCAAAACGTGGGCAACATTTCCCCAATTATCTGCTTAACATCCTATTTCCTCTTCCACATGGATTTGAAAACAAAGGCTTCATAATGTGACTTACCTCTGAATCCGAATCCTTACTAGAAGGCTGAGAAAGTTTTGATGCATTCAAATTGTGTGGCGATAATTCTGCGCTTTCCTGAGACTGTGGAGAGCACCCTGCTGGCTGTAAGGGAGGCGCTTCATCACCTGACCCATCGCTCTTTAACTGAGACACATGGGACACTTCCCTCCGGCCAGGCGGGGCCGCAGGGGGGTCAGTCCGTCTCCGGAACTGCTGCAACGCTGTGTGTGGAGAAGAGCGTGGCGAAGGGCTTGGAGTTCCTGAAAAGTCTCCAAGACTCCCAGACCAACTAAAACAATTTCTGAGTGTGCCCAGAGTGGGTGGTGAAATGGTCCTGGTGAACCTGCTGGTCTCAGAAGACTGAGACTCACTGTCAGTCATCACGGCTCCATCACCTAAAGTCAGATCATCTGAGCTACGAGCTACGTCCGACCCAGCCGGCTTCTGGCCATCTATGCAATCTGACTCACTTAGACTGGTCTCTTTCTGCGTGACAGCACCTTCCTCTAGGGGCTGGCTGCTTGCTTCCCCTGATACACAGTCGTTAGAATCCAGAGCACTGCAAAAAAACCTGCCAGAAAAAAAACAACAGAAAGAACCTATAAATATTCTAGAGTTTTGCCACAAAGGTGGTTAAGATTCAGGAAATGAAAAATGGTCTAGATTCTTCCAGAAAAATCTCATGAATACATAATTTCGTAAATAAAGATAAAATATTTTGAAAGCTTAAATTTTGGTTATACCAACATTGACACATTTAGAAATTTATTTATACAGTGAATTTGTAGATAGGATTTCCTAAAAGCAGTCCTCTCTACATACATTACTTGGAACTTGCATATTTTATCTACACCTAATCGTCACATAGGTCTTTCCCCTCTAACCTTTATTTAATAAACTCCCAGACAGACTAGAAGCTCCCCAAGGACAGGTACCATCCACAGCACCTACACTAGTGGCTAACACATGGCTGACAGTCAAATATTTGAAGAGTTACGGAAATATGCAACAGAGGGGACAATTTACAACTACTGTCTCTTATTTTGTAAAAGCAAAATAAAAGAAATTAGCCACTTACTCTTTATCTTAGCTTATTTCCTAGTAGCAAATCATCTGGGAACTTGTAGAGGTACGTACTCTACCGGCTTTTAAAATAAATACCTTATAAACTTTTACACTATTTGAAGTATTGAGGTTATGACTTTCATATCTATCATAAGATTCTGTATTAATAAGAGGTATTACTTAGTGTGGCATCTTTAAAAAGTCACTTATAAACACTCCAATACAAAAGAAAGATCGGTATCATTACAAAGAAGATGTACTCAGAGAATTTTGAGGTTAAAAAGGAAATTGTCAGGGACACCTGGGTGGTTCAGTCGGTTAAGTGTCTGCCTTCAGCTCAGGTCATGATCCCTGGGTCCTGAGTTTGAGTCCCGCATTGGGCTCCTTGCTCAGAAGGGAGCCTGCTTCTCCCTCTGCCTGCCACTCCCCCTGCTTGAGCTCTCTCTTTCTGACAAATAAATAAAATCTTTAGGAAAAAAAAAAAAAAGGAAATTCCCAGGGTATATGACCAGATAAATATGAAACCTAAAGAGAATTTACCTCCTTAATAAGCATTAGTTCAAATCCAAAATGATAAACAGAATATTTACTACATGCTGGAGGGTAAAAATCCCCTCTGTCCTTTATCAAATCCCCGGCTGAGGTGTGGATACAGGGCAGGAAGGAAGCAGTCCATGGAAGGACAGGTCTTACTAGGCTATTCACTAAGCACAAAACAGGAGCTCCCAGGTCTGATCACATCATTCATTTTTAAGTAAATAAGAACCCCTATGATATCCAAATAGTCTTCCAGGTAGGATTTCACGGGTAAGAGAAGTTAATAGTGACAGTGCCCAAGGTTATAAAATTAATCAGCTAGAAAGCAGAATTAAAACCCAGAACACCCTCCCAGATCAGGGCTACTTCTTCCCAATTAGCCTACAGTGTTGCTTAATTGATAATTTCTATTTCTAGGTCTCAAAAGATAAACTGGAATGTTTCTAGGATAAGTATCTATGTAATAAAGAAGAGTTAAAGCAGACTTCCAAAAAAGCAGATGGGATGGAGACAACCTTTGGCATATTTAATAGCTTGTGTTGCATTACATTAATGTAGCAGGTGATATTACATTAAATATAAATCACATTATGGGGGGGTGATAATAAATTCTTGCATATACATTAGTGACTGGGCACTGTGTCAGATGCTTGATCTACTTCTGCTCGTCTCCAGAACAGCTTCCAGTAGCTGATCATCCATATTTTATGAAGAAATAGTTTCAGGGTAATTCAGTGGTGTGTGAAAGATCCCTCAACTAATTCAATGACACAGTGAGAATTCATATCCAGGCCAATGAGACTGTTTGCTCCTTTCAACCCACCGCACTGATGAGGACTAGGAACCTCTGTGTCGATGGTACTAACTACACCACCCGGGGAAAGTTGTTTAACCTCTCAGAACTTCAGTGTCTTAACCCAAAATAGAGAAAAAAACAGCGACCCTGACTATCTCATAATTTTGCTGTGAGGAATAGAGAGTATATTAAACAACTTCAAAAATTAGCTAAGAAAACTAATTTAATCATATCTAGTTATTGGATGTTGCTATACCACCCAGGTCAGAAAATCCTACATCAAGGACTTACAATTATTATTTCACAGGAAACTGATGGAGGAAAAAAAATGCATTTCTCCAAGGATCCCTTAACAATTTATCAGTGACACATCTGCCTAAACTAGAGTGGAGATGTGCAACTTTGAACGGGTATCTCATTAAACTTGGGTGGTGACCAGGCCAGTGCTGTGGACATCAGCAAACATGGCCCTCATCAGCTGTCCTCAGAGAAGAGCTGGACATCGAGGGACAGAAAAGGGAAATTTTATTCTCATCCACGTGGAAAAATGAAACACAAGTTCCAAGGATTTCTACAAGAGAGGAAAGTCAACTTTCTAGAATGTAGTAACTGGCATGTATCATGTCTTCTCCATTGTCTGCAGCCTCCTTGTTCATCATTCCACTAGTAACAAGCACCTTCCATGAGAGGGACTAGTACAGGCAGAATCAGAATGGTCATTTAATCGGGATGTGATTGTTTTCCTTAGGAAGGCCCGATGGGAGAAGGGTCTGGAACGCCGCCTACGGCAAGGTTCAGGGATGACCAGCGGTTGGTTCCTTCATGCCCGTCTCCCACCGTCATGGTTAGACAGACTGGCCACGGCCTGGTGGATTAAACTTGAAGAACACATCTGTTCTAAGTCTTCCAGAGGAATGTGGGGGCTGATTGGTGTTCTCTTTGGGCTACTAGGTCATGCCTAGGTAACTTCTGACACTCTAACTTCCTGTCGCTCGGTGTGGTACCACCATCCAGACCATAAAGTAAGAGCTAGTCACCGTGTATTTACCATCCATCAGGTACCGCTTTAGGCACCTTTGTGTACAGTCATAATGTGATCCTCACAATGGCCCTGAGCTTGTCATAACTGTTGGCCCCATTAAAGAGGAAACAGAAGCACCCAGAATTTAATCTGCCTGAGTCAAACATCTCATGAGCGAACAGAACAGGACTCAAATCCAGGTGGTCCAATCCCAGGCTCTCAGTTCCTGACCCCTACATTATACTGACTCCAAAACCTCATCATCACTCACAGGGACTATAGAACAGCCTAACCCATCTTTCTGTTCCACTTTTGGCCTTCTAGAATCCATCCTTCACAGCACACTTGGAACAGTCTATCAAAAGCAGGAATCAAATCATACCCCTTCCCTGATTAAAATCCACCAAATAGCTCCTATCACCTCTAAAGTCTAGAGAAGTTCCTTAGCCTGGCTTACAAACCTTCCATGAACTGGCCTCCTGTCTATTTCTGCTCCGTCAGTGTTCTTTTGCAGACTTACATTTTGGCAGGAGTAGTAGCAGGAGCGGCTGACAGCAAGTAGCTGCCCCCATGCTCCATCTCTGCCCACAGGGAAGGTAGAGGCTCCATCCTTTGTAATGGTACCTGATACCTGTCCCTTCTCTCTGACTCTTTCCAACCACCCACTCAGCAGATGTCCCTTTAATGCCCCCAGAACACCGTAGGCATACTTTTGTTATACCTGCCACACTGTACAGATTTTCTTTATGGATCTATTTTTGTAACTACACTACAAGCTTCTCAACAAATACTATGTCTCTCATTTTTGTAACCCAATGTCTACTATAGTATTAGGTTCTCAATTAATATTAGAACTCTGTATTTAAATATATTTCTAAAATTACTCTGTTGGGGTGCCTGGGTGGCTCAGTTGACTGAGCATCTGACTCTTGATGCTCAGGTCATAATCTCAGGCTCCGTACTCAGCAGGGAGTCTGCTTGGGATTCTCTCTCTGTCCTCCTCCCTGCTCATGTTCTCTCTCTCTCTCAAATAAGTCAATCTTAAAAACAACAACAACAAAAAAACCCTACTCTGCAAAATTGTAGTTCTTAAAAAAAAAAACAGTAGAAATAAGCAAGGGACCCTCCAAAACAACACAATTTTTCTAATGCAAAATATAAGTCTACAATTCTTATTTTGCTTTAGTATGAAGAGATGTTCAAGAGAACGGATGTGCATTTACGTTGGGACTCAGATGACACATAACACAAACAGTACATGGACGAAGCCGGGCTCCACACTGACAACCCGGATTCAGTGTTTACGTAGGACAACTGGACTAAGGACCAATGGAGTAGGTGATACAACAGACACACAACATTGTGTAGATGAACTGTACCTGCTTCTGGTCCCTGGTACCACAACTGCACCGCTGTCTTCATTTTTCCTCTGTAAAAACGTTGCAAATTTATTTCTCCTCGTAAGTGTTGTGCTCCCATTTTTTCTAACAGTACTTCCACCCGCCACGTCAGGCATGAGCATTTCAGAGGAGTTCAAGGATTTAGGACCTTCACAGTCATTTCTCTTGGTCTTCTTTGTAAATGCAAGGGAATACTGACTCAACAGGTCGTCTTCTGACAGCTCTTCTAAATAAAAACAAAATGGTCTGTAAATCTTTGTTCCGTGTGGAGACTCACCCTTACTGTTACAGTCCACATCTCGCTGTCCTAAGGAGGAAGTCTTATTTCTTTAATGATGCATCACAAAAGGAGATACAAGAATGACTCAAAAGAAATAAAATTCCCTTAGCTGTGTTTTACAATTTCACAAATTAGTTAAGTTGTAATGTCAATTATTTGTATGATTTAAAGTGAAATTACCGAAACCAAAATTTCAGGATACAATCAATTCTGTAAGGCTATTTACTTCTGATACTAAAGGCTTGATTTTGAATAAAAAAAATTAAGGCAATTTACACGTCAATGTACGATTTCCTATTTGATTTTTAAAATGTTCCAATAAAACCAGCAGCCACTTATAACCACCACTGATACATTACCACCTTTGAAGTATATGGGATTGTCACGTAGTGAAGTAACCTGTGCTCTAGTTCTGATCCTCATTACCTAGCCATGGGGCCTGAGAAACCTGTGTGACCAATGTATTCTATGGCAGAATAAATCATAAGATTAAACAATACAGTCAGTTGATGCCCGACATAGACAACAACATAGAGATAGTGGGCAGGTGCTTGAAATCAGTCCAACTACAACTAATTCTCAGCCTGAACAGAGAGTGCTCACTACCCTAGGAGATCAGTAAAATGGTTGGGGGTACCAAATACTAGAGACCAGAAGAGGATACCTCAAATTTAAAAATACACAGATTTTTATTTTAAAAGATTTTATTTATTTGAGAGAGAATGAGATAGAGAGACAGACAGCATGAGAGGGGGGAGGGTCAGAGGGAGAAGCAGACTCCCTGCTGAGCAGGGAGCCCCAAGTGGGACTCGATCCTGGGACTCCAGGATCATGATCTGAGCCGAAGGCAGTCACTTAACCAACTGAGCCACCCAGGTGCCCAAATACACAGATTTTTAAGAAGCTACAGATCTGTAAATTTGACTTTGTTTATAAAAGCCTTAATTTGTTTATAAGCAGAGACTTGTGAGCCCTTAGGGAAGAGGGAAGAGGGAAGAAGTAAACACAAACATTGTAGGATCCTCAGCAAGGTTTCTCCAAGCAGCAGCCATGCCAAGCTAACCGCATTTTCCTACTGTGATAAGGCTATTCGACTAGCTTTTGGGGGGAATTCCATGGGTTTAGATGCTAAGCAGGACACTTCAGTGTCTCTCATATTATCCTAGTGGACAAGGCAGAGCAAAATAACTGGATATGAGTTATGTGGAATTACAGCAAATTGAAGTGCCCAGAAAGACCGCAGGTGACTAGTAGTCCGAACGGTCTGGAATCTAGTGTAAGTGCTCTCGACGTCAGTACGTTAAACATTACGTAAGCAAACACATTTTATTCAAAACTTTGAGACACTGGGAGCCATACTTCTCTCATTTCCAGGTGACACAGATAATACCCATCTGTTAGTAGATAACACAAAGATTTTTCAGGAAAGGCAGAAAAATCGATTTTAACGAATTGATTGCATCAGCAGAGATAATTTAATCCAGATTTAAGTTTAAAAGTATAACTATATCTGCCTTAACAACAACTAGTGGATTTTGATTATAAACTCAGTAAGTGCCAGTAAAATGACAGGAATGTTAACAAAATCTATCTTAGTTTGCAATAATACAAGCATAGTCTCTGGGTGAAGGCTGAAAATACTGACACAATTCTAAACATTTATTGTGCTCTGTGGTAAGAAGACTGCACTTCAACAACCACTCACCATAACAGTCACACAATTATTAAAACCTGCATTGTATCCAAAGCACAAACTGGGTAGGTAAGCAACTTTTAGCTTGGAAAAGAAATTTAGGAGAGTCACAATGGTTGTCTCTAAACACATGAAAGGCCTGTCAGCTAAAAGAGGGAAAAAATTTTACTGTTTTATTTTATGTTTGTGTGAGTCCAGGGCACAAAATCCATTGACAGGTGGCAGTTATAACAAAGCAGACTGTGACATAAAGAACTTAGAGATAATGAGTTCTCTACATAAAATGAACAGCTTATCCTCATGGGAACAGAAGGGAAGGAACGAACATGCAGTGTACTTGCCATGGACAAGGGGCTTTTATACGTTACAGTACATAACATACACAAACATTTGTGAATAGGCAGTAGTTCCCATTTCAGAAGAGGAAACAAAGGTCCAGAGATATTATCAGGGAAAGATTTATGCTCATAAGGAATACCTTTTGACAAAACATGAATAATCTATACCTAAATTTGAAAAGCAAAAGCATGAGCTAAAAGGTTTGCAAAGGGCTTGTTTTGTTTGTTGTTAGACTTTCATTCATTCATGTCTGAAGGAAAGGAGAGAGAGAAGGACCAGATTACAATTAGTCTTTCTACTTCTACACATCTTCTATGATAAAAATAAAACAGCTCTCCCTAATACTTAGTATTCCACTCTCAGCACTTCTGTTCAACATTATACTGGAGGTTCCAGAAGACAAGAAAAAGACATAAAAGGAGGAAGGGAAAAAAATGAATAAAAAACAAACAAATAAACAGCATCCAGATTGGACAAGGAGAAGCACAACTGTCTTTATCTGCAGGTGACTTGACTGTCTCTGCAGAATCCTGTGGAGTCTATGAAAGAGACACTATGAACTAATATGCGGATTTGTGGTACAAACAGGACACTGAAATACAAAACTCAATCCTACAGTTGACCCTTGAACAACAGGAGTTAAGGGCTGACCCCCTCCAGAGTCAGAAATCTGTATCTAACTACTGACTCTCTGAAAACTTAACTACTAATGGCCGACTGCTGACCAAAAGACTTACAACAGAGACAGCCAATTAACACATACTTTGTATGCTATATGTGTCATACACTGTATTCTTGTAATAAAGTGATCTAGAGAAAAGAAAATATTAAGAAAATCATAAAGAGAAAATACATTTACTGCACTGTATTTATGAAAAAAATTCCACATATAAGAGGACCTGTGCAGTTCAAACCCTTGTTGGTTCAAGAGTCAACTGGATTTCTAGCAATAAACAATTAGAAATCAAAATTTAAAATATCATTTGTAGTAGCATCAAAAATCTGAAACAGAGATAAATTTGACAATACATGTGTGCAAGACACTAAAAACCACACAGCACTGCTGGACACTAAATGAAAGAAGACTTAAATAAATACATCAGAAAACCCAATCTTGGTAAGAAGTCAATTCTCCCCAAACTGATCTATGGAGTCAACTAAATTCCAATCACCATCTCAGCAGGCTTTATTTTTTTTTAAATTGACAAGTTGATTCTAAAATCTGTATGGAATTGTGAAAAACAGAGTAGCCAAAACAGCTTTGCAAAAAAAGAACAAACTTAGAATAGACTTAGACTTATATTACTTAATTCCAAGATTTACAGAAACCTACAATAATTAAGATAATGTTCTGGCATAAAGATAGCGAAAGAGACCCATGATACAGAAAGATAGAGTCCAAAGCAGACTCACACATATATGGTCAAGGTCAACTGATTGTCACCAAATGTGCCAAGGCAATTCAATGGGGAGAGGACAATCTTTTAACAAATGGTGGAGCAAGTGGACTGCCATATATAAAAAAGGTGAAGTTTGATCCTTACCTCACACCATATGAAAAAATTAATCCAAAATGGATCAAAGGCCTAAATCTAAGAGCTAAAACTACTAAAGTTCTAGAAAAAAAAAAAAGCAGAAAATTTTAGTGACCTTGGGTTTGGCAAAGATTTCTTAAATGTGATCAACACTCACTAATATTTCATAATATATACTGCAGGCAAAAATACATACCATTTCTTGGTCTTTTCACAATGGATGACTTCCTTGGAAGATTTAACCCTTTAATACTGATCACTTGTTCAATGCCCACAGTACTTGGATTTTCCTTCAATCTTGTAGCATTTGAAACAACATCCAGCTCAAGTCTAGGGCAATAATTCCTATGCCAAATGCTATTAACATTAGATGACTTCTGACATGTTTTGTCATTCCAACTCTGACTTCTTGATTGGGCAGGCTAAAATAGTAAAATCGAAAAGGATGACTTGAAGAAGGAAAACAGCCAAATATTTCCCTCTCTATCAATATAAACCATAAGCAAATAATTTACTCTTTTGAGCAATTTCTGATGAAATATCTGTTCTTTAATAACATTTTCTACTTTGATGGTACTACACTTTTCCATTAAATGTGTCTTGTACTCCTGGGTCTGTTTCTCTTCTAATGAAAGTCAAGTGACTTGTAAGCTCATTTCTAAGAAATAAAAAGTGAATCTCCTTAAGATGAACAGTGCAAGAAATTAAAATATACTTGAAGAAATGTGGCCAGAACAAGTACTTTTAAAATTTGAGTATTATTTCAAAACACAATACCAATTAGTTTAATAATGATCTGGCAATAAGCCTCTAAATAGTCACTTACCCTAGTTACAAAGCACCTGAGAGTCAAGACCATAAAACTGTATATTTAAAGTAAGCAACCATCCCATCTCTAAAACCTGGTTGAATTTAAACCAAAACGATCTAATTTCTTTTTCTTTTTTTAAAAGATTATTTATTTGAGGGAGAGGGAGAGGGAGAGGGAGAGGGAGAAGCAGACTCGCTCACCGCTGAGCAGAGAGCCTGATGCGGGGCTTGATCCCGGGACCCTAAGATCATGACCTGAGCCAAAGGCAGACGCTTAACCCACTGAGCCACTTACACCCCCAAAACGATCTAATTTAAAACTCTAGTTTCTATTTGACCCATACTTAGTGCCATCTTTAGTGGACAGTATAGACAGAAAGCTACTTGGGTCTACACTGAATCTTGCATAAAAGAGTTATTGCCAGTAAGTGTTGGTAAAGCAGTCATTCTTAATGCTAATATAACTTATTCACAATTACAACATATTTTGGATGATAATGCTCTATTAAGAGGATATCAATGATATTCTAATAGAGCAGAGAGGTAAAGATAAAAATTAACAAAGACATAAACAATGTTGGTACTTAGGGCATGAATTCCACTCGACAAAAATCCCACCTAAACTTGGAATCTAATCGAAGCCTCTCACTTAAAGGATAAAAATAAATAAAACAAGGTGACATTATTCAGGATACACCTTGAGAATTAACAAAGACGGTTATTTGGAATAATTGAGTGAATGGTTATAAAAAACAGCTTAAGCATAATAGCTCATGGCATTAGATCCCATTGATGGCTTTACTGAAAAAAGAGAAACAGGCAAAGAGAAAACCAGCCTGGGAAGACTAAATTTTAGATAAACAAAAAGAATTAGTTTGGTACAATTAATGGTTCCTACAGAAATTTCTCTGTAAAAGGATGGCCATCTTAGTGAACCATAACATTCTCGTTAATGTCTGGACACATTCAACACAACCAACTATTTTAGTTTCTGAGACAAAGGAATAACTTAAGAACCATTCCTGACGAAATTATAATAATAGCAATAATTCAAATGTGTAAAGAAGATTGCAGAGTAAACACTTTTTAGTCCCCTTCGATTACTATCTCCCAAAAACAATAATCAAATTCCATCTGCAGTAAAATTAGGAGATATCTGTATGGCTCAAACCATAGTGAAGACAGAGTACAGATAGAGAAATTTTAAGAACTTAGACCAAGCCCAAGTGTCTGCAGAAAAGAATCCCAAAGGGAAGTCAATTTCTCCTACACAAACGTGAGAAGAGCTCAGGGATTTAAGGCACCAGGTACCATGCGTGCCCCACATGGGGAAGGGCTAAGTTGAGGCTATTTGATCCCTGGGCCCTCATCTTCCATCCGACCATACAGTCAACTCACACCTACCTGCCTTCAGAACCAGAGCAACTGTTCAGTTGAAACCCAGGAGTAGGCAGTTCAGAAGATGGGGAAATCCATTTGCCTGAAGACAGAGGTCAAATGAAAGGCCCACCCCAACTCGCTTTCCCTAACCTGCTCTCAAAATGCAAACTGCCACGTATACATGTGCTAAGTCAAAACTGGAGGATCCCTTTCTGGAAAAATGGAACCATGCAGAGAAAACAAAATCAAGCCAGCTTGTTAGCAACCAGATCACCCAAGAGTAAAGCCCAAGATTATAAGCCCCAGTTGTTCACAAATCTTCTCCAGCTGCACGGTGCCTCTCTCAAATAAGAACAAATAGACAAGAAGCTTCAGATGTTTGAAGAAAGTCTCCACCATGGAAAAGGCCAAAACAAATAGAAAAAAAAAAAAAAAACAATTCAGAGCAAACACAGAATGCAGAAATTGGGAGAAAACGTGCAAGAAATTATAACTGATATTCTCAGAGAGATCCATGACAAAGAATCTTTTTTTTTTTTTAAAGATTTTATTTATTTGACAGAGAGGGAGCACAAGCAGGGGGAGTGGCAGAGGGGGAGAGAGAGAAGCAGACCCCCTGCTGAATGGGGAGCCCGACACAGGGCTCGATCCCAGGACCCCGGGATCATGACCTGAGCCAAAGGCAGACACTTAACTGACTGAGCCACCCAGGCACCCCTGACACAGAATCTTTAAAAAAGTACAATTAAAGAAAGCACCCTTAGAAAAGAAAATGACTGTAGAAAAAAATTCAACAGAATTTTCAGCAATGACAGAAATGTTCTGTACAGTCCAATATGGATAGCCACTAGCCACTAAGTACTTGCAAGGTGGCCAATGCAACTGAAGAACTGAAATTTAAATATTATTCAATGTGAATTAATTTAAATAGCCATATGTAGCTACTGGCTACTATACTGGATAGTACAAAGTCAGAAGACAAACATTTCCCAGAGAAAACACAAGACAAAGACATGATTAAGACAGAAAAAGTCGAAGACTAGGAAATCTAACATCTAATTCAGAAAAGTTCTAAAAAGAGAAAAAAGGGGAAAGAGAAACCTGAGTGTAAGGTCTACGTGATTTGAATTGATGCACATAAGGTTCTTTCCGAGTATCGTTAGGGATTTGTGTTCTCTTAGCAGCTTGGTTTGTTTCAGCTGACAGTGATGATTTCAACGCTCAACCGGTCCTGGTTTCTCACCGGCCAGCTTCTCCAGGCTCACCTCGTCTTCTTTCTCAAGGAGCTCTGCTTCCTTCACATAGTGAACACGAGGACAGTCTTGGGCCAGCCATAATTAACTACTCATTACTCCACACACGTTGTTTGCTTCAGCCTGGCATCACTCCTCTATCTCATCTTTAAACTCCCCACTGATCTTTGCAAACCCAGGACACCTCAGTTTCTCTAAAGGAGACAGAGAGAGCTTGACCTGGGATCAGAGCTCCCCTTTTTATTAAGTGTGTTCTGGGCAAGTTACTTAACCTCCCTCTCATTTCCTCATCTGTAAAATGGGAATAACAGTATTGACCTCACAGGCTTGTTGAAGAGTAAATGAGTTACTATGTGTAAGGTGCTTAGAATAGCATTTAGAATGGAGGTGCCTGGATGACTCAGTCAGTTGAATGTCTGACTTGGACCCAGGTCATGATCTCAGGTCCTGGGACTGAGCCCCGTGTCAGGCTCCCTACTCAGTGGGGAGTCTGCTTGTCCCTCTGCCCCTTCCCCTCATGTTCTCTCTCAAATAAATAAAATCTTCAAAAAAAAAAAAAATAGCATTTAGGATGTAGTAAATACCAGTATTTGCTATTATTATTATGAAGCATTCTTCCCTTAGGTGGAGTTAGGTACATGCCCCCCCCTTTTTCATGGAGACTAGAATACATCTCTATTACAGAAATTTCTACATTTCTATATACACAACCGCATCTCCCTTCCCTAGGCAATGAGCACCCGAGGACGAATTTTATTTTTTCTTTACATTCCAGAACACTAGCTAACCTATGCTTGTTTTAGTACTTAATAAATGCTCAGTCAAGAACTGAATTAGTGAGCAAAGGTAGAAAGACCCGAATTAGACTGGAAGCTATGAGAAAGAAGAACCTATCATTCAGAAGAACTAAAAGAAGCAAAAGAATTAGCAGTGAAGGAGAAGCCCAAGTTTATTTCCAAGTCTTTTAGTCTGAGAATGAAAGAGATCATGTAACTAACTAATAGTCATTCTTTCAACAAGTAAACGTGGTAAATATAACACAGCAGTGAAGTTCATAAAGCCCTGCCTTTATGAAAATTATATTCTGCTGGGAAGAATCACAAAGTAAACTACGGAGACATAACTTAGGCATTAGTAAATGCTAAACAGGAGAAATGTCATTAAGGAAAGCTGTTAAGGAATTCTTTTGACTGTGGATAGATTTAAGGTTATAGGAAATCATTTATGTAGAGATCCAAGAAACATTTAGAATTATGCAGCTGTTGTTAGACTAGAGATGAGGTTAAAGATGTGGGAGTTTTCTGCATAAATAAGATAAACTTACTTAAGGAATAAATTTGAACAGAAAAGAGAACAGTCTGGGAAAGGAGAGAATGGTGGGGGAGTGTCAGAAGGGATATACACAACTGGGGAAAAGTGAATAGGAAAGGGCTCAGGGACACAGCTCAGGGGTGTTCCATTAATATTTGTGCAGTGCATGTGAGTGAGCGAGAAAACAGCATTTACTTCCAATGGTAGCATTTCTAGGTTTGAACTTTCAACTATGCCAAATGTCAGAGGCGAATGGGGTGGGACGAGAAGAAAGTCATCAAATGCTTGTAGATTCAGACGAAATGTTCATGTCTAAAGGTCTGGTGATGTATCATTTGGTCACTTTTTAAGAAAAAAACAATATATCTGTTCTAAGATAATTTCTCTATCATCGAATTGTTTTAAACCCATACTCCGCACAGTGCTGGGATATAGAGATGCATAGAAGATGCTTACAAAAGGAAGATTTGCCTTTAGTCACAGTTCCTGGGTCACCTGGGTGGCTCAGCTGGTTAAGTGTCTTGCCTTCAGCTCAGGTCATGATCTCGGGGTCCTGGGATCGAGCCCCGCATCAGGCTCCCTGCTCAGAAGGAAGTCTGCTTCTCCCTCTCCCTCTGCTCCTCCCCCTGCTCATGCTCTCAAATAAATAAAAATCTTTCAGTCAGAGTTCCTGAGACGTAATTAAAATGTGCTCCCTAAAAGTGAAGTCATTACAAAAAAAAGTCGTTAAGATGTTACCGTAGCAGTGTCTGGATTGTAGTCATCAATCTGTTCAAAAGTGTTTATATCTTTATTTCCAAGGGCTATTTGAAGAGCTATGGAATCATCAAAATACCTTGGTTGGTAAGATTAAGGAAAAATGCCTTTATTAACAACTGTACGATAACGTATTAAGATCAAAAAGTGTATTCCTTACTCTCCACACTCAGCATGACTGAAACCACAGGGGTCATTTGCTGGGTTATTTTTGTCACTGTAGGAGATGATAACCACAGGGGTCATTTGCTAGGTTCTACCTGTCACCGTAGGAGACGACAACCACAGGGGTCATTTGCTACGTTCTGTCACCGTAGGAGACGACAACCACAGGGGTCATTTGCTAGGTTCTATCTGTCACCGTAGGAGGCGACAATCACAGGGGTCATTTGCTAGGTTCTATCTGTCACCGTAGGAGACGACAACCACAGGGGTCATTTGCTAGGTTCTATCTGTCACCGTAGGAGGCGACAACCACAGGGGTCATTTGCTAGGTTCTATCTGTCACCGTAGGAGACGACAACCACAGGGGTCATTTGCTACGTTCTGTCACTGTAGGAGACGACAACCACAGGGGTCATTTGCTACGTTCTGTCACCGTAGGAGACAACCACAGGGGTCATTTGCTACGTTCTGTCACCGTAGGAGACGACAACCACAGGGGTCATTTGCTAGGTTCTATCTGTCACCGTAGGAGGCGACAACCACAGGGGTCATTTGCTAGGTTCTATCTGTCACCGTAGGAGACGACAACCACAGGGGTCATTTGCTAGGTTCTATCTGTCACCGTAGGAGGCGACAACCACAGGGGTCATTTGCTAGGTTCTATCTGTCACCGTAGTAGACGACAACCACAGGGGTCATTTGCTACGTTCTGTCACCGTAGGAGACGACAACCACAGGGGTCATTTGCTAGGTTCTATCTGTCACCGTAGGAGGCGACAACCACAGGGGTCATTTGCTAGGTTCTATCTGTCACCGTAGGAGACGACAACCACAGGGGTCATTTGCTACGTTCTGTCACCGTAGGAGACGACAACCACAGGGGTCATTTGCTAGGTTCTATCTGTCACCGTAGGAGGCGACAACCACAGGGGTCATTTGCTAGGTTCTAACTGTCACCGTAGGAGGCGACAACCACAGGGGTCATTTGCTACGTTCTGTCACCGTAGGAGACGACAACCACAGGGGTCATTTGCTAGGTTCTATCTGTCACCGTAGGAGGCGACAACCACAGGGGTCATTTGCTAGGTTCTATCTGTCACCGTAGGAGGCGACAACCACAGGGGTCATTTGCTAGGTTCTATCTGTCACCGTAGGAGGCGACAACCACAGGGGTCATTTGCTAGGTTCTATCTGTCACCGTAGGAGACGACAACCACAGGGGTCATTTGCTAGGTTCTATCTGTCACCGTAGGAGGCGACAACCACAGGGGTCATTTGTTAGGTTCTATCTGTCACCGTAGGAGACGACAACCACAGGGGTCATTTGCTACGTTCTGTCACCGTAGGAGACAACCACAGGGGTCATTTGCTAGGTTCTATCTGTCACCGTAGGAGGCGACAACCACAGGGGTCATTTGCTAGGTTCTATCTGTCACCGTAGGAGACGACAACCACAGGGGTCATTTGCTAGGTTCTATCTGTCACCGTAGGAGGCGACAACCACAGGGGTCATTTGCTAGGTTCTATCTGTCACCGTAGGAGGCGACAACCACAGGGGTCATTTGCTAGGTTCTATCTGTCACCGTAGGAGACGATAACCACAGGGGTCATTTGCTAGGTTCTTTCTGTCACCGTAGGAGGCGACAACCACAGGGGTCATTTGCTAGGTTCTACCTGTCACCGTAGGAGACGACAACCACAGGGGTCATTTGCTACGTTCTGTCACCGTAGGAGACGACAACCACAGGGGTCATTTGCTACGTTCTGTCACCGTAGGAGACGACAACTACAGGGGTCATTTGCTAGGTTCTATCTGTCACCGTAGGAGGCGACAATCACAGGGGTCATTTGCTAGGTTCTATCTGTCACCGTAGGAGACGACAACCACAGGGGTCATTTGCTAGGTTCTATCTGTCACCGTAGGAGACGACAACCACAGGGGTCATTTGCTAGGTTCTATCTGTCACCGTAGGAGACGACAACCACAGGGGTCATTTGCTACGTTCTGTCACCGTAGGAGACGACAACCACAGGGGTCATTTGCTAGGTTCTATCTGTCACCGTAGGAGACGACAACCACAGGGGTCATTTGCTAGGTTCTATCTGTCACCGTAGGAGGCGACAACCACAGGGGTCATTTGCTAGGTTCTATCTGTCACCGTAGGAGACGACAACCACAGGGGTCATTTGCTAGGTTCTATCTGTCACCGTAGGAGGCAACAACCACAGGGGTCATTTGCTAGGTTCTATCTGTCACCATAGGAGGCGACAACCACAGGGGTCATTTGCTAGGTTCTATCTGTCACCGTAGGAGACGACAACCACAGGGGTCATTTGCTAGGTTCTATCTGTCACCGTAGGAGGCGACAACCACAGGGGTCATTTGTTAGGTTCTATCTGTCACCGTAGGAGACGACAACCACAGGGGTCATTTGCTACGTTCTGTCACCGTAGGAGACAACCACAGGGGTCATTTGCTAGGTTCTATCTGTCACCATAGGAGGCGACAACCACAGGGGTCATTTGCTAGGTTCTATCTGTCACCGTAGGAGACGACAACCACAGGGGTCATTTGCTAGGTTCTATCTGTCACCGTAGGAGACGACAACCACAGGGGTCATTTGCTAGGTTCTATCTGTCACCGTAGGAGGCGACAACCACAGGGGTCATTTGTTAGGTTCTATCTGTCACCGTAGGAGACGACAACCACAGGGGTCATTTGCTACGTTCTGTCACCGTAGGAGACAACCACAGGGGTCATTTGCTAGGTTCTATCTGTCACCGTAGGAGGCGACAACCACAGGGGTCATTTGCTAGGTTCTATCTGTCACCGTAGGAGACGACAACCACAGGGGTCATTTGCTAGGTTCTATCTGTCACCGTAGGAGGCGACAACCACAGGGGTCATTTGCTAGGTTCTATCTGTCACCGTAGGAGGCGACAACCACAGGGGTCATTTGCTAGGTTCTATCTGTCACCGTAGGAGACGATAACCACAGGGGTCATTTGCTAGGTTCTTTCTGTCACCGTAGGAGGCGACAACCACAGGGGTCATTTGCTAGGTTCTACCTGTCACCGTAGGAGACAACCACAGGGGTCATTTGCTACGTTCTGTCACCGTAGGAGACGACAACCACAGGGGTCATTTGCTACGTTCTGTCACCGTAGGAGACGACAACCACAGGGGTCATTTGCTAGGTTCTATCTGTCACCGTAGGAGGCGACAACCACAGGGGTCATTTGCTAGGTTCTATCTGTCACCGTAGGAGACGACAACCACAGGGGTCATTTGCTACGTTCTGTCACCGTAGGAGACGACAACCACAGGGGTCATTTGCTAGGTTCTATCTGTCACCGTAGGAGGCGACAACCACAGGGGTCATTTGCTAGGTTCTATCTGTCACCGTAGGAGGCGACAACCACAGGGGTCATTTGCTAGGTTCTATCTGTCACCGTAGGAGACGACAACCACAGGGGTCATTTGCTACGTTCTGTCACCGTAGGAGACGACAACCACAGGGGTCATTTGCTAGGTTCTATCTGTCACCGTAGGAGACGACAACCACTGGGGTCATTTGCTAGGTTCTATCTGTCACCGTAGGAGGCGACAACCACAGGGGTCATTTGCTAGGTTCTATCTGTCACCGTAGGAGACGACAACAACAGGGGTCATTTGCTAGGTTCTTTCTGTCACCGTAGGAGACGACAACCACAGGGGTCATTTGCTAGGTTCTATCTGTCACTGTAGGGGCTGGCTGTTTTTGGAAGCAAAGCCCCAAGTCATGACTTCTTTCCCAGGGAGACGGAGAGGGAGTCCTGACCACCGGCTACATGACTGGGCTCTGAATCAGCCTGCGTGCATGCAGCCAGGGTCTCCGTGCAGGGCATCCTCAACGGGTGGGGTCACACATCCACAATGCCCCTCCTAGGAAGTGGAGCTTGCCGGCCAAGAAGTACCACCTTTGGTTTGTGTACCTTAAATGACCGACTCAGTACGGGTTTCTGTCAAGGCAACCTAAGTAATTAGCACGTTATGATGGATGAGCCGCAGGTTTATAAACCAAAAAGATGCTCTGAATTTTCACCAGCATGATAATTAAAATGAACAAGACATAGGTTTCACTATAAAAAAGAAAGAAAAAACAATTTGCAGGCTTTTTACTGAATGTCTCACTAAAAATTTCACCATAAAAATATGGAAGAAGTGCAAAATTCTACTATTCTGGTTCAGAAAGGATACTGCCCAGCGTAGCTTAGTGTTTCAGGATCAATGTCATCTTCGTAAGCATTCAGAGGGATGAGTTTCCTTTTGATGGGATCAAAAACTAGCTGATAAAGGAAGGTATTGTTGGCTCGAATAAATCCTTTGATGTAATCTTCTGGTACTGTTATGTTCATCTTAAGATAGTGTCCGATTTTCTTGATAACCTAATAATGGATGCAAAAATATTTACTAGTTATCTGCAAATACAGAATAGGGAATGTATCATCACCAAGATCAACTGATTCACATTAGAGGAGACTGAGGACAGACAGAAAATCAATTGATTTTATCTGCACTGGAAGCCTCTACCAGCAAACATGACCATGTCATATTAAAAACTGTAACAGTATTTTCTTCGATTTTTCTATTATTACGAACAAGTCAGTTACACATCTAGTTTATATTCCCAGGTGTGACATAAAGACACATTCCCCGCCCTCAAAGTTCCTTTCATCCACAAAGCAAAATACAAACATACAAAACCCGAGAATTAAAATGAAGTCGACCTCTAACTTCTGTTAGAGTCATGGATGATTAAAGCTGGTAGTGGTTTAAATACTTCCTACCACACTCACAGACGAAGAAGGGGAGAGCCAGAGAGCGGAAGTCAGTGGCCCTGGGGTCACCGGCAGGTTGGTGTGTGGCTCCCTTCCCCTCTGCACCCCCCCACCCCGCCAGGGGAGTGGGGTGGGGGTGGCGAAATGAGCTTCTTCAACATATGCTGCCTTTTTTTTTTTTTAAAGGTAAAGCTATCAGAGAAATGATCGAGCGGTGATGCAGGTGTCTCAGTTTTCCACAGGACACACGATACTATGTCAGAGGAAGTAGGTAGGAGAACCCAGCTGTCTTCTATCAAGCCATGTGAAAGAGATTTACATAAATGTGCAATCCCTGTCAGAATTTTCACATTTTCAGAAGACATGGCTATTTTTCATTAAAATATGCTACATATGCTAACATGTAATGAATTTATTACTATTAGCTTTAAATTAACCAACATTTTATCTTTGCTTGAATTTGATTCGATGAATACCAACAGCTGTAACCCATTTAACAAAAATTATTGCCACCAAGAGCTTTAAAGGGGGTAGAGACCCTGAGACCAAAAAATCTGAGAGCCACCACTACAGAGAATAGGACAGAAATTGAAAGATAATACATTTTAACATTAATTCTATCTAGAACATTTTGCCCTTAAGTCTCTTTACATTAGTCTTCATTTAAAAAATTTTGCCAACTGCTTAAAGCAGGTCCATCAGTTGCCAAAAGCAAAATACTAGTGTTTTAGTCATTTTGTCCTTTGATGACATGATATGGGCTACTGAGAGGATAGAATATTTAAAATTCATATTCTGAAGGGTTTATCTATGATGTAAGAAATACTCCGGAAACCCAACCAGACTGGGCGACTCACTCTTACCTTCACGATGTCTGGATTATTGGCCAGTCTTAGCACTTTGCAAGCCTTTGCTAAGCCGATCCCACGCAGCGAGGAGAGGTAGTCGCAGCCCGAGAGAATGCACATATAGCGGAACTTCTCCTCTGTGAACACGTCCCCAAGCTGTCTGCACATGCCCAGCCGTACCTGGTCAATCTCTAGTCCATTTCCAAACTGGTCCATTTTTAAAATCACCTTCAAAAGGAAGGGAAATTGTTAAAACCTATAAGGGTCATTTTAATTTTTCATTATCCAATCCCCTGCGGTATTTCTAAGAATTCTTTCTTGTTCTTTATCATAGCACTGAGAGAGAGGAGAGATAGGCAGGCCAGTTAATTACTGTGAAATCTACAAATAAATGAAATTGAAGCATAGATGACGACAGACCAGGTTGTGCGCCAGGACTCCCTTGTTCTGACTCTGGGATAAAGAATGCCCTTTCTGTACCTCTTACCTCCCACTGACATCCAGGATTGTCATGGTGATCAAACAGTGATTCATACAAAAATCCTTTTTCTTATTCTTAAAGTAATACATTTATACAATTTTCACTGTAGAAAATTTGGAGAACACAGAAATTCAGAAAGAAAACAGAAGTTGCCTGACATGTCTCATCTATCACTGTTACCCAGCATTAATCCTTTTACAGATCTTTCTAGTCATCTATGAAATTTATAGATGATAAATAACATTGGCAGTAACAAAAACGATATCATCTTGTAGTTTTGTATCTTAATTCCCCCCTTACTACGTCATGATAAAATTTTCCATTAAACAGCTTTATACATAATTCTAAATAACTGCAAAGCAACCAGCTGGATAAGTTATTTACCTCACCTAACTGAAAAATGTAAAGCATATAAGTTACACCAAAAATGAAAATAATAAGTCTACATTCTATTGAAGAATTTGGATAAAACAAAAATAAAACCTTCTAACCTTAAGGGCTTATTCTAAAAAAGTGTCCAGATTACACAAATGTCAAGCAGCAAAACCCTTCTTTTCATTTTAAATAAAGTAATTATTATCATTGTGGGTAGATATTAACTGCGGGTATTAATGATTCCTGGAGAGGAAAAACCTTATTTCCTTGCTTTACACCACTGCCAACTACACAGAAAAGCAGCATATAGTTATAGCCAAGTACCTTTTTACAGCCAAAAGCAAGAAGGTCAGAGTCCTCTGTGATTATAGCTTGTACAATACCCGTTTTGTTAAGATAGGCCAACTGTGCATCTGCTTCGTATGGAGCCACGAGACAATCTACTCCCTGGGACCGAGCAGCCTGCCAGAGAAGGTCATGGTCAATCTCCAGCAGAGTATCTAGAAAGCACTCAACAACTTCCCATCTCATTACCAGCCTCAACATGTACATGCTCATGTTATTTTCAGAAATCATTTCCTTTGGGTTTTTTCCACTTTTAGTCCTAGCACATATTGAACTAATCATATAGCCACAAGGATTTCTTTTTAAAAAAATCAATTTATAGGAGAAAATACTGCTGTATATTCAGAGGGAGAGAAACAACTACAAGCCAGAAAAAATTATTTCAAATTTTAGAAAGAAAGCTTGCATCTTAAGAACAGCTATGCTCCAAAAGCATAAAAGACATTTGTTTGGAGTTCTGAATATATTCTCCCCATAAAAATAACATGCTTTCTTTTCAGACTACAAAAGTGTATCTGACACTGTTTTGATAAAATGACAGAATTTAATCTCTGTATTTATTTTCCTGTGTTTACCAAGCCATTTGAACAGAGGCCTGAAGCAGAGGAACAGAGGGCTCAAGCTGCCGGCCGCAGAAGAAGATCTATGGTGGTAAGAAGCTTCTACGAAGAAGCAGGTTGAAGAGACGAGGGGTCTGAGAGGTCCTGAGCCAGAGAGGCTGGTTCGACAAATCCCACGGCCATGAAGAGTAGAGGTGTTAAGTGTTGACGACTACACGGCAGTGGGGTTAGGCTGGCCCTCCAGGAACCATCCCTTCCATCTCTACAGAACAAGATGCCCACCAAGCTCGAATATGTAGGAAGAGAGGGCATCCCTTAGTCCTGAGGATTTCTCCCTTGCAGACTGTTGGACTCCTCTCCACTGTTGAGATACTGCTCCCTTCCTCCTGAGACCTGCCCCTTCCTTGAGCTTAGGCCTAGAATAATTTTCCTCCCTTCACTTCCTTGTTCTCCCACCAATAAACGACTCATAACTAGCTTTGATGAACTTAGCCATTTGTTACTTTGGCTTTATTTCTCATTTGGCTTACTTTAATGACTTTGTGGGCCATCACATGTGTGATATTGATAGAACGGGTAAAACATTCTCTGGCTTCTGAGACTTTGCCCTCACGAAGAAGCTGCTTTCCCTTAAGAAGATTGGCCTGTCGTCTTCTGCAAGGGGAAAAAAAAAAGTTTAACTCATCTGATAGTGTTTACCAGGTCCCTGAGAACATGAACCCAGATCTTTTGGGCTTCTAGTAAAAAGAACACAAGTGATTTATAATGCACGCACACACAAGCTTATCCTCAGACTTCCACAGCAATGCTCTATGTCAAAAGAAAATGGAGTAACTAAGACACTTAAGAAAATGTGAGTCAAGGCTTTCACACCATCAAAATGAACTTTCAAGCATAAAGGTGCACCTTTATCGACATAGGAAGAACTCGAGAAATACCGTTTCTGTGAGCTTGTGGGATCTACTAGAGAATAAATTTCAGAAAAAACAAAATAACATCTGCAGAAGAATGGTCTATAACAAGCAAATATGTGGTAATTTGTAGAATCAATACCAAATACGGTTAAACAGGGAGACAGTGATAGTACACATTCTAACAATATAGAACTGCTATTTTTAAAATGGGAAAAGAGAGAGCATATGCGAAGGAAGAGGAAATTTTAACTGTTTTCAATAATCATATTGGTAGTGGTAGTATCAGTATTTTATTCTGAATCTACTGTTGAGTGTAATAAAATACTTACACTTATTTTGGGATAAGACAAGTGAGTCATTATAAGATACTGCAACTTCATCCCCCCGTGCCCTTGAAAAAAGGATTCTCAATATGGAAGAAAGGAGATAAAGATGTATTACAGAAGAAGTAGAAACCCTACAGTTGTGGGACGGGGGGGGGGGGGAGAGAAACTCTACAGTCGTGAGTCTGAACTGGAAGAATCAGTCAGAACTCATGAGGTTCTGATCTTTAAATGTGCACACACACACATACACACACATTCCCTAGTTCCACTTTTAGACTGGGCTCCACAGATGAAGAGGCTTGTAGAAAAGGATTTTAAGTGCCTCTCCCACTGCTATAGTGGCCCAGGGAAAGCTTATCCTACAAAGACAAAAAGACTTCACGGGTCAGAGACAGACAGACAGACAGACAGTTGTAACATTTTTTTTAAACGATTTTTGAGCTTAGCAAGAGAAAATTAATAAGTATCTGCAATTAGAATTAAGAACATGAGACACCCAGGTGGGATCTGATTTGGATTAATCCCTTAGCCATACTAGTTTGGGACTGTCACCCATCCTTTTATAACTAACCTAGAATCTACTAATTTTTTATTAAGACTATATTTAGTAAACTATACATTATTTGTAATAGAACATGGGCTCAGACAGTTTCAGTTACTCCTTTGTAAATAAACTTTATATAGTTTTGGCTTTAAGAATCAGAGCTCTCCAACCTGAAACTGATATAACACTGTATGTTAATTATACTGGAATTAAAAAAAAAAAAAAAGAATCAGAGCCCTCCAAGTCAGCTAGATTGAAAAACCTAGATCTGAAAAACTCTAACCTGATTCTAGGCTCAGAGAGAGAGAGCAAAACCAAGAAAGCAGCACCCTAATAGAATGCTCCCTCAGTGAGGCTTAATTCTATCTGGGTGTGACTCACACTACCTTTGACAACTAAGCCTAGTGGTCTTTCCCATACAAAAATAATGACTCCTGGACATAACAACAAATACAGGAGGAAAAGAAGAATGGATGAATGAGGTGGCATAGTTGCTTTATTAAAATAAAAAAATTCCTTCTAAGGTCTATTGTTATAAAATAACTATTATCTGTTAAATATGAATAACATTTCTAGGATAACTATTAAAAGAAGAGAAACAGAATGCTTCACTTTTCAACTAGAAACAAGAGACAACATAATAAGGGCGGAAAAACAATCAATTCAGAAGTCAAGCAAGGTAGGAGTTACCAAAAAACAAAAACAAAAACAAAACCACAAAACACACACATACATACACAAAAACAGAGAGAAGACAAATGTAAAATACCAAGAGAAATAATGTATTAAAATATATTAATAATTAATGGTCAATGTAAAAGGAATAAACTCTTCATTTAAAAGATTTTCAAGAAGTGGCGAAGATCGACAGAATGGATACAAACAAACAAACAAAACATAGGGTACCTGGGTTGCTCAGTCGGTTAAGTGGCTGACTCTTGATTTTGGCTCAAGATCTTGGGATCCAGCCATGGGCAGGCAGGCTCCCCACTCAGTAGGGAGTCTGTTCTAGATTCTCTCTTTCCCTCTACCCCTCCCCCCACACAAACATGAGTTTTCTCTCAAACAAATAAATCTTAAAAAAAAAAATAAACCACACACACACACGGTAATGTGTTCTTTATAAGAGGCAAACCTAAAAACCAATGATGTAGTAAAGCTAAAGGTGAATTAAAAAAAAAAAAGACAGTAGAAACATAGAAAAAAGTTATAGGTATGCTAATATCAGACAGAACAGACTTTAGGAAAAAGAAGCCTAACTAGAGTTTAAAAGAGTCACTATATATTGTTTCAGTTTACCACAAAAATGTAACTAATTCTCAACTTGAATGCAACCAATAAAATTGATTCAAAATAAACAAAACAAAAAGTGGACAGAACTATAAGGTAAATGACAAATCCACTACCAGATTTTAACATACTTTTCCCAGTAATTTATGAATTAAGTAGACAAAAATTTTTAAAAAAAGACAAAAAAACAAACAAAACAGTAAAGATACAGATTTGAGCACCATAATCAATAAGCTTGACTTACTGGACAGATATATAATCTTCCTCTTAGTAACTGGAGAATACACATTCCTTTCTAGCACACATGGAACATTTAAAGAAATTTGTTCAAGTACTAGATGATAGAGCAAGCCTCAAATTAAAATTTAAGAAAATTGGTATAAGACTATAGCATCAGACTTAAATGCAATTAAATTAGAGAGTGATTAGAGAATCAACTTACTCTCTTCTAGACTTTTCCACTTCCTTTTTGGAAGGTAAAGTACATCCATCAAATACGAGAATAGGCTTGATCCCATGAGAGAGTAACATATTTACAAATTTCATACAAAATCCTACATACCTATGAATATAAAGAAAAACGCATTTAGGTGCATGGCATCTTGTAAGGTAATACTCTTGCTCTTTTTAAAATCAGATGAGACAGATTATGAAAGAGAAGGTTTTTACTACTTTTTTAAGCAAATGTTTTCACAGGAAATGGAAACTCTAATTTAGACTTGGGTTCAAATCCTGCCTTGGATCCTAACGGTCTATGTGACAAATGATGGGTTATTTATGCTTTTCTCATCTGCAGATGAAAAGGTTTTGACACCCCTTCCAGTTCTGATATTTTGTTCCAAAACTTGCCTTTTTCCCCTATTTTTTTTTTTTGCTTCAAAAAACTTCAAATCTATTGAAAAGTTGAAAGAACAGTACAATAAATATTTGATTCCTCCAACAATATCATTATCACACCCGAGCTATTTAAGCAATAAAGTATCATCTAACATAAACAGTCTATATTAAACTTTGTCCAATTGTTCCAGTATTTCTTGTAACTAGTGGAGTCCTGGTAAAGGTTTAACAACCAGTTCTATGGGAAGGGGTGCCTGCTCCGTAGCATTTGTCAAATTCCCTGACATGAATATATTACAGTGGTGAATAAACTACCAATGCGGGGTCACCAAATGCTGAACTGGGAGAAGATGGTGTATAGCGAACTTGTATGAGTTGGCTCCAGCACAATGTTGCTACCCTCCTCCCCCAACAGTCTAGGATCTAAACAAGGATCATGTATTGCTTTTAGTTTTTTTATTCCAGCAAGGCAATCAACAAAAAGAGCCACATTACAACTTCCATCGTTTATAAAGGATATTTTAACTAAAGAACAGAAATAGACATATTAAAAGATAATCTTTTAAATCACATAATACTCATCTTAATGAAAGACTATGTGGTCCTTCTTTTTATTGTAAACCAGTAACAACAGACATGTATTTGTCTACAGAACAGTGACTTTGTACTAATTCTGGGCCTACTAATGAAGTATCATGTAAAAGACAGGGGGAAAGCTAATATAAAATCGTAATAAATCTTAAAGGAAATTCACATATTTTTTTAATCAGACAGAATACAGACACCTGTTGCAGAAATCTTACCAGGTCAGCATATTAGATCTACCTCGTTTCTTATAGTAGTCATAAAGGCTTATCATACACTTATCCATATTTTCTGACCTTTTCTAGGTAATATCCTCATCCAAAGGTGGGTAAGAAAGGAAAAATAAACTCTATCGAATGTGACTTATTGGGGCACCTGGGTGGCTCAGTTGGTTAAGCGACTGCCTTCGGCTCAGGTCATGATCCTGGAGTCCCAGGTTTGAGTCTCACATCGGGCTCCCTGCTCAGCGGGGAGTCTGCTTCTCCCTCTGACCCTCCCCCTCTCATGCTCTCTCTCAAATAAATAAATAAAATCTTTAAAAAAAAAATGTGACTTATTAGTTGCTGTGAGAAAAAAAAAAGTCCACAATACTTTGTAGGAAGTCCTGAAATTTTTAGTTCAATAAATTACTACATGGCAGATCTGTGGAGTTCATCAACGACATCTCTAATAAAGGATATTTTCTGTATTTTGGACAACTCTTCCAATTAGTCAAAAATCTCAGAATTTCTAAGAACTACAAAAAAGCAGAGAAAGTTCTTCCCCTGTGAAGAACTATTCAAAGAAATACTGCAGGTAGAATGAAAAATTTGTAGTCTTCAGCTACACCTGTCACTATTCGAATTTAGTGGCAGAAAAGAAATGGCCTTCAGATGGAGTGGCAGCAGGGCCCCAGCTTTCAGATCCCACACGTACTGGTCCGGGTCACCTTTGGTCAAATTAACTGGAGAAGCCTGAAAGCCCGAAACATCCACCATTCAATACTTTCCCTCTTTCCTCCAGGAAACAAACAGCATTAACACATTTTACCTATTTTTCACTGTGATTAAGTAAGTCGTATCAAGATCCGGGAGCCTTTCCTCCAGGAGATAAATTACATATTGCAAAAAAGAAAATTCATAATAGCGATCAAATCGCTCCAGAAAATCCCTGTTCTGAAATCATACTTGCTTCTTTTTCTAATGTCTCTATGTAAAAAAATAGAGAAGATATTAGTCCATGGAACATGCCTCAAATGAAGTTGCAGTTATGATTGGATATCAGCAAGGCCGACCACTTTGGGCCCCAAGTAAAGTAAAAGGGAGTCAGAACACCTTGTCCCTTTGAAGCAACTGCTTTGTTTTGCAAACAGGACTCAGTTTCTTCAGTAGCGAATAAAGGACACAGTCTTTGGTTTTTGTCTACAGGTGTCTTGGTACTACATCACAGAACGAAGTCGCTCCTGATTTGGCAATGTTCTCAGTCTCACTTCTTAATAAACCTGGCATTGAATGAAAACGATCCCAATGTAAGTCTAATTCTTAGCTGACAAAGAATTAATTAATACAAGGTCCAAACTTACTTATCAGTAGGTTCACCTTTGGCTAGTTTCTCAGCACAAGCAATAGCTCCTTTGTGAAGCCAGCAATATGTATCCACAGCTACTACCTGTCCTTTATACTTCCTCACGTGGATGGGTTCAGACGCTTCTTTGATAAACTGCAGTAATCCATGTATCCCCATAGTGCCAAGTTAACTACACGATGTGAGAGGAGAAAGGAAAAACAGCAATATTTAGAGCAAAATATATTTACTCAAAAGTTTTAGAAAAGTAAGAAAAAGGGTTTGGAAACTGATATAGCCACTGTTATTGCTTAGATATTTGAGAATCACTGCTCTTTAATACTTTAACTGGGCTCCGACCAAGAATTTCCAGTCTAGAATATTTATGCTAATCACCAACTCTAACGTCACTTGATAGTTCCGTAACGTTTATTCTTTCCAAAGTGATTTTCCACTTGGAATCATGTGTGTTCCAAGCCTAGGCACCCAGGAAGTGCTAAACGTGCAAGAATCTCTCTCTCCAAAAAAGCATTGTTAAGATCTACCCCCTTCCACCCAGGAAGAAGCATAGAAGGACTTAAAAGTCCCTTCTATGCAGAAATTCTGGAGCTGGCTCAGACCCTTCTGAAGCACTACAGTGGACCCTTGAACAAGGAGGGGGATTATTGCACCCACCCCCACCCAGTCGAAAATCCACCTATGATTTTTGACTCTCCCAAAACTTCACTACTAATAGCCAGAAGCCTTACCAATTACATAAACTCAGTTAAAACATATTTTGTATGTTATATGTATCATATACTGTATTCTTAAAGTAAGCCGCAGAGAAGAAAATGGTATTAAGAAAATCACAAGGAGGGGTGCCTGGGTGGCTCAGTCATTAAGCGTCTGTCTTAGGCTCAGGTCAGGATCTGGGACTGAGCCCTGCATGGGGCTCCCTGCTCCGCGGGAAGGCTGCTTCTCTCTCGCCCACTCGCCCTGCTTCCCTGGTCATGTTCCCTCTCTTGCTGTGTCTCTGTCAAATAAATAAATAAAATCTTTAAAAAAATAAAAAGAAAATCACAAGGAAAATACATTTACAGTACTGTACTGCATTTATCAAAAAAAATCCAGCGAATTGGTGGACCCTCACAGTTCTTTTTTTGTACAGATTTATTTGACAGAGAGACACAGCGGGAGAGGGAACACAAGCAGGGGGTGTGGGAGAGGGAGAAGCAGGCCTCCCGCGGAGCAGGGAGCCCGATGCGGGGCTGGATCCCTGGATGCTGGGATCATGACCTGAGCCAAAGGCAGACGCTCAACGACTAAGCCACCCAAGCGCCCCTGGACCCTCACAGTTCTAAACCCTGTGGTTCGAGAGTCAGCTCTAGCACCCACCCCCCACCCCCACTCCTCAAGATAAAAAGTAGAAGCAATGGGGCTGAACAGCTGCTTCGTGTTTCAAAACATAAACCCCTCCCAGCAAACATTTAAGTTTGGGGGGAAAGGTAGAAAGAACAGGGTAAGAAGTCCGCCTCACCTTGAGACTGTATCAAAGCTCTGAGCTCAGGGCCAGCAGTGCATTCACCAATTGTGGAGACGGGTGGCAGATTCTGACTTAAATACGGCAGGTAATTGGCATGCAGGTGTTCCTCAAGCCACAGTTCCAGAGAAGCAATTAGCCTCCTACCTCTCAGATAATGCCTCTAAAAAGAGTTTTCTTCCCCTTTGAGGGAAACTGAGGTAGTACACATTTTGCGAAACCTGTATGTCTCTTCTAAGCTAGGTAAATACGCTCGCCTAAACGTTTCCTCTTCAGCGGAGTGGGAACGACCTGGGGCCACAAGGCGGGCAACATCTCAGGGGGCCCGCCTGCCACCCGCGAGGTACGACCACACCGTCGACCTCACCGCCTCACTCCTGTCCACAGGCTGTGCACGAGTGGCCCGCAAGCCCATTCCAGAAGACACGCTTCCTTTCGCCTGCAAGACATCAAGAAGAAAATTCACTTTTCCACATTTATGAGTGGGGACTGCAGGTGAAAGGGGGGCTGCTAGCTTGGGTACCAGCCCTGCAGAAGTCCGGCGGTTGGGAGCCTGCGCCCACGGACCCTCCCTGCGCTCAGGGCAGCCTCGGCTCGGCCTGCACCGCGATCAGCACTCGGGACTCTGCGGCCGGGGCGGGAAGACCCCGCCGGACACCCTCCTCCCGGCCCTGGACGACCGGAGTCCCGAGTGGCCGCCACCCTGGGCCCACGCACAGCCCGCTCAGCTCCGTTCCCGGGAAGGGTTCTCCCCGTCCGCTTCAGGGCAGGTAGGCGGAGGGTTCCGAAACCTGCTCCCGACGCCCCCGACTCACCTGGGCCAGAGCGCCCGAGGCAGGTGGCGCAGAACACAGGCAGCCGGGTGGCAGCCGCGCACCAAGGACTTTTCAATTTGCGCGGGAGAGCTTGAGGTCCCGCCCCAGCGGAAGTGACACCAGAGCGCCCTTCCGCGGCCCTGGCTCCGCTTCTCGCGGCCTCCGCTTCCGGGACCTGAGTCCCGCTCCTCGCCGAACGCCATGGTGGCCGCAGCCCTGCGACCCCGGTCGCCGCTGCCGGCCACGATACTTTCACGCCTTCCGAAGGCGCGGGCGGAGCTGGAGCAGCTGGCTCACGGGAAACGGCTCCCGGAAGCTGGTAGTTTTCGCTCTCGCCGGGGCTGCTGGGAGTTGTAGTTCTCCGCTGACTGCGGCCTGACGTCGGGCCTGCGGTGGTTTAAGGAGCGCCCCCGCGTGTTTGTGTGTAGGGTTTTAAAGCCCGAAAGAGATCACTGCAGCAAACTAGTCCCTTAGTCTCTGTCTTGTGCAGTTGACCCCAAAGCTCTTCAGAGACAGCTGCACGGCGGGCTGCAGGGAAACAAAAGATGCGTCTCGAGTTATAGGGTTCTTTAGATCCTTCCTGGAGACTTTGGGAGGGGAGAGAGGGGCGGTTAGTAAGAAATGCAACTAGGAAGTGAGTGACAGTCGCTCCTGGACCACACTCTATCCACAGGGCCGTGAGCCCTCCTCTCTACGGGGCCTGATGTTTGGCCTAGAAAGGCTCGAACAAAACACTAACGTAGTTCCTAACAGCTCAGGGTCACATCCCCAGGATGACCTTGGCCCCCTTTAACGTGCCTGACTGAGAACCCTCAAGGCTGCGATAGAAGTTACCGTTTGTGCGGGCCAACACCTGATGGCAGCGTCTGGTCTCCCAGGGTCTGCAGGAGGGTGGGAGCCTGACTTCTACAATCGCTGGTTCACAGCCCCAGGGGACACTCCCTTCCTGGTTTTTGTCGTTTTCACCTCCCTGACTCTGCTGAGTCCTCATTATGTCCTCCCGCGCCCTCATTTTCTCTTTAAAACAACCCTCTCCCTGCCCCACCTCAGTACAAATCAGTTAAGAGCAGGACTGTTGTTACCTTTTGCAACAGTGTATTACTGATTAAAACTGTCCTTAGCGCTTTACCTAGCGTCCAGCTTCGTTCATCTTTGACCTAAATGGGGTGGAGTGGGGGAGGCGGGCTGGCTTCGCAGCCAAATAATGAAAATAAGCCGTATGGTGAACAGACTTCAAAGACATTTTGGACGCTGGTAGTCACTGGGGTGAGGCCTCCTGTCCTCGTGATACTCTAGACCTTGTATCTGCTCTCTTTCCTCAGGGATATTGTGGTAAAAAATTTGGAGAAGAACCTTAGACCAGACCACAGAGTGTGTTCTGGGCCCAGGGATGAGCAGGAATGATAATTCCTACTCATCTTAAAGAGCTGAAGGGAAAGAAGCATGTTAAAAAAAAATGCTATTTGATGACCTTCTGTACATGTTTCTCTTATGCTTCTTTTAAAGTCTTTTCATGATTAGTTTAACATCTATCTCGCCAACATATTTTGCCTTAGAAATTGTTGAAATGGTGTCACTTTTGGGTTATGTGCTCAGTGGGTGCAGAGCTGCCTCCTCCCCAGTTTTGGTCTTTAGAGTGGAGGCTAGGAGAAGTGGTCAGGAAAGTTATCTTCACTGTGCTTCCAATGGCCATGGGTAGACCTCACCCTGGGCCAGCTTGGAACTGACCACAGGGTTTGGTGGGGGACAAACTGCAGGAGGGTAAAGAGGAGCTTAAGTGTGGGTGGGGCATGTTTGTAAGAAAAATGTTCCTACAGTCATTGGACTGCCCAGCTGTGGTCCAACCAAGAATGTGCCACACAAGGGGTTCTTAGGAAGGAACCCAAACCTCAGAAAGATGCCCAGCCCCATCATGAAGCATCCATAGGAGGTTGCTGTCCTATGAACTGCCCATACCTTTACTGCTAATTTGACTCCCAAGTATCAGACTGGATTCTCAGCTGCAGCGTTTGAAGCCTGGAACTTTTAGAAAACACAAGTTACGTTTCACTGAACAGAACTCTTTGACTTTTTTTTTTTAAAGATTTATTTATTTATTTATTTGACAGAGAGAGACACAGTGAGAGAGGGAACACAAGCAGGGGGAGTGGGAGCGGGAGAAGCAGACCCCCCGCGGAGCACGGATTCCCGATGCGGGGCTCGATCCCAGGACCCTGGGATCATGACCTGAGCCGAAGGCAGATGCTTAACGACTGAGCCACTCAGGCGCCCCCAGAACCCTTTGACTTTTTGAGAGGATAAAAACATTTGAGTCAATTCATGCAGTAACATGTGTTAGGTGTGCCTGTTGTACCAGGTGATGTGGGGAACACAAGGAAATGGTCCCTGTCCTCAAGCAACTTGGGCTCTAGTTATGCAGACAAAACATGTATCCATTAAGAAGTTAAAGAACAAATCATGATGGTGTGTTGTTAAATTCTGCAATGAGTGGTACAGCCCCTAAGTTCTTAGCTGAAGACTGTTTTCTGAAGTTTTCCCTGACATGCACCCAAACACCTTGCGACGACCCTTTCGCCCTGACACGTCTCATGCTCTCTGTTTTAATCAACTTTGCCCCTAGATCTAGCAAATAATAATACAGAACCACTTAAATTTGAATTTCAAACAAACAAAAGATACATTTTTACTATGTCTACAGCAATATATGGGACATATACTAAAAAATAAATCCATATTTATCTGAAATTCAAATTTAACTTGGTATTCTGTATTTCCATCTGGAAACCTTACCTTGGGGGCAGGGATCATGTCTCCTAATTTTCATATCTGCTGTTTAGCCCTGGTGTTGATAAAAAAATGTCAGAATTTGTGGACTAATAAATGAATGTCCTAGGGACAGCACTATGAATTCCAGATTTTCTGGGCAGCTCTGATTTTTAATTTTTTGAAAGGTCATGCACTCTGATTTTTAATTTGGAAAATACTACCTCTGTTATGGAGCAGTGTTCTCTGAAATGTGGAACAGGGGTGATTATTCGGGGCCCCTCTGGGCTGCCCCTCCTCCCTTATCTGGTTTCAGGTAGGGGTGCTGCAGCCAGCCGTAGCTGATGAGCACATGCCCCCCCCCCACACTTAGGTAAGAAAGAGCATTTTCCAAGAAAAGATGTGGAAATGGGTTCTTTTCCTTAGCAGCACAGGAGGCTTTTGCTCAGCACCAAATTTCCCTCCAAGCCATGGAGACAGGGAACTGGGAATGACCCGAGATGCTGAGCAAGTCCGTGTCCTTTGTCACAGAGTTGTGGAGATTGCGTTTTCACTTCGCCTCTCTGTTGAACTCAACATGAATGTGTGAAAAGCAGGATGCCTACAGTGTAAGGTTGAAGATGATGAGCAATAGTGTGATGGTTATATAGACACAGAACTGATGTAGGAAACAAAGGCAAAAGAAATGTCACTTAAATTAAAATCTCCTTAGAGCTTGCAGCCCACTGACAGATCCCTGAAACACGCAGAGTGACCTTCCTCAAGGAACTCGTGGCTACCTTCAGGTCTTCATGTTTAAAAGGAACCTTATCTTGGTAGCAGCTGGCCCCTCAAGGTCCTGAAAGCCTTGCTTCCAGATTCCTTGGAGACTTGCGCTATCCCTAACCCCCACGAATTAAAAAGTATCCAGTGAGTCACCCCTCATTCCTTGATAGCTCTTTCTGCACACAGGTCCTGTCCCATGAATAGGGAAGGGGTGAAGCGATAGACAGGAGAGAGAAGAGGCCCCTGACTCCCTTGACTAAGCTCTGAAACTATTCCTGGCAGGTGGAGAGGCTGAGACAGAGCTAAACAAGAGATCAGGGAACCAACCAAGATGGCAGAAGAGTCTCAAGGTGACAAGCTTCCCAGTCAGTTCTCAGTAAGACTGCCACTAAAAGCTCTCAGTGACAGCCCATTCAGGACCCCTCTCAAGCTAGTGAGCTTTTCCTTTCCTTTGTGTTCTCACCTTCACATCCTAAACTTTCAGGTCACTTCATGCTTTTGTGTCCATGAGATTCATTCTTTGACTCCATGAGACAAGAAGCCTGCAATCCCACAACAGAACAGAGTGCTCTTCTCTCTGGTCATGAAGAGCTCTAGTTTTCTGACTGAGGAACTTATTTTTAGGTGTCCGTTTTTGTAGCTCAATTCAACTGATTTTTACTTACATTTAATTGTTTTTAATTATTTTAATTGAATGACTTGTTTTCATTGCAATTTTAGTTACATCTGTTATGGCAAGTGATACTTAGGATATGCAATTTGCTTTTTTTTTTAAAAAAATTTAAGTTAAAAATGAGTCAATTTAAAGAAAACCTATTAAGTAAGTAATAGGACAGGTGTTTCTCCTTTGTGGCAAATATGAGTAAGTGGAGTTTCCCAAATAGTCATTTTCTCCCATCTTTAAAATACCCCTTCAGCTTTTGTCCCGTTTCTCAGCTTCCCTTAGGGTAAAATGTCTTGACAGAAGTGTCTGGATAAAATAAGAATTATTTGTTTTTGCTTTCTCAAATTCTTCCATTCACTACTGTGTATTTTTTAATTGATGTATAATATGTACAGAAAGATGCACAAATGCTAAGCCAATTATCCCAAAATGAATGTAATATGTTACCCCCACTCAGCCCTCCCAGGAGACCTTTGTCCCCGCTTCCCGGGAACAAACATCTCTGTCCTTCTCAAAGTTAACCGTGATCTGTCTTCTAACTGCATGTGTTAGTTTTGTCTTGCTTGTGAAGCTTATGTAACTAGAACCATGCAGTTTTTATTCTTTAGCACTTGTGGCCCAAGGTTACACACTCATCTCGAAGCTTCAATTCTTTGTTGTTGTTGTTTTTGTTTTTTAATTAGAAAAACCAAAGTTAAGAGAATGCAATCCCCTTTCCTGGTGAGCTTGGGATCAGTCCAACCATAGGTAAAAAATAGATGTGGCTTTTTTGACTTGAGTGGGAAAGTGTGACTCACAATAAGATGCCAGAATAATAGTTCCACAGTGGTAAGCTGATAGAGGACACTCTTTCACCAGAGAGCTCAAAGGAACACTGCCATTGAAAAACTCAGTGAAATTCAACCTAGAACAAGAAGTAGACATCAATACAACAATGGAGTGAGAAGAACAACCATTAACAGCCTGCTAGTGAGGAGAAATACAAGAGGGAGAGGCTGGGCTTGAACAAAGGAGTCACATTGACTACGAGGGGATGAGTGGTGCTTGTGTTGAGAGAGCCAGATTTGTGCATAAAGCCGCTGCTCTCAGAATGAAAGAATAATGAATTCGTGTCCACTTATTGGTCTTTCAGCCTCTGGGGCACTTACTCAGCCAGCAGTTCTATTTTGAGAAGCAGAGGATAAACACAGGCTTTAATCTCACCATTTAAAATCTAATAAATATTTTACCAAACATCTGTGGCCAATTTTCCCATTGTTCTTTTGTTCATCTATAGGCATATTTTATCTCTGTAGCTGTCGTCTGTTATCCCTTATATGCCCCCTCACTTGGTTAAGAGCTGAAGCTCTGGACATATATTACCTGGATTCCAATCTGGACTACACCACCTGTGAGCTATTAATTAGCTGACTTGGGAAAAATTTCCTAGTCTCCTTATTTTTCAGTTTATCTGAAGCTGGGGTGGATAATAGATCTAATAGGATTGTGAAGATTAAGTGAGATAATGTATGTAAAGCAATACAGTGTCTCAGTACTGGTTAAGTGAAAAAAAAAGTCCGCAATATTTAATAGTGTGTAGTGATCTATAGTGTGCCAAGAGCTTTCACGCACATTTTTTATTTGGTCTTCACCATCACTTAGTGAGAAATCAGCCTTGTCCTTTTCATAAAAAGGAAGGAGGTTTTTAGCTCTGTTCAGGGGCTCACGTAATATCAGAAAGCAAATGGTAGAGTCAGAATATTTTATCTAAAAAGACATTTTCCTCCATAGATTAATGGTTTTTTACAACATTATGTTACTTCCCTTTAAAATGAAATTGCTGTTATCTTTGTAGTTGATTTGGCCTACTTCATTCATAACAGAAGAATCAAAATGAGAGCCTAGGTCTCCTCCTGCACGACCTCATCCTGAATCTCTGGTTTCCCTCAAGAACTACTCAGAAGGAACTGAATTGGTTAAATAAAAATCGTGCCTCTGTGTATTATCACCCATTTCTGGAAACTTGCTGGGACCTCAAAGAATAGTTATGTAAGGGAAGGAAATTGAAATGCACCATGCAGAAGAAGTCTTTTACTTGCAAATGACAGAAACCCAGCTTAAACCAGCTCTTGTAAAAAGGGACTTTATTTCCTCTGTTATGGGTTGAATTCTATCCCCTTCAAAAAAATATGTTGAAGCCCTAACTCCCAGTACCTCAGAATGTGACCTTATTTGGAGACAGGATTATTACAGAGATAATTAACTTAAAATGAGGTCATTAGAGTGAGATCTAATCCAGTGTGACTGAGGTCCTTATGGAAATGGGAATGTAGGTACAGAGATGTGTATAGAGGGAAGACAATGTCAGAGACACTGGAGAAGCGGGCCATCTATAAGCCAGGGGGAGAGCCCTGGACACATCCCTCCCTCACAGTCCTCAGAAGGAACCAACCTGCCAACACCTTGATCTTGGACTTTATCTTCTGGAACAGTGAGATAATAAATTGCTATTGTTTAAGTCACTTGATTTGTGGTACTTTGTTGCAGCAAGATCGGGAGTAGCTTAAGGATTTAGGCTGGGGTGGATCTAAGAGAACAAACGATATCATGAAGACTTGACATGAAGTGTTTGCAGGCAGGCTGTGCGTGTGGGCAATTTTGGCAGCTCAAAAGTTGATATCTAATCACTTAGCAACCTCTGCCCAAGCCTAGAGAGCAGGGTTGGGAGAAGAGGCAGGTAGTCTCAGCAGCACTGAAATCACATGACTGAAGACTGGTAAAGGGTGACTTCTGAAAGAGAAATTAATTGATGTTATCAGGAGAAGGAGGACTAGCGTGCTCAGGAGGCCTGTGTCACCACACACACCTGCCTGTGCGAAGCACTGATCCAACATTCTTGTCCTATCCATGGCACTAGTTAGGAAACTGAGGCTCAAGGAATCAAGACCTGTTGGCAGAGCTGAATATTACCAGAATAGTTACAGAGTGGTTATGATGTATAAGACATGCTCTTAGCCAAGGGCTATGAATGCAAGGACACATATTGTCCTTGTGCCCATGGTGCCTAGAGACCAGTGGAGAGATAGACCAAAACACTGAACAGCTTTCTGTAAAATAAAAGGGAGCCACAATAGGAACAGGATCAATAGGAAATAGGAATGTAGTACTATGAAAATAATTAAATCTGCCCAGGCAGGGAGTAGGAGGGGGTCCAGTATAGCAGGTGGGCTGGGAAAGGACCTTCTCACACTTGTCAAAAAATCTTATACTTGTGCCAGGTTAAACCATCAGAGCACTGGGAGGCAATGATATTATTAAACCTTGCAGAGCCTGGTACCTGAAGAATATTTAAGTATTTATGGAATGAGTGATGGGAAGAGTGAAGTGGGTCTTATTTTGAGGAAGCTAAATGTTATTAAGGCCTGAAGACTCAATTCTGAGTCTTCAGCTCCGTGTACATTTCTAGGGTCACCCATTACAACTAAGCCTTCCTTCCTGCTCACTTCCAACCGTTTTGCAGACAGAGGACCCAAATCTCTGAAGTTTGCACTTTCTTTTCCTCTGAAATTTGAAAAACTTTCTTCAGTTCTTTTTACTTACTGTATAATGAATCATCTCCCCTAGAACATTGTTTTCCAAACATGTGCTTTATTTAGCTTTCAAAAACACCTCAGCAGAGCATGACATAGCTCACCATTGCTCTGCTTGATTAGTTTTCAGAAATAAAAAAATGTGATGACTTCATAAAATATGTAGGCCTTCATAAATCTTTGGGGCTCAGTCTAGGTGATAAGTATTTTTCATTTCTCTTCTGCTGATTCTTGATGATCACATTTTAACAAAGACTTGTTCCCATACTGGTGCCCTTCCAGCCTTCTTGCTTTTTCCTCCCCTACCTTCGGGGATCACTCTTCCTCACCTCTGAAGTAGGTGTTCACTACCCTTGTACCTTCATGATGTCCAGCGTTCTTCTCAGTAGGACCATGCCCACCACCACAGATAATCCCCATGACCTTTCAGAATGAAAATTCATTGACTATCAGAGTTATTTAGGGGTTGGATTCCTTTTCTATGCACACCACCTACAGCTGGTCTCCAGGCTAAGGTATCTCTGCTCACTGGGGACTAGATCATCAACTATTGAGGCTTGGTTCAAGAAGTGTGTCAGTCATAGTGAACCCAGCCCATTCCACTGGGAGTCTGTCTCTGTTAGACGTGGACTTAGGTTTTCTGCATCCAAATTCCTGTAAGGCAGTGTAGAACCTACAAAATATTTTTGGCAAAAGCATTTCCGGGTTTGCATAACACAGATATCTTACCCTGATCTCTGTCCAGTTGTATTTTTACACACCTGTCTTCAATAGCTCTTCAAGTGATATACTTTTTCTGAAACTTTGAATTTGCAGGTCTATCTGTAACTGATACTGGTGAAATGCAGCTAGTAGCTTTCTAGAAATTTTCAGACCTCCCTAGAAATCCCTTTTCAGTGGATACTGTAATGATACAAAGTACCTTTTCTTTGAAAAGGACACTGACTTTATCCATCAAAATTTCTCGGTTTGGGTGACCTTTTGGTCGTGACAGAGAGTGGACTGCAGACCATCTGTTCCCCCGTTTTACTCAGCACATCACATCTCCTCTAAATGAGCTGGCGGTAGCAGTGGGGTTCCTAATGCACCACTAGTCCTGCTCACCCTTCCCCCCTGCCACTGTATATTTTGTATTTTTTTTAAAGATTATTTATTTATTTATTTGAGAGAGAGAGAGAGAATGAGAGATAGAGAGCACGAGAGGAAAGAGGGTCAGAGGGAGAAGCAGACTCCCTGCTGAGCAGGGAGCCCAATGAAGGACTCGATCCCGGTACTCCAGGATCATGACCTGAGCTGAAGGCAGTCGCTTAACCAACTGAGCCACCCAGGCACCCTATATTTTGTATTTTGATCTGGCTCCTAAAGAATAACAACTACAGAAATGGTCCTGGTAGAGGCACAGAGAACTCCTCTCAAAATCAATAAAAATAGGTCAACACCCTGACATCTAATAGTAAAACTGACGAGTCTCAGAGAAAAAGAGAAAATCCTGAAAGCAGCTCGGGAGAAGAGATATGTAATCTACAATGGTAGAAACATTAGATTGGCAACGGACCTATCCACAGAGACCTGGCAGGCCAGAAAGGACGGCCATGATATATTCAGAGCACTAAACGAGAAAAATATGCAGCCAAGAATACTATATCCAGCTAGGCTGTCATTGAAAATAGAAGGAGAGATAAAAATCTTCCAGGACAAACAAAAACTAAAGGAATTTGCAAACACAAAACCAGCCCTACAAGAAATATTGAAAGGAGTCCTCCAAGCAAAGAGAGAGCCTAAAAGCAGCATGGACCAGAAAGGAATACAGACAATATACAGTCACGGTCACTTTACAGGCAATACAATGGCACTAAATTCATATCTTTCAATAGTTACCCTGAATGTAAATGGGCTAAATGCCCCAATCAAAAGACACAGGCTATCAGATTGGATTAAAAAACAAGACCCATCGATATGCTGTCTGCAAGAGACTCATTTTAGACCCAAAGACACCCCCACATTGAAAGTGAGGGGGTGGAAAACCATTTACCATGCTAATAGACACCAAAAGAAAGCTGGGGTGGCAATCCTTATATCAGACAAATTAGATTTTAAACCAAAGACTGTAATAAGAGATGAGGAAGGCCACTATATCCTACTTAAAGGGTCTATCCAACAAGAGGGTCTAACAATTGTAAATATCTATGCCCCTAACATGGGAGCAGCCAATTATATAAGGCAATTAATAACAAAAGCAAAGAAACACATTGACAACAATACAATAATAGTGGGGGACTTTAACACCCCCCTGACTGAAATGGACAGATCATCTAAGCCAAAGATCAACAAGGAAATAAAGACTGTAAAAGACACACTGGACCAAATGGGCTTCACAGACATATTCAGAACATTCCATCCCAAAGCAACGGAATACACATTCTTCTCTAGTGCCCATGGAACATTCTCCAGAATAGATCCCATCCTAGGTCACAAATCAGGTCTCAACCGGTACCAAAAGATTGGGATTATTCCCTGCATATTTTCGGACCACAATGCTTGGAAACTAGAACTCAATCACAAGAGGAAAGTCAGAAAGAAAAGAACTCAAATACATGGAGGCTAAAGAGCATCCTACTAAAGAATGAATGGGTCAACCAGGAAATTAAAGAAGAATTAAAAAAATTCATGGAAACCAATGAAAATGAAAACACAACTGTTCAAAATCTTTGGGATGCAGCCAAGGCAGTCCTGAGAGGAAAGTATATAGCAATACAAGCCTTTCTCAAGGAACAAGAAAAGTCTCAAATACACAGCCTAACCCTACACCTAAAGAAGCTGGAGAAAGAAAAGCAAATAAAGCTGAAACCCAGCAGGAAAAGAGAAATAATAAAGATCAGAGCAGAAATCAATGAAATAGAAACCAAAAGAACAGTAGAACAGATCAATGAAACTAGGAGTTGGTTCTTTGAAAGAATTCACAAGATTGATAAACCCCTGGCCAGACTGATCAAAAAGAAAAGAGAAATGACCCAAATCAACAAAATCATGAATGAAAGAGGAGAGATCACAACCAACACCAAAGACATACAAACAATTACAAGAACATATTATGAGCAACTCTATGCCAGCAAATTAGATACCCTGGAAGAAATGGATGCATTCCTAGAGATGTATCAATGACCAAAACTGAACCAGGAAGAAATAGAAAACCTGAACAGACCTGTAACCACTAAGGAAATTGAAGCAGTCATAAAAAATCTCCCAACAAACAAAAGGCCAGGGCCAGATGGCTTCCCAGGGGAATTCTACCAAACATTTCAAGAAGAATTAATACCTATTCTTCTGAAACTGTTCCAAAAAGTAGAAATGGAAGGAAAACTTCCAAATGAATTTTATGAGGCCACCATTACCTTGATCCCCAAACCAGACAAAGACCCCATCAAAAAGGAGAATTACAGACCAATATCTTTGATGAACATGGATGCAAAAATTCTCACCAAAATACTAGCCAATAGGATCCAACAGTACATTAAAAGGATTATTCACCATGACCAAGTGGGATTTATCCCTGGGCTGCAAGGTTGGTTCAACATCTGCAAATCAATCAACGTGATATAATATATTAACAAAAGAAAGAACAAGAAACACATGATCCTCTCAATAGATGCAGAGAAAGCATTTGACAAAGTACAGCATCCTTTCTTGATCAAAACTCTTCAGAGTATAGGGATAGAGGGTACCTACCTCAATATCATAAAAGCCATCTATGAAAAACCTACAGCGAATATCATTCTCAATGGGGAAAAGCTGAGAGCTTTCCCCCTAAGGTCAGGAACGTGGCAGGGATGTCCACTATCACCACTGCTATTCAACATAGTAGTAGAAGTCCTGGCCACAGCAATCAGACAACAAAAAGAAATCAAAGGCATCCAAATCGGCAAAGAGGAAGTCAAACTCTCACTCTTTGCAGATGATATGATACTTTATGTGGAGAATCCAAAAGACTCCACCCCAAAACTGCTAGAACTCATACAGGAATTCAGTAAAGTGGCAGGATATAAAATCAATGCACAGAAATCAGTGGCATTCCTATACACCAACAACAAGACAGAAGAGAGACAAATCAAGGAGTCGATCCCATTTACAATTGCACCCAAAACCATAAGATACCTAGGAATAAATCTAACCAAAGAGGCGAAGTATCTGTACTCAGAAAACTAAAAAATACTCATGAAAGAAATTGAGGAAGACACAAAGAAATGGAAAAACGTTCCATGCTCATGGATTGGAAGAACAAACATTGTGAAGATGTCAATGCTACCTAGAGCAATCAACACATTCAATGCAATCCCCATCAAAATACCATCCACTTTTTTCAAAGAAATGGAACAAATAATCCTAAAATTTGTATGGAACCAGAAGAGACCCCGAACAGCCAGAGGAATCTTGAAAAAAGAAAAGCAAAGCTGGCGGCATCACAATTCCGGACTTCCGGCTCTATTACAAAGCTGTCATCATCAAGACAGTATGGTACTGGCACAAAAACAGACACATAGATCAATGGAACAGAATAGAGAGCTCAGAAATGGACCCTCAACTCTATGGTCAACTAATCTTCGACAAAGCAGGAAAGAATGTCCAATGGAAAAAAGAGTCTCTTCAACAAATGGTGTTGGGAAAACTGGACAGCTACATGCAGAAGAATGAAACTGGACCATTTCCTTACACCATACACAAAAACAGACTCCAAATGGTTGAAAGACCTAGATCTGAGACAGGAGTCCATCAAAATCCTAAAGGAGAACACAGGCAGCAACCTCTTCGATCTCAGCCACAGCAACTTCTTCCTAGAAACATCGCCAAAGGCAAGGGAAGCAAGGGCAAAAATGAACTATTGGGATTTCATCAAGATAAAAAGCTTTTGCACAGCAAAAGAAACAGTCCACAAAACCAAAAGACAACCGACCGAATGGGAGAAGATATTTACAAATGACATATCAGATAAAGGGCTAGTATCCAAAATCTATAAAGAACTTATCAAACTCAACACCCAAAGAACAAATAATCCAATCAAGAAATGGGCAGAAGACATGAACAGACATTTTTCCAAAGAAGGCATCCAAACGGCCAACAGACACATGAAAAAGTGCTCCACATTGCTCTGCATTAGGGAAATCCAAATCAAAACCTCAATGAGATACCACCTCACACCAGTCAGAATGGTTAGAATTAACAAGTCAGGAAACGGCAGATGTTGGCGGGGATGTGGAGAAAGGGGAACCCTCCTACACTGTTGGTGGGAATGCAAGCTGGTGCAACCACTCTGGAAAACAGTATGAAGGTTCCTCAAACAGTTGAAATTAGAGCTACCATACGACCCAGCAATTGCACTACTGGGTATTTACCACAAAGATACAAATGTAGGGATCCGAAGGGGTACGTGCACCCCAATGTTTATAGCAGCCATGTCCACAATAGCCAAACTGTGGAAAGAGCCAAGATGTCCATTGACAGATGAATGAATAAAGAAGAAGTGGTATATATACACAATGGAATATTATGCAGCCATGAAAAGGAATGATATCTTGCCATTTGCAACGACGTGGATGGAACTGGAGGGTGTTATGCCGAGTGAAATAATTCAATCCGAGAAAGACATGTATCGTATGACCTCACTGATATGAGGAATTCTTAATCTCAGGAAACAAACTGAGTGTTGCTGGAGTGGTGGGGGGTGGGAGTCATGGGGTGGCTGGGTGATAGACATTGGGGAGGGTATGTGCTATGGTGAGTGCTGTGAATTGTGCAAGACTGTTGAATCACAGATCTGTATGTCTGAAACAAATAATGCAATATATTTTAAGAAAAAGAAAAAAAGAAGATAGCAGGAGGGGAAGAATGAAGAGGGGGAAATCGGAGGGGGAGACAAACCATGAGAGATGATGGACTCTGAGAAACAAATCGAGGGTTCTAGAGGGGAGGGGGTGGGGGGATGGGTTATCCTGGTGATGGGTATTAAAGAGGGCACATTCTGCGTGGAGCACTGGGTATCACGCACAATGAATCATGGAACACTACATTAAAAACTAATGATGTAATATATGGTGATTAACATAACAATAAAAATTAATAAAAAAAAAGAAATGGTCCTGGTAATTACTTTGTTATCCTTGGGTAGTATTTCTGCTTAGACCAGATGTCGGGTCCTGCTTCCTCAGATTACCTGTTCATGACGAGCCAAGATGTTCTTGTGCCTCTTAAATAAATGTGTATTTTCTAAGTATAATAGAAATACATATTTTTGTATTGCATATTTTGTAGGGACCTTAGGTAAACACAGAAATGTATGGAGAAGGAAACAAAAATCCCCAGGAAGTTTGTAACATGACTATTCAGAGGTAACTACTGTTAATAGTCTATGTATTTTGGCACTGTTTATATGTATGTGTATATGTAATCTCAAGTTTTTCTTGTATGTTGTTATCTCGTGAGCATTTTCCTGTGCAGTATTTTTGAACACATCATATTATATATTTCTTCATTATGGATGAATCACAATGATTTAATTGTTTACCTATTGGTGGATATTTAGCTTGTTTTTATCTTTTCTTGTAGACGGTGGATGCAATTACATCTTTATCCTCCTATCCCACGACCTCCTTGGAATAAATTCCTTGGAGAGGAATTGCAGAACTCGATTATCTTGATCCTTACTGTCCTTGATGTGTACGGACTGCCCTTCTGCAAATGATTAGCAATTTAAACCACCAGCTCTGTAGGAGTGCCTCTTCCAATGTTTCCCCAGTGATGTAGGGTATTTTCATTAAAAGACGTTTTGACAGCCTGCTAGGTGAAAGATATTATCACACTCTTCCTTTACATTTTATTTCTTTGGCCACTAAGAAGTTGAGCATCGAGTCTTGTATGTTTTTTCCTTACTTGCATTTATTTTGTGTGCTCACTCATGATGCCCTCTGCTTATTTGTTTTTTTTTTAAGATTTTATTTATTTGACACAGAGAGAGGGAGATAGAGAGAGCACAAGCGGGGGGAGCGGCAGGCAGGCAGAGGGAGAGGGAGAAGCAGGCCCTCTGCTGAGCAAGGAGCCCAATGCGGGACTCGATCCCAGGACCCTGGGATCATGACCTGAGCCGAAGGCAGCCGCTTAACTGACTGAGCCACCCAGGTGCCCTCTGCTTATTTTTTTTTTCTACTAGGTTGTTCAAGTTTTCCTTTCTCTTTCTTTTCTTCCTTTTTTTGATGTTGGACCTCAGATGTAGAGAGTTGAGGTAATGATATTCCTCTTTTCATGCACACTGCTCCCTTTCATCTCATCTTCCTGATTCCCATCTTCCTGCCTCTCCCCACATCCAACAGAGGTAGGCTTCCTGATGTATTCATTCATGTGCCTTGGGAAATATGTACTATTATAGGCACGTATTTCAGATTGATATAAATCAAATGGTATTACGTATTACATTTACTTCTGCTTCTTAGTTTCACTTAGCACAATTTTAAAGATCTCCTATGTTGCTCTGTATGTATCTAGTACTTTACTTCTAACTGCTGCAAGGTACTACATGATGGGTGAATATGTGTATATTCAACAGGAGTGGAATTGCTAGGTCCTACCTTATGTGACTAACCACCCATTGCTCTTCAGATGGCTGTTCCAGTCTAAATGCTCACCAGCAGTGCATAAGAACTCCTAAATTCCTACATTCTTCCCATACTTACTGGTCACTTTAACAGGTAAGAGTAATAAGTTATTATTTTACTGTTCATGTCTCTGATTGCTAATGAATTTGAGCATCTCAATTTGGATTTTCTCTTGCCTGACTATAGACTTTATGCATTTTTTAATGTTTTCTGGTTTATTTGGGTTTTTTAAATAGATTTCCAAGTCTCTTGTATGTTTTGCTCTACTTGTACATCATGTTTGTTAGCAGTGTTCCCTCTGGTTTATTTTTTAATTTTAATTTTGTTCATGCTATTTTATACATTTGTTTTAAATTTAGTGGGTAGTCAGATCTACTAATGGTATTATGTGATTTCATCCAATGCATTTATGATATTTGGCAAAGTGAATTGTGTTTTCTTCTGCACTAGCAACTTGTCTGTTTCACTGCTTTCCCCAAATAAGTTCCTCCCAATATGTCAGCCAATTGTTTCAAAAAGTGTGTTGTCACTTTTGATCCACTAGGGGCCAACACTTCCTTGTAAGAAACATGTCCCTTCCTAAAACTCCTCCTCTCAATGAAAGGGAGGAAAGTAGCTGAAATAAGCCTTACAAAAAAATAAGTAATTTCCACTTAAATTAAATGACTGGAAATTATATAAAAGAGTCTAAATAAATTGAAAAGGCTACCAATGAGATAAAAAGAATTCCGAGGTTTTTTTTAGTGAAAAAAACAAAAGCAAAAAATTCAAGTAAGGCAGTTACATTTTTTAACAAGTTAACTTAGGAGAAAATTTTAATTTTAAAATAAAAATAAAAATGGTCCAGCTTCTATTCAAAGTCTACATTAATCATTACTAAGTAGGTAACAAGAAACAGCAGTAATGACTTTTTCTACTTTTCTTCCCCTCTTTGCTCTGAAAGGCCAGGAGGTGGGGCTTTCCCGCCCTCCATATTCTGTAGGCTCCTACACAAATAACTCAATGGAAAACTGTTCTCAAAGAAACAAACAAACAAAAAAATCAGTTGTTTTAATTCAAATGAGTCAATCTGTACAAAAGATCCATGCTGACCCTAAAGCAATCATTGAAAAGTGCTTCCTCTCTGAGTTCCATTTAAATTCTTAAATCATGTTTATGACACAGAAGTAAACAGATCCACAAAGGGAGGAAAGGAGGAAGAGAAAGAGGGAGGGAAGAAAGGAAGGAAGGAAGGAAAGTAGGAAAGAAGGAAGGAAAGAAGGAAAGAAGGAAGGATGGAAGGAAGAATCAACTACCAAGGCTGTAATTCTCTTATGTATGAAAACAAAAAAAAGACAGCAGAAAACAGTTCTTTACCTATAGATAGCTGCATCTATTTAGTCCTGGAAGAAAAGATCAAGATCAAATGGTGGCTCATATGCAAAACATCATGAACAGTAAGGTGCTATTATTACTACAAAGATGCTTAAGCCAGCTTGGGACTTGGCTTCTGGGGTGGCCCTTCCTAAGTGGGGCGGCTATGTCATATCAAATATGACAGCTCATGCTCTAAAAGGAGATTTGTAGGTGAATTCATTTTTTTCTTTTCTTTTTTTTTGAGAGAGAGAGGGCACGTGCAAGGATGGGGAAGGTGCAAAGGGAAAGGGAGAGAATCTCAAGCAGGCTTCACGCTCAGTGCGGAGCCTGACCCTGGCCTCCATTCAGGATCCCGAGATCGTGACCTGAGCCAAATCAAGAGTCGGTGATTAACATAACATAATAAAATAAAATTAAAAAAAAATTAAAAAATAAAAAGTCGGTGGCTTAACCAACTGAGCCACCCAGGCGCCCCTGTATGTGAATTCAAACAAATGCATGAAAGATTTATCTTTGTATGTAAGACAAGGTGAAGTTTTAAAAATCAACTAAAACACATCGGAAACATGACAATTTATAAAGAACTTTCAAATTAATATCTCTTCTGCTTACTTTCAATTTAGTACTTATGAAAACTGAGTATGTATAACAATAAAAACACATTTAAAAGTGCTAAGAAATACCACAAATTATTTCATAAAGTTCATTTTTTAACTCTTAATTGATAAGGTTCATTCTTTATGTATAAGTAATATGCAGAAGGTGGAAAATGTAAATACTACAAAAGAGTTTTCTCTGAAAAGCACACTATCCTCCCATCTCCATCCCCACCCCTTAAGTCTCTCAGTTTTGCTCTCCAGAGGTGGTGAAAAGTATTATTATTTTATTACCAGTTTCTTGCCATCTGACTCATGAATTTTTTTTTCAGAAAAGGTACTATGTCATATGGATTGTTCCATACCTTGCTTTAAAACACTACTCCACCACCAGGAACAGTGATACCCACTTAAAATGATAAGACAGCTAGCTGACCCTTGAATAACATGGATCAGAAATGCACGGATCGACTTATACACAAACTGTTTCTAGTAAATACAGTACAGTACTAGAAATGTGTTTTTTTCTTTATAATTTTCTTAATATTTTCTTTGCTCTAGCTTACTTTATTGTAAGAATAAGGTACATAATACATATAACATGAAAAAATTTGTGTTAATTAACTGTTTTTGTTATTGGCAAGGCTTCTGGTCAACAGCAGGCTATTAGTAGTTATGTTTTGGGGAAGTCAACCGTTATACATGGATTCTCAACTATGTGAGGTGTGGGCCCCCCAACCTCCATGTTGTTTAAGGGTCAGCTGTAGTTTGGATTTCATTTCAGGTTATTTAGATCAGAATGAGGTATGTCTTATTCTTTTTTTTTTTTGAAGATTTTTAATTTATTTATTTGACAGAGAGAAAGAGAGAGAGTGCGCACAAGAAGGGGGAGCAGGAGAGGGAGAGGCAGGTTCCCTGCTGAACAGGAAGCCCAATGCGGGGCTCGATCCCAGGACCCTGAGATCATGACCTGAGCTGAAGACAGACACTTAACCCACTGAGCCACTCAGGTGCCCCTCTTATTCTTTTTAACAAACAGTTACAAAGTATTCCATTGGTTGAACAAGGCAGAGTTGATTTCTCTAGTCTCTGATTGAAAGACATATAGGTTGCTTTCAGTCACTGGCCACTGGCTCTTAACACAATAATTAAGTGATTTTCTGTGTACCTATATTTCTTTTGTGAGAATAGAAACTTGGAAGAGGAACTGATGGATCAAAAGTTATGATCATATCATGTATAGATGCTTCAGACACACAAAAACTTTTAGAACTATTAAGCAAATTCAACAAAGTTACAGAACTCAAAATCCACATAACTTATAGGTTGCATTTATACACACTAACAATAAACTATACCAAAAGGAAATTAAGAATACAATCCCATTTACAATAGCATAAAAAAGAATAAAAAACTTAGGAATAAACAAGGAGGTGAAATACGCTAGGAAGTATAAAACACTGATGAAAAAACCAAATGAATCAACAAAGAAAAAGCAGAATCACACCTATAAATACAGAGCACAAACTGATGGTTGCCAGAGGGGAAGGTGGTGAGAGGTTGGGCAAAATGCATGAAAGGAAGTGGGAGATACAGGCTTCCAGTTATGGAAGGAATAAGTCATGGGAATAAAAGGCACAGCATATGTGCCTTTTATAGTCAATGATATTGTAAAAGCGATGTATTGAGACAGGTGGTAGCTACACTTATGGTGAACACAGCATAATGTATAAGCTTGTTGAATCACTACTTTGTGCACCTGAAACTAATGTATTTTTGTGTGTCAACTATACTAAAACGAAAAGAAATATAAAACCATGATGAAAGAAATTAAAGCACACAAATAAATAGAAAGACTTCCCATGTTCATGTATTGGAAAAATTAATAGTGTTAAAAGGTCTAAACTACCCCAAAAAATCTATGGATTCATTGCAATCAATCAAAATCCCAATGGTACTTTTCATAGATGTAGATTAACAGCCCTAAAATTCATATGGAACCACGAGACACTGAATAACGAAAATAATTTTGAGACAAAAGAATGAAGCTGGAAGCCTCACACTTTCTGATTTTAAAAATATAGTACAAACCTAGAGTAATTAAAACAGTATGGTACTGATATAAAGACAGACATATAGGTCAATGGATTCAAATAGAGAGTGCAGAAATAAATCCACATATATGCAGTCAACTATGTTCTTCTACAAGAGTAAAAGTTAGGTCTATTTTAAAATAATTGGGGGAGTGGTGTGGAGAGAGAGAGAGAGAGAGAGAGAGAGAATGAATGAGAGAGTGAGAGAGTTTACCCAGAAAAAGAAAAGTTCTTGGCAGTCATTAAGAAAATTAGAAAGCCCACCTAATAGCAAAATATGTGTAATAAACATGAACAGTAGTGGACATTAGTATCTGTCAAATCTGTTACATTATGGCACCTACATTGAACTTTAAATCTAAATTCTCCTTAATATTATGAGTTACATGGTCAGGTCATATGGCACATCCTTCAGCCTGCTACAGCAGTAGCTAATGAAAAGTGAAGACCTCTGTCCCCTTTTCTGGCAACAAAGCTGCAACTAATGGACAATGATCATCCTGACCTGCTCCTTCTTTTTCCTCCATCAGAGATGAAAGAATTCTCACTTACTCTTAATCAAAGGAAAGGGGAGAGAAAGGGTATGAGAGCACCACTGGATTCAGACTCAGTAATGGACTGTGAGCAAAAGATGACAACCCTTTCGCTGTTATCGGGGGCGGGGAACACTGAGCACCTCATCCCTCGTGAGAAGAGTCGCCTTACAGACGGGGCAGTTTATTCACTCTTTTAGAAGTACTTCCTAGCTCAGTTGGCTTCCTCTAAGTTGGCATCTCTGCATTGGCTGGCAGCCTGCTTCCTCCCTGCCAAAAAATTATTTTGGATTCAATTCATAGTTTGCCTCCTAATTTATTTTTACACTTTAAAGAAATTGGATACTCTATTTATGTGTTAAATAAATTTTATGTGCATTTAAGTATTCTCAGGCAGTCCAGTAAGTTCTACAGACCTCCTTTTATAAAGACATAACCAACTCAATTGAGAAATAGAAGACAGACCCTGATTATGGAGTTTTCGTTATATGAATGAGATTATATGTTTCATGACACAAATGGGTTTATCTGCTCAGACTTGCCCTTTTCACTTTAACAGTCCGGTTTGACTTTTGATGTCAGTACATGTAAATGTAACTCACTCTTTTAATGACTTATAATTACGCACTGTTTGAAGGTACTATAAGTGAATTGACTGATCCTTTATCAGTGGAAATTTGGGTGTTCTGGCAGAAACTCATTGCATTATAACCAACCTTTCACCCATGGTAGCCTGAATGAGAACAAGGACAGTTATGCCAGAATCCCAGCTTTGCCCAGAGCAGGAGCAGTGTCCACTGCGTGGCAATGGAACCAGCAGAGAGCTGCCAAGCATTGGGAGCTGTGGTTAGGGCCACTGATGTTTGGATGTGACAGCTTTGGTGGGTGGCCAAGCACAGGGGGAGGCCATAAGAGGAGCCATAGAAGTTGGCTTGGTAAGTACTGCTAAGGCAGTACCCTGCCTTAGTAACTGCAGCACTGGACAGAAATGACAATGGTGGGGGCGCCTGGGTGGCTCAGTTGGTTAAGCGACTGCCTTCGGCTCAGGTCATGATCCTGGAGTTCCAGGCTCGAGTCCCATATCAGGGTCCCTGCTTGGCGGGGAGTCTGCTTCTCCCTCTGAACCTCTCCCCTCTCATGCTCTCTTTCTCTCTCATTCTCTCTCTCTCTCTCAAATATATAAATAAAAATCTTAAAAAAAAAAGAAATGACAATGGTGTTTTCATAATCCTGAAATACTGGCACTAATGTTGGTCTTACTGACAGTATTTCATAAAAAAAGAATTGTATTGTATGGTGCCATCATCTTCTACACTTTGTCATGAGAAACTAATGAACATGAGAGAGAGCCAAGGACTGTTGTTCCTGTGTCCTTCCCGACTAAATATTCTAGAAAGGGTAAGCTGGGAAGAAGTTAAAATAAATTATCCTATAGGAGAACCATCTGTTTCTCAGAAAATGGGTTCAGTGCTCTCAGGAAAGAAAGGGAAGAACCATTAATCTACAGCTTCCCCAGCTTTTCTTCTCCTCTTCACCCTACGCCTTCCCTCCCACTCCATTTTTCCATAGGGCCCCTTCCTAAGTCCCTATCCCCACCTTTACCCCCATTCAAATTGCATCAGGGACTTCTGGACACTGGGCCCAAACTAGCTCTGGGAAATAAAAAGCTATGAGAACAAAAAAATGCTCAGCTTCACTAGTAATTTAGAAAATTGGAATTAATACAACCAAAGGATACTTTGAACAGGCTTTAGAAGGGAAGTGATGTAGTGAGAAAGCTTTCTAGCAAGTCACATCTATTATCTATCTATCTATCTATCTATCTATCTATCTATCTATCTATCATCCATCTATCTATCATCTATTTATTCTTTAAAAGATTTTATTTATTTATTTGAGAGAGAGAGAACAGAGGGGGAGGGA